>NC_041389.1:458208782-458237294 GCF_002162155.2 Triticum dicoccoides
ACCTTGTGGGCGAGGGAACCTTCCTTCTTTTGAGAAAGAGACAGAGAAAGAGAGTAATGATATGGAGCCTTACGGCTCATTATTGCTTACCGGGGTCTGGTGCTGCACAAAGTGTCAGATAACATATGCAAAAAGGATTACAGCATGAAATTGACAAGATGTGCGGGGCACATGAACTTTACTCATGCACGAGGTCTGCGCCCGGCTTTGTACAAAGGATTATATGCAATAGCGGCAATACTTGTACAAAAGGTGGTTGCCGGAAAAGCTTTCGGCAACCGCGCCCTACGGGTAAAACTTACGAATATGTTCAATGTTCCAGGAGTTGCTCACCGGAACACCATCTTCGGTCTCAAGGCGGACAGCGCCGGGCCTAGTGACTCATTTCACCCGATAAGGGCCTTCCCACTTTGGCGTCAACTTGTTGGAATTCTTGGCGGACTGAACACGCCGAACAAGGTCGCCTTCCTCGAAGCTTCTGGCTTTAACTTTGCGGCTATGGTAGCGACGCAAAGCTTGCTGGTAGCGAGCGGCTCGCATAGCAGCCTGAAGACGGTCTTCCTCAAGGAGCAGCGCGTCATCTTGCCGCAGCTGCTCTTGCTCGAGCTCATCATAAGAGAGCACTCGAGGCGACCCGTAAACGAGTTCCATGGGGAGAACTGCCTCTGCTCCGTAGACTAGAGCGAAAGGTGTCTGGCCAGTGGCTCGATTTGGCATCGTCCTGATCGACCAAAGAACCACCGGCAGCTTCTCGATCCAGCTTCTTCCGCACTTGTGCAGCCTGTCGAAAGTTCTGGTCTTGAGGCCTCGCAGCACTTCAGCATTTGCCATCTCCGCTTGACCGTTGCTTCTCGGATGAGCAACAGAAGCGAAGCAGACCTTGGCGCCAAGATCTTGGACGTACTGCATGAAGGTGCGGCTCGTAAATTGCGTGCCGTTGTCGGTGATGATCCTGTTAGGGATCCCGAAACAGCAAACAATCGACCTGAAGAACTTGACTGCTGATTGTGCTGTCACCTTCCTCACTGGTTCCACTTCCGGCCACTTTGTGAACTTGTCGATGGCGACGTACAAGAACTCAAAGCCCCCGACTGCTCGGGGAAAGGGGCCGAGGATGTCGAGCCCCCAGACCGAAAATGGCCAGGATAAAGGGATCGTCTGGAGAGCTTGAGCTGGCTGGTGTATCTTTTTGGAATGGAACTGGCACGCTTCACACTTGGTTACTTGTGCAGTTGCATCCTGGAGGGCTGTCGGCCAAAAGAAACCTTGTCGGAAGGCTTTGTCGACAAGTGCTCTTGCGCCAATGTGGTGACCACATATGCCTCCATGTATCTCCGCCAACAGCTGTTGTCCATCTTCCCGGCGAATGCACTTCAATTTCACACCGTTGAGCCTTATTCTGTACAGTGTGTTGTCGACAAACTTGTACATACTTGACTGCCGGGCTACTCTTTCTGATTCTTCTTGCTCTTCGGGAAGCACTCCTGTCTGAAGGAAGCAGACAATCTGTTGTGCCCATGTTGGAGCTTGCGGCTCGACAACAAGGACTAAAGGCACATCTGCTGCTGCGGGAACATCCGCTTCCACGGCAAGGACTTGTGGTCCTGCCGGAGCTTGATGTTCCCCGGCAAGCTTGCCGGAGCAAAACTTGTCGGGAGCGTCTGCTTCAACGGAACAAACCATAAGGCTTGCCGGAGCAGACTGCCCCTCAGCTTCCTTGGTGTTGATCTTGGGGACCTTCTTGGCGGCGGCTTCGGGGAGCTCTGCCGGAAAGTAGTCACCAGAAATCAACTTCCTCTTCTTGCTTTGTCCAGTTGATGGTGTTACGGATGGTTGAGTCAACTTAAGCACAAAGATCCCTGGTTCCACAGGTAACTTTAGTGCGGCGCACTTTGACAGGCCGTCAGCAATATCGTTCTGAGCTCGTGGGTTCGACGATGCGGTGGAGCCGCTGTCGGGGTGGATCCGGCGAGCCAGCGATCTTGGCCTTCGTGGTGGAGAGTGCATGGAAGTCGCACCTCTCTCGGTCTTGTTGCCACCGGCTCGCGTCTGGCAGTCCTGCCGCGGCAGCGAGGTGCTTGGTTGCCGCGCAGTGTCGCCGTTGGCGAAGCCGATGAGGCTCTGGATAGTGGCCCTCCACTCGTCGGCCTTGTCCGCCGTCGGAGGGTAATCTAGGAGCAGTTGAGCCCGCGCCAAGGCTTCTGCTGGAGTGGTGGGCGGCAGAGGTGAACGGTGCGAGGAGCAGGACATGCTCGGACTCCTAACCACGTTAGAAGGAGCAGTGTTCCATCCAGGCGACTGCACTTCGCTCGGGCCAGCATGTTGATGTACATGCTGGTCTTGGACGCCACAAGAACCACCAGCTTGATCTTGGCCCAGCGGACGTATGGCGCTGCGAACGCCATGACGTTGCTGGTCCCGCGCCTCCTGAGACAGGCGCGGTGCGCGTACGGACGCCGAGGTCTGTGCCGCCTTGTCTTTGGACTTGGCCGCACTGTGAGCTCCCTCGTTGACGCCCGTTCTTCCGTCGGCGTCCACTCCACCACCCGCTTGCTCCGGAGGCGGTGGAGGCGACGCAGATGGATCAGCTGCCTCCGAAGCCTTCTTCTTCGGTGGCATGTCGATGAAGACGATGAAGATTTAGCTCACGTGCACGCCGGATCGGGTTCACACGATCTTGACGCCCCCTACCTGGCGCGCCAAAGATGTCGGGGGTGCTGACCCACGAACACCTATGGGACCGGCGGGCCGAGTCCCTTTCGATTCGGTGAGGGCGGAGGTCGCATGAAGAGCGGATCGAGGCGAAACACACGAGCAGTTTTACCCAGGTTCGGGCCGCACGGATGCGTAAAACCCTACTCCTGCTTGTCTGGTTGTATTATCTGGTGTTCTTGCTCTCGAACGAGAGAGTGTGTGATGTTTTCTGGGCTACGAATGAATCGAAGTCAAAACTGTCCGAACCCCCTCTACGTTGCGCATGGGCCTCCTTTTATATGCTAAAGGGGTCACCGACAGGTGGCAACGTAGAGGAGGGTAAAAACGTAAAAAGCGAGGTAGTTGGTACAGTTACTTGTACAGTGCACCCTACCTAACCCTGACGGCAGGGGACAAGGGCATTAAATGCCCGTCTGAGTCGCCTGAACAGTGGAGAAAAGGACCGTTAGGGGCGCCACCGTCCGCCACGATGGCGATCTTGTCAGCTTCGCATGCTATTGCGCACCGCTGGCTGCACAGCCTCCCGCCACGCGCGCCCGGAGGAGCCCCCAGAGCGACACGTTGGTGGATGCGCTGGAGCGTGGGCGCAGAGTGGCCGCCTGCAGCGGCAAGCGCCTTGCCGCTGCTGTTATCTTGTCGGGTCCAGAAGCTCGTCGCTCGTCGCTCACCGGGCCTCGGGGTACCTTGCTTAGTCTTCCCGGCAAGGTCCTCTTGCCGGTGCCTTGTTGCCTTGCCGGAGCGCGTGGCGCGTCGCGGCAAGTTCCTTGGAGCGCCTTTGTTGGCCTTCCCAGCAAGCTCCTCTTGCCGGGGCCTTGCCTCCTTAGCTTAAATACTTTGTTCTTGGATGGCTCCAAGGGAACCGTGGGGGATCTTGGCGTTTGCCCGGCAAGCCTTTGCCGCGGGGTGCTGCAACTGCCCGTGCACAAGTTCGGGGTACTAGGGTACCCCTATTCTAGTACACCGACACACTGTGACCAATATGGAGGCTATAACCCGGTGCAAGATCAAGTACGTCAGGAGAATGAGCGAGCGGCTCAGCTGGCGGCTCAACAGGCGGCACGTCAGGATATGCCAGAGTATCCAACGACTTCTACTGAGATGGGAATAGCCACCAGAGCTGTTGGATTTTCTTGTTTGGTACCGGCTTTGCGCAACATGCGCCTGCCCAAAGACTTCAAGGGACCTCGATAGGTGCCGAATTACACGGCCGACTTACAGCCTGAAGCATGGATCGAGAGTTATGAGATGGCCATGGAACTGTTGGAAGTTAGTGACACGGCAATGGCTAAATATTTTACCATGATGTTAGATGGAACGGCCCGGTCTTGGTTTAAACGTTTACCACCCGATTCCATTGGTTCGTGGGAAGAGCTAAAGGCCCGTTTCATCCGGAACTTCAAAGACACCTGTAAGCAATCTATGAAGCTCGTGGACTTGACGAATTGTAAGCAGGGTGAAGGTGAATCTACCACCCATTGGGTACGCCGGGTCAAGGAGATAATTCATTCATCTGATAAGATGGATGCCGGCTCTGCAGTCCTTATATTGGAAAAGAATTGCAGCTTCAAGCCACTGAGGCAGAAATTGGGGCATCTTAAACGTGGCTGCAAGGATATGGGTACGCTAATGGCAGCTCTGGTCAAATATGCTGATTCTGATAGTACCAAGGATCCCGAGTCTGGCGATGAAAAGACACGGAAGGGAAAACGGAACGACAGTAGAAAGGGCCAACAGCACAACCGGAGAATCAAAATAGCAATAAGCGTAAGGCGGATGACAACCCGGAACTTGTGGCCAACGTTAATACACAAGGTAACAATCAGAGACATAAGGGTAAGTGGCCTCGATCCGGCGGGTTATACACCTTTCTTCATGGTTTATGGAGTATAGGCGGCTTTGCTAAGTGATATACAACACGATTCGCCCCGCCAGCCATGGGATATAACCCATCTTTGGCTTTACTATACTTGAGCCACCGGCTCTTAGGATGTATATATTTTTGACGATGTACATATTATAAAGCAATAAAGCAGGGCCTCTGTCCTTTTTTCCCATAAAGAATGTTTTTATGTCTTCTTTATCAGATGATGGACACTACCAACAGGGAGCGGATCATATATGAATCCGGCTTTCCCTTTGGACCGGCTTATGATCATATCTGAATCTAGCCATGGTCACTTGGGGGCTTCCTGTTCAAACATAGGTCATATCCAAACCAAAGAGAACATAGCTGTCGATACCCACTTGATCGGCATACTGCCAAACCTACTTGGGGGCTTCTTGATCATATTTGAATCACAGCTTAACCCCTTAGGGTTTGACGTGGATCGTATACGAATCAGCGTCATTAAACAAATCCTATGGTCACTTGGGGGCTTCCTGTTCAAACATAGGTCGTATTCGTACCAAAGAGGACATAGCTGTCGATACCCACTTGATCGGCATCGCCAATCCATTGGGGGCTATATGATCGTATCCGAATCTTATCTTGACCCCTTTGGAACGGTTTACTTATCGTATTCGAATCAGAAGCCTGTACATTATTTTGACTATCCTGAAACTTTGGGAAAACATTATGAGATGTTTTTTGTCTTTCCGGTTTAATATTGGTCACACCAGGTTGTTAGGTACCAGGTGGGCATCGAATTAGCAGGAAAGGTTATCAAAGGATCGCAGGCATGCTATTATGTTTATGCTTAAGCAAAGTATAGTCGTAAACCGGCATGTGTAAGGTGCCTTTGGTGCATGTCTGGTTTACAAATACTTTATGTGACCCCAGTGTGATAAACCGCCAACGGAGCTTTGGTTTGTTTTGTGTGCAGGATAAGACAAGCAAATTTAATATCATGGAGGCAACGATCAACATAAGCCGGAAATATATAGCAATGGCGGCTTATGAAAGTATTAAGCGCCATAAAACATGCGCGAAGGCATGACAAAGTTGAGAGGTTTTTCTACCCAATTACAAGACTCCCAGAGTCTGAATAAATGAAGTATTGTTTTTTGCAAAATATCTAGCGATTCACTCCTTCGGCGGGCTTGAAGCCTCCGGGTCATCCTTCTCCGCTTCTCCATCGGCTGTTTTGTCCTGGAAAGTTGACGAGGCCCAGTCAATGCCGCTAAAAGCTTCAAACTCAGCTTCATCATCTATTAAACCGACTGGGTCCACTTCAGGGGCAAAATTATGCTTACGAATTGGAGGGATCAGGCTAATTTGATCATATGGAGTATTTGGAATTCTCTGGTTTTCGTTGTCATAAGCCGGTGCGTACTTGCTGAGATCAATGTCGTTTCCAATAAGGGTTGCCACGGGATGTATGGCTTTGACACAGGCGGTAAAGTCATGATCGTCAAATGCAGTGCCGTCCTCCTTCAGACTTGGGTATCCGAGGGCAAGGTCGGCCGGGTCTAGTTCTAGGAGCCATGCTTTAGCCCGGCTCAATGCGGCTACGGCTCCGGCTCTTGAGGACGCCCACCTTAAGTCTTGGATCCGCTGCGGAAGAAAGACAAGACTCTTCAGTACGTCTTGCAGAAGACGGGGATGTGGCATTGATAAGGCTACAACGGCCAAGGCACGTTGTGACCCGGAGTATAGCTGTTCCACTAAGGTGTAAAGTGCTTTAAGCTTGATCAGCATGTTTTGCTTTAGGTTGGTACTCCTGGGGCCTGTATGAGAACAAGTATAACAGTAAGCCGGAAGTAACTATTACAATAGTCATCGTAAGGTTACAACGTTGGAAGTTTTGCACGATAACTTACCAAAGATGGCTAAAACCATTTGGGATATCTGTCGTTTTCAGTCGAACAGCTCGGTTGTTGCTTCGACGAGAGATGCTTCTGCCATTTCGGCCCGAGTTATCAGGGAAGCCTTCTCATCAGCCCAAGTTTTCTGCTCCGAATCAAATTTCTTCTTCAGTTTCTCATTTTCAGAGACACTGAATTCAAATTTGGAGTTAGCCTTTTGTGTCTCAAATTCTTGAGTTTCCAGACGGCTCTTCAGAACAGCAAGCTCCGATTCAAACTGACTTATGGCAGCCTACATTGACACCAGGTTATGGTAAGGATTATAATAAGGTAACATTCAAGTCCCAAGCACCTTACAAGTAAAGATACTTGACACTTGGGGGCTAATGTATGTTGAAATTTTTTAACCTTATCCTGCCGGGTCATATATGTTAAGTCCCAAGCACCTTACAAGTAAAGATACTTGACACTTGGGGGCTAATGTGTATTGCAAATTTAACAGCCTTATGTTATAACTGGGTTTAATAAAGTCTTTTTTGAGCCGGAAATGTTAGCAAGTAAAGCAGATTTCTAAGTCTACAGCATATTTATTCATAAGCAATAGACTTGGGGGCGGGTACAGTATGTAATACTCAGGTAAAAAATATAAGTTATACCTCATATTTGTGTTGTATTTGTTTTACCATGTCAATTTCCAGGTCACGGCTATTATGCACTTGATTCGGATAGCCTGAGACTATATCACCAATGCTTAAGTGAGTATAATCAGTAATGTCCTGCTTGGCTTTCCGGTGTTCGGCAAGTTCTTCCTTGGCGGAACACTTGGCAAGGACAGTAGGCCGCCCTGGTTCAACAAATTGATACCTCACAATCTCAACTTCCGGTTCGTTTGTCTTGACCGGGCTAGGAATCTCCGGGTCATCTGTGTCGTGAGTATCCTCAGTAGATGGATTAAAGGTTGGCACTGGAATTTCAAAAGCCGGATCAGGCGGCGGCTGATGGATAGATTTGTCTGGAGCAGATGCGTTAATCACCGGTTCAGTCACAATCGGATCTTGGGACGGCTTATTCTTCTTCGCCCTTTTGCTGGGTTTCACTTGCATGCTATTAACAAAGGAAAAAGGATGAATACGCAAGCATGGGTAAAATAAAAGTTCAAAGTACATAAAGATATATTACCCGGGAGCAGTTTTGAAAGCCGGCATGTTTGACTGCATGGATTCACCGGAAGAAGGAGAGGTATCCTGATAATTGGAGTCAAACGAATTAAGAGGATGATGAGTTAAGCCCGCTAAAGGTAAGACGGAACATAAATCGGAGATAACCTCAGTCCGACGTTTCCTGGTTATGTTAGGTAAGCCGGAGGAGAGTTCCGCATCCTTGTTGTTCAGGGTCTGCCTTCAGTTCTCAAGCTGTTGTTGCTTCAAAAGAAATTGAGGATCTTGATAAGCAAGAGCATGTGAAAATCTTATTTTCCAGGTCACCCTTCGGATCTTTTGCTTTGGCAAAGGTTCTGAGTTGGGGGAGATTATAGTTACCTCTTCATTGGCTGCTTGACTGTTCCCTGTGTCTTCCTGGAAAGATAGAGTGTCAACAAAGTAATGACAAAGAAGTCAGGAGAGTTAAAGGATTACCTCTTCTTCATCGGAAGTGTCGTCTAATTTGAATAAATCTGAGGTGCTAGGTTTCTTCTTCCTTGAAGTTCCTGTGGTGGTGGCTTTCCTTTCAGCTCTTTTGGCTGCTCTGGCTTGTTTTGCTGCTTCATGGTTATATTTGGCCTTCCAAAAGTGATCATCAGCCTGTGAAAAGTGATAGGAGGTTATAAGTAAAGGGAAGGTATAATATAAAAATATTCATCAGAGGTTAGTGACTTACAGCAGGAGCTGGGTTTTTCTGACAAAAGGGGAGTAAGCCAAAGGCATTACTTTTCACCGTGCCTTCTTTCAACAATGATTGGGTCGTCGCCTGTACCACATCTTCTGGTAAATCATCAGAGCTATGACGCATTGGGTCATCCTTTTCACCGGAATAGGTGCACATTAAACCAGGTCGGTGGCTTAATGGAAGTATTCGCCAGGTAACCTAGACTCGGACTAAGTCGATCCCATCTAGGCCATTTCCCAGAAGAGCTTTGTTTCTTCTAATGGTAGGAGCAAGTGGCAGACGTTCAACAGCAGTTAACTTATCCAGCAGCGGGTGGTTGGACTCAAGGCGCAGGGCGCGAAAGCCGGGCAAAGGGTTTTCCTCAGCCAGAGAAGTATCCTGGCAGTAGAACCACGTCTGGTTCCACTCCTTTGGATGACTCGGTAATTCAGCATAAGGGAAAAGACAGTCTCTTCATCATTGAATTGAGATACCACCAAGTTCAAGACTGGGCCCGTTGGCACATTCATTCTGCCGGTTTAAGTAGAACAGTTCTCTGAATAATGGGATATTAGGTTCTTCTCCAAGATACACCTCGCAGAAGACTTGGAAGTTGCAGATATTTGACACATAATTGGGTCCGATGTCTTGGGGTCTAAGATCAAAGAAATGCAACACATCCCTGAAGAATTTTGAACCGGGCGGAGCAAAGCCCCGGGTTATGTGACTGGTGCATATGATTACTTCCCCTTTTTTGGGTAGAGGTTTCTCCTCCGACGGATTAGGAGCACGATAGGACATGATTTCCTTCTTGGGCAGATGGCCGGATTTCACGAAGTCAGCCAAAATACTTTCTGTGACAGTGGACTTAACCCAGTTGCAGGTTACAGGAGCTTTAGTAGCCTTAGGAGCCATGACAACAATTAGCCTATGGAAAAACAAGAAGATCCGGTTCAATTTTAACCCGGGAGAAAAATCCTCAATTATTCAAGGTGGCGGCTTAATGAGGGGCCTAATGATATAAGGATGACTGTGCAACAGTATTTAAACCGCTATAGGTATCAAGCGCAGTTCAAAAAAATTCAGGTTGTAAGGAGCAATTAAGGTTCTATGTCATTTATTTAAGCCGGACACCTTGGCAGTTGTGTTTAAGGGCATTTACCAGAAGAGGTTTTCCGGGTGATAAAAACAAGTTTCACAGATAACAGTTATTACTCTGGATCAAAATATTGCTCTGAAAAGAAATTTTTCTAGACCTAAAAACAGGGCAGAGAAGTTTGTACACTCGAAGAGGGTTTCCAAACAAGGGAAATGAGATCTATTTCTGTGCAAGGTCAACACAAACAAATACCACAGCAGTTCTATGTAGTTTCTATGATCTAAGCAAGGCATTGGAGGTACGAACTAGTGAGGGTTTGCGTCGGGCAGTGATGAACGCCGACGAACTCGACAAAGTCTTAATGCAGATCTGAGAAAGGGAACGAGAGGGACTCATGGATGCGGGCAAGCTGTGGAAGTTCGCCGTTGATCTCTGGACAGAGTCAGGTTGATGCAGCGGCCTGAGTCGGTGAAGACGAGGGGTTCGACGGCGGCGGCGGCGGAACTCGGGAGAAGGCAAGAGGAAGAAGACGATTGAGGGAAAGACCTAGGTCGCCCTATTTATAAGAGAAGACTGACCGAGAGGGCGCGAAAAACGAGGAGATAACATTTATTATACAGCGCCTCTGGCGCCTCGATTCTCGGGATGGTTAGTAAAGACAAAGATCCGTTGAAGATATGACGGAATAAAAATAAGTTTTGTTGAAGATGATGTCACGGTGATTTAACCCGGATTCAGATGGTGACGTCACGGCGGGTTAAAATCCTTCGCGCAAGAAAAAGACTACAGGACAATTCATAAGGTATTTTAAGATTGACATGAACAGGTTCAAATCAATCTGGGGCCTAATGTTGGGGATATAACTATTTGTGTAAGCCGCCCAGGAGGGGCCGGGTTACACAAAGAGGATTACCCAGAGAGAAGCCCAAGACCAAAGCATGAAGATGGCGGTTCATAGAGAGCTTAAGGCCCACAGGCGACTTAAGGCCCGTTGTAGTAAACTGCCATAGTAGTATGACTTGTATCATAAGGTAGATTTAATTAGTCACCGAGCCGGACATTGTGTATAAGCCGGCCGGGACTCTGTAAGCCGCATGGCATCGACCCGTGCATATAAGGGGACGACCTGTGGGCGACTTAGGGCAGGAAACAACTCATCGAGAGCCAGGCATAGCGTATCTCGCTCCATGGTCATCGAAACATCAATACCAACCCAACTAGACGTAGGCCTTACCTTCACCGTAAGGGGCCGGATTAGTATAAAAGCCTCCCGTGTCCTTTTGTCCCGATTAACCCCTTCAAGCTTCCTAGTTGCGATGGCTCCACAACTAAGTCCTTTCACGAGGACATCTGACGTGACAATTCCACGACAGCGCCCTACAACATACACGTGATCCATGATCGAAATGTGAAATCTCTAGCCCATCGTCGACACACCATCTCCAACTCAGTCAGTTTTGCGGTGCAATTGCACAGAGAAGGTTATCATTGGGCTCGCAAATCATTGAGATCATAAGTTTTGTTTCTTGTTGCTCTACATGTTTTTGAATTTTCATCAGGGGAGATTTTCCCACCTGAATTGTATTCATTTGCCTATAAGGCTTTGCAACCTGTCGCAAGATACGTTCAAGCGAACCAGAAGTACAGGAGGCACAAAGGGAGAAGAGATAAACAGAAAACAACTCACGCCAACAACACACATAACAGGGGAAATAAAGAGGGAAAACACAACAAAGAGCACCATAAGAGAAATCTAACGGCATTGGCCAACCGGACCAAACTATGACACTGCACCATCGACGCCATCGAAAGGCTCCACGCACCCGAGACTGCACAACACCACGACACCACCTGTGTCGCGAGGCACATTTGAAGGGTTACGCAAGTTCGAGACGACGCCACGGCACCTGTGTGCCACTAGCATAGTCGAAGGACATTGCCTAGCGAACCAAACTGCAACAGTGCATTGTTGACATAATCGAAAGGCACCCCACAACCAAGACTGCACGACGCCGCAACAACACCTGTGCCATGGGTACATTCGAAAGGTTATGCGAGGCCGAGACGACGCCACAACACCTGTGTGCCAACGGCATAGCCGCGGGGCACCGCCAAGCAAAGACACATCAAGGAGCACTCGAGCACGGCACACACCACCGTCGACCCCAGACCGACCGCACCACCACCACCACCACCTGATATGTCTCCAATGTATCTATAATTTTTGATTGTTCCATGCTATTATATTACCTGTTTTGGATGTTTATGGGCTTTATTTTATACATTATTATCATTTTTGGGACTAACCTACTAACCGGAGGCCCAGCCCGTATTGTTATTTTTTTTGCCTATTTCAGTATTTCGATCAAATGGAGTCCAAACGGAATGAAACCTTCGAGAGCGTGATTTTTGGAACGAACGTGATCCAGAGGACTTGGAGTGCAAGTCAAGAAACAGCCGGAGCCTCCATGAGATAGGAGCCCCCCCCCCCTATAGGGCGTGCCCCCTGTCTCGTGGGCCCCTCGGGCGTCCACCGACGTACTTCTTCATCCCATATAAGCCTACATACCCCGAAAACATCCAAGGAGCAACAACAATACAATTTCCACCGCCGTAACCTTTTGTATCCGCGAGATCCCATCTTGGAGCCGTCGCTGACATTCTGCCGGAGAGGGAATCCACCACGAAGGGCTTCTACATCAACACCATAGCCCTTTAGATGAGTTGTGAGTAGTTTACCACAGACCTTCAGGTCCATAGTTATTAGCTAGATGGATTCTTCTCTATTTTTGGCTCTCAATACAATGTTCTTCCCCTCTCTTGTGGAGAACTATTCGATGTAATCTCTTTTTGCTGTGTGTTTGTCAAGATCCGATGAGTTGTGGGTTTATGATCAGATTTATCTATGGATAATAATTGAATCTTCTCTGAATTCTTTTATGTGATTGAGTTATCTTTGCAAGTCTCTTCGAATTATCGGTTTGGTTTGGCCTACTAGATTGATCTTTCTTGCCATGGGAGAAGTGCTTAGCTTTGGGTTCAATCTTGCGGTGTTCTTACCCAGTGACAGAAAGGGTTGCAAGACACGTATTGTATTGTTGCCATTGAGGATAAAAAGATGGGGTTTATAACATATTGCTTGAGTTTATCCCTCTACATCATGTCATCTTGCTTAATGCGTTACTCTGTTCTTATGAACTTAATGCTCTAGATGCATGCTGGATAGCGGTCGATGTGTGGAGTAATAGTAGTAGATGCAGACAGGAGTCGGTCTACTTGTTGCGGGCGTGATGCATATATACATGATCATTCCTAGATAACGTCATAATTATTCGCTTTTCTATCAATTGCTTGACAGTAATTTGTTCACCCACCGTAATACTTATGCTCTTGAGAGAAGCCTCTAGTGAAACCTATGGCCCCCGGGTCTATCTCTTATCATATTTGCTTCCGATCTACTTTTTTTTGCATCTATATTATAAAATACCAAAAATATATTTATCTTATATTATTATCTCTATCAGATCTCACTTTCTCAAGTGGCCGTGAAGGGATTGACAACCCCTTTGTCGCGTTGGTTGCGAGTTCTTTGTTTGTTTGTGTAGGTTCATAGGACTTGTTGAGAAGCCTCCTACTAGATTGATACCTTGGTTCTCAAAAACTGAGGGAAATACTTACGCTATTGTGCTACATCACCCTTTCCTCTTCATGGAAAACCAACGCAAGCTCTAGACGTAGCAAGAAGAATTTCTGGCGCCGTTGCTGGGGAGGTCTTCGCTCAAGTGAAGACATACCAAGTACCCATCACAAACTCATGTCCCTCGCATTTACATTATTTACCATTTGCCTCTTGTTTTCCTCTCCCCCACTTCACCTTTGCCATTTTATCCGCCCTCTCTTTCCCAATCTCATATCTCTTTTGCTTGCGTTTTTGTTTGCTTGTGTCTCCATGTGCCTTCTATGTGCTTGCATCTTTGCTTGCTAAAAATCTATTGATATGGATCCACTTAAAGTGTTCTACTTGGATCACCTTCGATCCTTATGCTCTCGCGCTGAAACCCCAACTAGCCTAGTTGATGGGAAATCTTTAGATGAGCATGCTCATTTTGTGCGTCATCATTTGTCTGAAAAAGGGAAGGTCTTATCGTATCATATAAATAGTTTGCTATGCTATGCTTGGAATCTTTGTGAAATTTGTGATTTTACTTGTTGCTCTAAGAACCCTAAAAACACCTTCCCTACCTATGTGAGTTCAATGATAATGAAATCTTATCTTCTTATGCAAATGGTGTTTATAGTTACTATGATATCGAACAAATTGAAGAATTTGTCATCTTTAAGGGTGCTCATGAAGTTGCTTCTTTGAACGAAAAGTGTGATTTTACTCTCAACAAGTCTGAAAATTCCGTCATACTTAAATATTGCAATGAAAACTTTGCTCATAATGTCTATGTCCAAGAATTTATTGAAAGAATGACCGTTGCTTTGGAAGGAAAAAATGATATGCATGAATCTATAGATAATGATTCTAATGACTTGGTTGAAATATCCCTTTACGAACATGATGCTTGCTATTCTTGTGGCCATGATGCCAATATTTATGAAGACGAATTTGCTATAGTTCCTTATGTTAAACATGAGATCGTTGCTATTGCACCCATGCTTGGCAGTTCCTTCGATAAAAAGCATGATTGCAATGATTTTACTATAAATTCTCTTGATGTCAATTGTGCTAATAATATGCAAAACCCTAATCTTGGGGATGCTTGTTTTGCTATGTCTACTACTTGTTGCAATGATCATGATTGGAGTGATTATTTTTATGATCTTGAAAATTTATTTAAGCCCCATGATGAATATGAGATTGATAATAGTGTTTGAAATATTATTGAAAGTGGTTTTGGAAGAGTGTCAACTTTAGATCCCACATATTTGGAGAATGTTCAATCTTATAGTATTTTTGATAAAAGTGGGTTTGGAGAGGTCATGACTTTAGTTAATGTTAATCCCACTATTTTGGAAGAGTGTCAACTTTGCATGCATGTGGATCGAGTTGAAAATATTTTATGTGATAGCTATTTTGTTGAATTTTCTTATGATCCGACAGGCAATTATTATGAGAGAGGAAAATATGGTTGTAGAAATTTTCATGTTACTAAATTACCTCTCGTCATGTTGAGATTAATATCGTCTCTTTCTTCTTCCTTGCATATGCTAGTTCTTGCTTGCCTTGCAAATTTGTTTATAATATGCCTATGCATAGGAAGTATGTTAGACTTAGATCTGTTTGTCACGTGTTTCATGATGCTCTCTTTATGCTTCAATTCTTGTCTTTCATGTGCGCATCATTGAAATCTCAATGCCTAGCTAAAAAGGCTTTAAAGAAAAGCGCTAGTTGGGAGGCTTTATGTTTTTTGTTTTTGTTCCTGTTTAGTAATAAATTTTGTTTATACTTTCTGTTTAGATGTGTTTTCATGTTTTATTTAGTGTTTGTGCCAAGTAGAACCTATAGGATAACCTATGATATGAGTTGATTTGACTCTGCTGAAAAACAGAAACTTTATGCTCACGAGAAAAAATTCAATAAATCACAGGAACAAGATTTTGCATTGATTATTTTTTCTTCTGATCAATAAACAAATGTTTTAGGACGTCCTATTTTGGTAGGATTTTTAATGTTCCAGAAGTTTGCGTTAGCTACAGATTGCTACAGACTTTTCTGTTTTTGACAGATTCTGTTTTTCGTGTGTTGTTTACTTATTTTGATGCATCTATGGCTAGTATGTAAGGGTATGAACCATAGAGAACTTGGAATACAGTAGGTTTAACACCAATTTAAATAAAGAATGAGTTCATTACAGTACCTTATGTGGTGGTTTTGTTTTCTTTCACTAACGGAGCTTATAAGATTTCCTGTTGAGTTTTGTGTTGTGAAGTTTTCAAGTTTTGGGTAAAGATTTGATGGACTATGGAATAAAGGGTGGCAAAATCCTAAGCTTGGGGATGCCCAAGGCACCCCAAGATATTCAATAATATCCAAAAGCCTAAGGTTGGGGATGGCCCGAAGGCATCCCCTCTTTCGTCTTCGTTCATTGGTAACTTTACTTAGAGCTATATTTTTATTTACCACATGATATGTGTTTTGCTTGGAGCGTCGTGTATTATATTGGTCTTTGCTTTTTACTTTACCACAATCATCCTTGCTGTAACACACCTTTTGGGAGAATCCCTTTTTATTAGAATTTTCTAGAATACTCTATGTGCTTCACTTATATCTTTTTGAGATTGATAGTTTTTGCTCTAGTGCTTCACTTATATCTTTTAGAGCATGGCGGTGGATTAATTTTGAAGAAATTGCTAGTCTCTCATGCTTCACTTATATTATTTTTATAGTATCTTAGAAAAGCATGGTATTTGCTTTGGTTATGAATTTGGTCCTAGAATGATGAGCATCCAAGTTGGGTATAATAAAAACTATCATAGGAAGTGAATTGCATGCTATGATCAACTTGATACTTGATGGTTGTTTTGAGATAGGGAGGTAGTGATATTAAAGTCATGCTAGTTGGGTGATTATGAATTTAAATAATTCATGTGTTGAAGTTAGCAAGTCCCATAGCAAGCACGTATGGTTAAAGTTGTGTAACAAATTTGAAACATGAAGTGTACCTGGCTTGTGAATCCTTATGAGTGGCGGTCAGGGACGAGCGATGGTCTTTTCCTACCAATCTATCCTCCTAGGAGCATGCGCGTAGTGCTTGGTTTTTGATGACTTCTAAATTTTTGCAATAAGTATATGTGTTCTTTTGACTAATGTTGAGTCCATGCATTATACGCACTTTTACCTTTCCATCATTGCTAGCCTCTTCGGTACCGTGCATTGCCCTTTCTCACCTTGAGAATTGGTGCAAACTTCGCCGGTGCATCCAAACCCCGTGATATGATACGCTCTATCACACATAAACCTCCTTATATCTTCCTCAAAACAGCCACCATACCTACCTATTTATGGCATTTCCATAGCCATTCCGAGATATATTGCCATGCAACTTTCCACCGTTCCGTTCATCATCATCATGACATACGTTACTTTTGTCATATTGCCATTGCATGATCATGTAGTTGACATCGTATTTGTGGCAAAGCCACCATGCATAATTTTTTATACATGTCACTCTTGATTCATTGCACCATCCCTGTACACCGCCGGAGGCATTCATATAGAGTCATATCTTGTTCTAGTTTCGAGTTGTAATTCATGTGTTGTAATCAATAAAAGTGTGATGATCATCATTATTAGAGCATTGCCCAAAAAGAAAAAAAATAAAGGCCAAAAATAAAAAAAGAAAGGCCAAAAGAAAAAAAGAAAAAAAGAAAAAAAAAAGAAAAAGAAGAAGAAAATAAATAAAAGGGCAACGCTACTATCTCCTTTTCCACACTTGTGCTTCAAAGTAGCACCTTGTTCTTTATTGAGTCTCATATATTGTGCTTCAAAGTAGCACCATGTTCTTCATGTAGAGAGTCTCATAGGTTGTCACTTTCTTATACTAGTGGGAATTTTTCATTATAGAACTTGGCTTTTCTATTCCTACAATGGGCTTCCTCAAATGCCCTAGGTCTTTGTGAGCAAGCAAGTAGGATGCACACCCACTAGTTTTCTTTTGTTGAGCTTTCATTCATTTATAGATCTAGTGCATCCGTTGCATGGCAATCCCTACTCCTCATGTTGACACCAATTGATGGGCATTCCCATAGCCCGTGATTATCCTCGTCAATGTGAGACTTTATCTTTTTTTGTCTTCTCCACAAATTCCCCAACCATTATTCTATTCCACCCATAGTGCTATATCCATGGCTCACGCTCATGTATTGCGTGAAGGTTGAAAAAGTTTGAGATTATTTAAGTACGAAACAATTGCTTGGCTTGTCGTCGGGGGTATAGAAGTTGGGAACATCTTTGTGTGACGAAAATGAAGCATAGCCTAACATATGATTTTATAGGGATGAACTTTCTTTAGCCATGTTATTTTGAGAAGACATGATTGCTTTTATTAGTATGCTTGAAGTATTGCTATTTCTTTTGTCAATATGAACTTTTATCTTGAATCATTTGGATCTGAACATTCATGCCATAATAAAGAAAATTATATTGAGAATTATGCTAGGTAGCATTCCACATCAGAAATTATATTTTTATCATTTACATACTCAAGGACGAGCGGGAATTAAGCTTGAGGATGCTTGATACGTCTCCAACATATCTGTCGGGGCCTGGTCTCTCTGTGGCCACGAGCACCTATGGGGCACGGGGGGCCCCTTCTAGTCCGGCGAGGGGGCGGAGGCCGCGCGCAGAGCAGATCGAGGTCCGGGCGCGCGCTGGGGAAGACGGGCGATTTTTACCCAGCTTCGGAGCTCTCCGGAGAGATAAAACTCCTACTGCTGCTTTGTGTTTTTATTTGATCTTGCTCGAATGCGAGCGCACGGTGGTGTGGTGTGTGTGTGTGGAACCGAACCCTATGCCGAATGAACCCTAATCCTGTGTCCCAAGATGAACCGAACCGAACCGAACCGAACCGAACCCCACCCTTTCTACGTGCGCATGGGCCTCCCTTTTATAGTCTAAAGGGGGCACCAACAGGTGGCAGCGTAAGAAGAGGGGGTAGAAAGGTAAAAACGCAGGTTGGTGTAACAGTGACCAACAGTGTCCCCTACCTAACTCTGCCGGCAGGGGACATGGGCATTTAATGCCCGTCCGGTCGCCCCAACAGTGCAGGGAAGCGACCGTCAAGTGAGCCTCCGGTTGCCACGATGGCGTCTCTGTCAGCTCCGCTTGCCACCTCGCCCCGCATGGCTGCGTAGTGCCTCGCCACGTGCCTTTGGGATGGCCTTGTGATGACACGTCGCCGGATGTGCTGGAGATTGGTTGGCAATCTTGCCGCGGCAAGTGCCTTGCCACGGTCCTCCTCTTGTCGTGTCGGCAAGCTTGCCGGCCGTCGGGCCTTGCCGGGACGCGCGGGGCGCTGCGGCAAGTCCTCTGGAGGTGCCTTGGTCGGCCTTCCCGGCAAGCTCCTCTTGCCGGGGCCTTTGTTTTCTTCCCGGTAAGCTCTTCTTGCCGGGGCCTTGGTTGGCCTTCCCGGCAAGCTCCTCTTGCCGGGGCTTTAGCTTGAGTACTCTATTCTTGAATGGCATCAAAGTAGCCGCGGAGGATCTTGGCGGACGCCCGGCAAGCCCTGCCGCGGGTCGCTGCGACTGCCCGTGCACAAGTTCGGGGTACTAAGGTACCCCCCCTACTTTAGTACACCGATAGTAGCCCTCGGGCCTGGGCCATACACGGTGCCGAGCGTTGTTGGGCCAGGCCCAAAACAGTGCACGGGCACGCGTGGCCTGGGTCCACACAGAATCGGACTCCGCTTCCACCGCGCACGCTCGGAGTGGCACGCGTCAAACGCGGCATCGTGGGCGGCGTGGGCGGCGCGTGCGGGGCTGAGCCTCGCGAGCATGCATCAAGCCATGATGAAGGGGACGGCCCACGCCCTCCTACCTAAACGGAGGTAGGCGTGGGGGCGTGGTGCATTTACTGGACGGGGCCAGTGCGCGGCTTTTGAGGCGTTCGCTCCCATGCTCACGGGGTGGGGCGAGACCGCCTCACCCGTCCACTCGGCGCTGCATCCCTACCACGCGGCTCCCATGCGCTTGGGGTCACGGACGGTGAGATTGGGGAATCCGGGGCCGGCGTGAGCAGAGGCAGCGGGTCGGCCCCGATTCCCCGCTCTCCCGTGCCTTGATTCGCCGAGCGGGGCGGCCGGGCTCCCACCCCGCTCCTTTATAAAGGGCAGGGAGGGGGGCACAGAAGCCCACACTCCTTCATCTCCTTCTTTTCTTTTTAACTTCTGCTCCCCTTTCTCCCGCTCGCCATGGAGAAAGGCAACCCTGGCCCTTTGTCGGTGGCGGCGAGGGTTGCCGCCAGACAGCGCATCCTTCCCTCTCTCGCCCCTGCGGTGGCGGAGCCGGCCGCGAGGGGAAGAGGGAGGGGGCGAGGCCGAGGACGAGGTCGAGGGCGTGGCCGAGGCGCTCGGGGGAGAGGCGGCCGGGGTGGTGCGCCACCCCCGTCTCCGCCGGCGGCTCCTCTCCTCGAGGCGGTCCACATTGGGGATGACCCCTGGGAGTTCTTCGTCAAGCTGCGCCGGGCACCTCGTCGACGCCTCCGGCTTCCGGCTCCGTTTGTGAGCGCGATGGAACCGGACCCGCCCGATATGCTGGAGTTACGCATGAGGGGCTGCGGGATCAGCGGCACTCGAGTTAGTGTCGTATCCCCAGCCCCCGGCGTGATGTACTTCGATCGAGGGTGGAAGACGTTCGCCCGCATCCATAGCTTGACGGCGGGGTTTACCCTCCATTTTAAGTTAATGGAGGGCAACCTTCTCGCCGTCAAGGTCTTCGGGGACTCTGGCATCCGGGCGAGATGCTGCGTGGACAGCTCCTCCGATAGCGAAGGTCCCTCCTCGAGCGAGAGTGACGAGGAGGGGAGCGACAGCGACGACGAGGACGGCGGGTCCGACTAGGCGTCGGACGCTGCCTCGCGCGTGCCACCGGCGACCCCATCATCCGGGTCGCCGGCCTTCTGAACTCCCCGGGGCCGTCTCCTTGGGCGGCTGGCGTAGGGAGGCGGCGGAAGAGGAAGAGGGGTGGCGGCAAGGCCGTCAAGCCGGAGCACGAGGGCGAGGTGCCCTCGACAGCGTGCTGACGTCCTGCCGCCCCGTCTTCGAGCTCTGCCTCCGGCGCCTCCGTCTCCGCCAAGCTCCTGGCCGGTCCCCGGGAAGTTCTCTTGGTGTCTTCTGGCACCCGTAGCTCGCCTAGGCGCTTCTTTTGCCCTCCCCGGCAAGCTTCTCTTGCCGGGGCCTCTTTGACCTACCTCCTGAAGAGAGAAACAGGAGAGGGATTACGGGCATCTTATCTTTTAATTTGTAAGCCTTCGGGCCCTAGCTGTATTTAAAGTTTGTAATCCTCTCTATCATGTTTTTCATCCTCCATGGACTTGCACTAAATTGGGATGTTTTTAATGAAAAGAGGGGAAAGCTTGCTGGATTAAGTCCTTTACTTGATTGTGTGCCTTGTACGTTTTCACCCTACGCTTTTAGGGAACTTGCCGGCGCGGGCACCTTGCCGTGAGCGCCGAGTGCGGAACGTCGGCAACGGAACTGCGACCGACAGGAAACCTTGTCGCGGAGCTAGCCGCAGCTTACTTAAGTCGTTGAGCGGATTCGAAACGACAGTAAGGCAACTAGCTACGAGTTGGTTCTCTACCGGCGGTGCCGCGACCGACAAGAAACCTTATCGTTGAGCTAGCCGCAGTTCACCCAATATTGTCGAGCGGACTCGAAACAATGGTCGGTGCGCGACTAGCTACGAATTGGTTCCTCCGTGCATAGGTTTTTTTTTGTACAAGGCATGATCATTCAGAGACGCGGCCTCGCTTTCCCCAGCCCATAAGAGGATGCATGACGAGGGATGAAAAACGTATCTGGTATTACAGCCCCCGGCGACTCTGGCTTGCCGGGGGTGAATCTTGATATTTGCAGCCCCCGGCAACTTTGGCTCCGCCAGGACCTAGGTGCCGGTGCGCCTTGCTCTGTCCTTGCCGCCAGCATTGTAGCCCCCGGGGACCCTGACTTGCCGCGTAGGGATGTTGGCAATCGCAGCCCCCAGTGAAATTGGCTTGCCGGGGCCTCTTCGCCAGTGCGCCCTTCTGGTTTCTCCTTGTCGCTGTTATTATAGTCACAAAATAACTAAGACAGCGCTGTAATAAGCTACTCTTTGCAATGTAACTTCAAGTTGGGCAATGCGATGCCATGTTTCGCCCTTTGTATGTTTACACTCTACGCTTCTAGGGAACTTGCCGGTGCTAACACACTTGCTGAGTGCGGAACGTCAGCAGCCTGCTGGCGGTGTTGTACCCGGCAAGAAACCTCCTCGGGCCAGTTGTAGCGCACTTGCATTGTCGAGCGGACTCGAAAACAAAGCAAGGGCGCAACTTAACCACGAGTTAGCTCCTCTGCGCACAAGTTTCTCATACAAAGGACGTCCCATGGCAAGGCTTGCTACGTTACATCCTCGACTTCATTACATCCCTTGTACGTTTTTGCCCTACGCTTCTAGGGAACTTGCCGGTGCTAACACACTTGCTGAGTGTGGAACGTCAGCAGCCCGCTGGCGGTGTTGTACCCGGCAAGAAACCTTCTCGGGCCAGTTGCAGCGCGCTTGTATTGTTGAGCGGACTCGAAAACAAAGCAAGGGCGCAACTTAACCACGAGTTGGCTCCTCAGCGCACGGGTTTTTCGTACAAGGGACGAACGTTCGAGGAACATAACATAAGCGCTTAAAACTAAAAAAGAAAGGAGCTATGCACTCAAGCTCGGGTGACTTAGCTTTTCTGTCTTCCGCGGTCCGGCGAAGCCGCGCTCCTCCCTTGACTTCCTCCCTTGTACATTTTCACCCTCCCCGCGCTTTCAGGGAACCTGCCGGCGCAAACACACTTGCTGAGTGCGGGGCATCAGCAGCCCGCTGGCGGTGCTGCTTCCGGCAGGAAGAACTCGTCGGGCTAGTTGCGGCGCGCTTTCGTCGTTGAGCGGACTCGAAACGGATCAAGGGCGCAACTTAGCCACGATTCGACCCTTCTGCGCACAGGTTCTTCGTACAAGGTACGGATTCTCAGGGAATACAATCCAAAAGCTTGAAACTGGACGCTTTCTTCGCCCTACTGGCTGGTGGAGCTCGATGGTGCATCCTCGACGGTAGCGCGGCACTCCGGGGAGGCGTGCTTGCCGGAGCATGTACCAGAGCTGTTCTTGCCGGGCTTGGTCTTTGGCGGATCTGCCTTTGCTTTCTTGCACTTGCCGGTGGAGCTCGATGGTGCGCTCTCGACGGCAGCGCAGCACTTCGGGGAGGTGCGCTTGCCGGAGTGGGCATCAGGGTTGCACTTGCCGGACTTGAGTTTCTCCTTCCCCCGGGGAGCTTCAACGGCAAGTGGCTCGCGCTCTGCTGCGGCTGCTGCTTCCCAGTAGATCTTGTCGGCGCAGATGAGTGCATCCCTCTTGTCGCCTTGAACAGAAATGACACTCATCGGGCCAGGCATCTTGAGCACGTTGTATGCGTAGTGAGAGGCTGCCATGAACTTGGAAAGCGCTGGTCGGCCGAGTATCCCATTGTAGGGTAATGGGATATCAGCAACATCGAAGGTGACCCTCTCTGTCCTGAAATTTAGCTCGCTGCCAAACGTCACTGGCAGCATGATCTTCCCCTTGGGCTTGCTCCTTCCCGGATTTATCCCTTGAAAGGTACCAGTTTCTTCGAGCTCGCCGTCGGGGATCTGGAGCTTCTTGAGTACTGTGGAGGAAATCAGGTTTAGGCCGGCCCCGCCGTCAACCAACATCTTCGTGACCTTGAGGCTGCGGATTGTTGGTGAGACCAACATCGGCAAGCACCCGACCGCAGTGATGCGATCAAGGTGGTCCTCAACATCAAAAATGATGGGCGTGCCGGACCATTTCAGAGGCTTGCACGCCTCGACGGACGGCTCCGCTGCATTCACCTCTCACACCCACTGCTTGAGTTGGCGGTGCGAGGCGTGCAGAGAGGCGCCGCCGTCGATGCACAGCACCTCTGTCGCCTTCTGAAACTCTTGGTCATCGGTCTCATCTTCCTCCATCTCATCCTCATCTTCGTCCTTGTCGCGGCCGCGGGGAGGCCTATCTCCTTGCCGCGGCTTGGCCTTGCCGCGGTGTCCTCCCCGGGCGGGAAGCTTCTTGCCGGATCCTCCGCCACCTTGCTGGGCTCTCTCCTTATCGCGGCGCTCGTACTCGGCTTTCTGCAGCTCCGCCATCTCTTCGACTTTCTTGCAGGTTTGGAGATCGTGGCCCTTGGTGCGGCGGATCTTGCAATACCGCTTGCCGGAGCCATCCTGCTTGTCGGCGGCCACCACAGCCTCGTCGGAGTCATCGGCCTTGGCCTTGTCGGAACCGCCTCCATTGCCGGAATGCTCAACAGCTAGCACATCCTTAGTCTTTCTCTTCCTGTTGTTCCGTCTCCGGTTCTTCCTTGCCGGGGCGGTATCCTCACTGTCAGATCCTTCTGCTCCTGCAACCTCTCCGGGGATTTTCCTCCCCTCCTCAGCCCGTGCACACTTGTCGGCCAGAGCATAGAGCTCGCTGACGTCTCTGATCTTGCACATCGCCATCTCCTCCCTCATCCTGCGGTTACGCACGTTCTGATGAAAGGCGCTGATAACTGCGGCAGGGTGGACGTCTGGGATGTTGCGTTGCACCTGGCTGAATCTCTGTATGTACTTGCGCAGGGGCTCCCCCTCCTTCTGGACGAGCAAGTGGAGGTCACTCTCCTGGCCATGAGGCTTGTGGCCACCCGTGAAGGCGCCGACAAACTGATGACACAGGTCCGCCCATGAAGAGATGGAACCGTCCGGCAAGTGCATGAGCCAAGATCTGACATTGGGCTTGAGTACCAGCGGGAAGTAGTTGGCGAGGATCTTCTCATCGCGCCCTCCGGCAGCCTGCACCGCGATGGTGTAGATGCTGAGGAACTCCGATGGATGTATCCTGCCATCGTACTTCTCGGGCACATCTGGCTTGAAGTTCTTGGTTTTGGGCCACTGGACTTGCCGCAGCTCGCGGGTGAACGCAGGGCAACCTGCCGCATACGGCAAGTCGCCTGGCTCCCCTAGTGCATGCATGTCGACGGTGGGCCCGGCACGCTGGTTAGATTGACGTCGCGTTTCCCTTCTGCGCTCGATGCGAGTGCGAGCGTCTTCGTGCTGCCGTTCTTGGAGAACGTGGCGCTGATCGCGTCGGGTTCGCGGGTCCGACGACACGGTGGAGTCGCCGTCGGGGTTGATCCGACGAGCCGGCGATCTTGGCCTTCGGGGCTGGGGGTGCACGGAGGTGGCCCCCCCAGCGGTCTTGTCGGCGTCGGCTTGCGCTTGGACGCCTTGCCGGGGCCTCGATGCGCTCGGTTGCCGGGGCTTGTCGCCGTTGGCGAAGGCGATGAGACTGTATATGGTCATCTTCCAGTCGTCGATCTTGTGCGGCGCCGGAGGGTAGTCTAGGAGCAGCTGGGCTCGGGCCAGCGCTTCCTCTGCTGTCTTGGGTGGTGGTGGCGACGAGCGGCGCGAGGAGCGGGATGTGCTCGGACTCCCAATTGGATTGGGAGGTGCAACACCCCGCCCTGGCGACCGTACCTCGCTCGCGCCAGCATGCGGGCGAGCATGCTGACCTCGAGCGTCTCGCGACCCTCCAGCTTGGCCTTGTTCCAACACGAGCACGGTGCTAGGAGCACCGGGGCGTTGTCGACCTTGCACTTCCTAGGAAGGGTGCGGTGTCTGCATGGTCGCCGACGCTTGCGGGGCCTTGTTTTTGGATCTGGTGACAACGTGAGTCCCACCGTCAGCGCCCGCTCCTCCTCCGGCGTCCACTCCACCGCCCGTTCGCTCCGGCGGTGGCGGCAGAATCGATGTAGATGGAGCGGCTACCTCCGAAGGCTTCTTCTTCGGTGGCATGTTGATGAAGGCGTTGATGCAGCGCGCGCAGAGACCGGATCGGATGCTCACGACCTCGACGCACCCCCTACCTGGCGCGCCAAAGATGTCGGGGCCTGGTCTCTCTGTGGCCACGAGCACCTATGGGGCACGGGGGGCCCCTTCTAGTCCGGCGAGGGGGCGGAGGCCGCGCGCAGAGCAGATCGAGGTCCGGGCGCGCCTGGGGAAGACGGGCGATTTTTACCCAGCTTCGGAGCTCTCTGGAGAGATAAAACTCCTACTGCTGCTTTGTGTTTTTATTTGATCTTGCTCGAATGCGAGCGCACGGCGGTGTGGTGTGTGTGTGTGGAACCGAAACCTATGCCGAATGAACCCTAATCCTGTGTCCCAAGATGAACCGAACCGAACCGAACCGAACCGAACCCCACCCTTTCTACGTGCGCATGGGCCTCCCTTTTATAGTCTAAAGGGGGCACCAACAGGTGGCAGCGTAAGAAGAGGGGGTAGAAAGGTAAAAACGCAGGTTGGTGTAACAGTGACCAACAGTGTCCCCTACCTAACTCTGCCGGCAGGGGGCATGGGCATTTAATGCCCGTCCGGTCGCCCCAACAGTGCAGGGAAGCGACCATCAAGTGAGCCTCCGGTTGCCACGATGGCGTCTCTGTCAGCTCCGCTTGCCACCTCGCCCCGCATGGCTGCGTAGTGCCTCGCCACGTGCCTTTGGGATGGCCTTGTGATGACACGTCGCCGGATGTGCTGGAGTTTGGTTGGCAATCTTGCCGCGGCAAGTGCCTTGCCGCGGTCCTCCTCTTGTCGTGCCGGCAAGCTTGCCGGCCGTCGGGCCTTGCCGGGACGCGCGGGGCACCGCGGCAAGTCCTCTGGAGGTGCCTTGGTCGGCCTTCCCGGCAAGCTCCTCTTGCCGGGGCCTTTGTTTTCTTCCCGGTAAGCTCTTCTTGCCGGGGCCTTGGTTGGCCTTCCCGGCAAGCTCCTCTTGCCGGGGCTTTAGCTTGAGTACTCTGTTCTTGAATGGCATCAAAGTAGCCGCGGAGGATCTTGGCGGACGCCCGGCAAGCCCTGCCGCGGGTCGCTGCGACTGCCCGTGCACAAGTTCGGGGTACTAAGGTACCCCCCTACTTTAGTACACCGACAATATCTATAATTTTTTATTGTTTCATGGTATTATATTACCTGTTTTGGATGTTTATGGGCTTTATTTTATACATTATTATCATTTTTGGGACGAACCTACTAACCGAAGGCCCAGCCCGTATAGCTATTTTTTTGCCTATTTCAGTATTTCAAAGAAAAGGAATATCAAACGGAGTCCAAACAGAAAGAAACCTTCGGGAGCGTGATTTTTGGAATGAACGTGATCCAGAGTACTTGGAGTGCAAGTCAAGAAACAGCCGGAGCCTCCACGAGATAGGAGCCCCCCCCCCTATAGGGCACGCCCCCTGTCTCGTGGGCCCCTCGGGCGTCCACCGACGTACTTCTTCCTCCCATATAAGCCTACGTAACCCGAAAATATCCAAGGAGAAACCACAATACAATTTCCACCACCGTAACCTTCTGTATCCGCGAGATCCCATCTTGGAGCCATCGCCGGCGTTCTGCCGGAGGGGGAATCCACCACGGAGGGCTTCTACATCAACACCATAGCCCTTCCGATGAGTTGTGAGTAGTTTACACAGACCTTCGGGTCCATAGTTATTAGCTAGATGGCTTATTCTCTCTTTTTGGATCTCAATACAATGTTCTTCCCCTCTCTTGTGGAGAACTATTCGATGTAATCTCTTTTTGCGGTGTGTTTGTCAAGATCCGATGAATTGTGGGTTTATGATCAGATTTATCTATGGATAATAATTGAATCTTCTCTGAATTCTTTTATGTGATTGAGTTATCTTTGCAAGTCTCTTCGAATTATCGGTTTGGTTTGGCCTACTAGATTGATCTTTCTTGCCATGGGACAAGTGCTTAGCTTTGGGTTCAATCTTGCGGTGTTCTTACCCAGTGACAGAAAGGGTTGCAAGACACGTATTGTATTGTTGCCACCGAGGATAAAAAGATGGGGTTTATATGATATTGCTTTAGTTTATCCCTCTACATCATGTCATCTTGCTTAATACGTTACTCTGTTCTTATGAACCTAATACTCTAGATGCATGCTGGATAGCGGTCGATATGTGGAGTAATAGTAGTAGATGCAGGCAGGAGTCGGTCTACTTGTTGCGGACGTGATGCCAATATACATGATCATGCCTAGATAACGTCATAATTATTCGCTTTTCTATCAACTGCTTGGCAGTAATTTGTTCACCCACCGTAATACTTATGCTCTTGAGAGAAGCCTCTAGTGAAACCTATGGCCCCCGGGTCTATCTCTTATCATATTTGCTTCCAATCTACTTTTATTTGCATCTTTATTTTCTGCATCTATATTATATAATACCAAAAATATATTTATCTTATCATATTATCTCTATCAGATCTCACTTTCGCAAGTGGCCGTGAAGGGATTGACAACCCCTTTGTCGCGTTGGTTATGAGTTCTTTGTTTGTTTGTGTAGGTTCATGGGACTTGTTGAGAAGCCTCCTACTGGATTGATACCTTGGTTCTCAAAAACTGAGGGAAATACTTACGCTACTGTGTTGCATCACCCTTTCCTCTTCAAGGAAAACCAACGCAAGCTCAAGATGTAGCACCACCCACCTCAAACTAGCTAAACACCACCCCAAGCCTCAGGCAAGCAACATGGAGCAATGTCTCCGAAGACATGTGCCACCAAGGTGGTAAAACAACGTCAAGGACGCCGCCTGCATCCGATCCAGTAGCTGGATCTAAGGCTTTCACCCTGAGAACGAACAGAGTAGGCGGGGAACCAATGCATCACAAGACGACACCTCCAAGGAGGGATCTGACGCTGAAGGGCATCGCTGCCTCCGGTGCTGATCGAAGTCGAGATAGTGCTTTCACCCATAGCATCACCCGCGCCACCCTTTTGTGAGACACATCGCTGCTAAGACCAGAGCCGCCACCGCCCGGAGGCAACCAACCTCATGCAATGACGGCTACCCACTACTAGGAAAATGGTTATACATAGAATTTTAGCAGTAGCGCCTGTTTGGGCGCCCACGCTATTGGTACGTACCAGTAGCGCCGGCCAAAACGGGCGCTACTGCTACTGAATATCAGCATCACTGGTTTGCACGGGCCACGCTGCTGTTTAGCAGGCCGCCAGGGCCAAAAGGGCACGGCACTTAGCTGTAGCATGTGATGTGCGCCGGCACTACAGCTAGTGGGCTTAGTAGTAGCGCTGGCCCATTACCCGCACTGCTGTTAAGCCCATTCCCTCCCCTGCACGCCGGTCGGCTTGCTCGCGCCCCCGGCCTCATCAGTCAGCTCACTCACACACTCCACACTCCTCCCTCAATCCCCCCCGCACGCCGCCGTCGACCCCCGCATGCTACCGTCCCCCGCACCGGCCCTCCTCCTTGCGTCGGCCGCCCTCGCCCGCGTCGGCCCTCCTTCCCTCCAGCCGCCCTCCCC
>NC_041389.1:458237903-458294745 GCF_002162155.2 Triticum dicoccoides
CGCCCTCCCCCGCGTCGGCCTCCTCCCCCGCCAGCCGGCCCAACCCCCGCGTCGGCTCTCCTCCCGCGCCGGCCCTCCTCCACCGAGAGGTACATCCTCCTCCCTCCTCCCTCCTTCCTCCTCCTCCCTAGTTTCTTTTGAACCCTAGCAAGTTGAAAATTTTAGATTTTTAGTCTTAGTTGTTTAATCGTAGGAAAATGTAGTATGAAACCTAGCTAGTTAATCTTAGGATAATGTAGTATGAACCTTAGGATAATGTAGGTTTTTAATCTTAGTTGTTTAATCTTAGTTGTTTAATCTTAGGATAATGTAGTACGAACCCTAGCTAGTTAATCTTAGGATAATGTAGTATGAATCTTAGTATAATGTAGTATGAATCCTAGCTAGTTAATCTTAGGATCATATTTTGAACTATCACATTTGTTGTTATTTTTTTAGTAAAAACAATTATTCCTGTTATATGCAAATTTTAAGTGGATATATGTCATATTTTCAACATGTCACAATCTTAGTTGTTTAACTGAGTGGCCTATGCTTTGCCAGAAATGTCGATTTGTTTACGTTCTGGCAAATTTCAGGCGCTCGATATGTCCTCCTTTTAGCATAGGTCATGCCGAATTTTGCTATGTGTTATTTTGTTTTCATAATTAATCATTTTGTTATCGACGTCGATGATGCCTATCCTGCATCCTCGTCGTCAACTCGGCGGAGGACTCCTGCTTGAGCCGAGGGGCCATGTCTAGGACTGGGCTCCGCCGGGCTGGTATTGGGTTTTGCTACCTTCTGGTGAGCGCAACTTAGTGAGGAGTCAGCCCGTCGTCGACCCAGAGCTTCTTTGGTGGCGGTCACATGAGCCTGCATCGGTGCAGAGGCTTGAGTCCCCCGCGCAGGTGGTATAGCACCGTGTCACGGAGGAGAACACGCATGTCCAGCGCTACATGGTTGCGTTGGCGAACAGCAGGTTCTCCAATAGCTGGCTAATTCTTTGGGGATCTCACCGGAGCTATGATCCTGTGATGGTTCCTTATCTTTGGGTGTCCACCGCGGCCCACTAAACCTAGAGGAGCTATTATTCAAGATCTATTGGTGATATTATATGATGATCTTTGCTACAAACTACTATATATGTATTTGATGACGTATTATTAATTACCTATTAGTTATTTGCTTATTGAATGCAAAAGATGAGCGTGGTTTGTGCTACAAACTACTATATATGTATTCGATGATGGATTATATCATGATCTTTGCTACAAACTAGGTTCGATGATGATCTTTGCTACAAACTACTACAAACTACTACAAACTACAAATTTTAGGTGTTCTAGTTGTTATATGATGATCTTTGCTAGAAAATACTATATATGTATTTGATGATGGATTATTAATTACCTATTAGAAAATGTCTGACGACGAAAGGGAATTCTCTATGTGCGAGTACTGCGAAGATGAGCGCGGTCTATGCGACAGGCCTCACCCATTAGAAGGTCGACGCCTCAGCATCAAGCTCCAAGAGACCTTCAATGTTGAAACGGTACGCAATGATGACAAGTGTTTTTTGTTATTTTTGCACGACTTCTCTGCTTCTTCAACGTGTAATTTCCGTATTTTACAATTCGACTAGCTTATCCCATGCCATGCTGATAGGACCACGATGTCGCCTAGAGGGGGGGTGAATAGGCATTTTAAAAACTTCTACGGAGTTGGCTTAATCCTAATGCGGAAATAAACTAAGAGGATACTTTTCAAGCACAAATACTAAATACACTAGGCTCAACTAAGTGCACCAACAACTTATTATAAATAAGATGAGCACAATAAGGATACTAACAAGAACAAATAAGTTACCCAAACTTACTTGAGCAATATGACAAGATATGGAAGTGTATGACACAAGTTAGCAATTCACACTAAACACAAGATATATCAATAGTAGCAAGTATGAATTGCGGGATATAAATGTAGGCCTCCTACGTCTCGAGCTTGCGTTGGTTTTCCTCGAAGAGGAAAGGGTGATGTAGCACAGTAGTGTAAGTATTTCCCTCAGTTTTTGAGAACCAAGGTATCAATCCAGTAGGAGGCTCCTCACAAGTCCCACGAACCTACACAAACAAACAAAGAACTCACAACCAACGCGATAAAGGGGTTGTCAATCCCTTCACGGCCACTTGCGAAAGTGAGATCTGATAGAGATAATGTGATAAGATAAATATATTTTTGGTATTTTATAATATAAATGAAGAAGATAAAGATGCAAATAAAAGTAGATTGAAAGCTTGTATGATAAAGGATAGACCCAGGGGCCATAGGTTTCACTAAAGGCTTCTCTCAAGATAGCATAAGTATTACGGTGGGTGAACAAATTATTGTCGAGCAATTGATAGAAAAGAGAATAATTATGAGATTATCTAGGCATGATCATGTATATAGGCATCACGTCCATGACAAGTAGACCGACTCCTGCCTGCATCTACTACTATTACTCCACACATCGACCGCTATCCAGCATGCATCTAGAGTATTAAGTTCATAAGAATAGAGTGACACATTAAGAAAAATGACATGATGTAGAGGGATAAACTCAAGCAATATGATATAAACCCCATCTTTTTATCCTCGATGGCAACAATACAATACGTGCCTTGCAACCCTTTCTGTCACTGGGTAAGGACACCGCAAGATTGAACCCAAAGCTAAGCACTTCTCCAATGGCAAGAAAGATCAATCTAGTAGGCCAAACCAAACCGATAATTCGAAGAGACTTGCAAAGATAAATCAATCATACATAAAAGAATTCAGAGAAGATTCAAATATTATTCATAGATAAACTTGATCATAAGCCCACAATTCATCGGATCTCGACAAACACACCGCAAAAAGAGTTTACATCGAATAGATCTCCACAAGAGAGTGGGGGGACATTGTATTGAGATCCAAAAAGAGAGAAGAAGCCATCTAGCTAATAACTATGGACCCGAAGGTCTGTGGTAAACTACTCACAACTCATCGGAGGGGCTATGGTGTTGATGTAGAAGCCCTCCATGGTGGATTCCCCCTCCGGCAGAACGCCGGCGACGGCTCCAAGATGGGATCTCGCAGATACAGAAGGTTGCGGTGGCAGAAATATTTCTTCTGTGGATCCCTGGATGTTTTCGGGGTACGTAGGCTTATATAGGAGGAAGAAGTACGTCGGTGGCCGCCTGAGGAGCCCACGAGACAGGGGGCGTGCCTTATAGGGGTGGGCGCGCCCCCCACCCTCGTGGCCGCCTTGGCTGCTTCTTGACTTGTACTCCCAGTCCTCTGGATCACGTTCGTTCCAAAAATCACGCTCCCGAAGGTTTCATTCCGTTTGGACTCCGTTTGATATTCCTTTTCTTTGAAATACTGAAATAGGCAAAAAAAACAGCAATACGAGCTGGGCCTCCGGTTAGTAGGTTAGTCCCAAAAATGATATAATTGTGTAAAATAAAGCCCATAAACATCCCAAACAGGTAATATAATAGCATGGAAGAATCAAAAATTATAGATACGTTGGAGACGAATCAAGCATCCCCAAGCTTAATTCCTGCTCGTCCTCGAGTAGGTAAATGATAAAAATAGAATTTTTGATGTGAAATGCTACCTAGCATAATTCTCAATGTAATTTCTCTTTAATGTGGCCTGAATGTTCAAATCCAAATGATTCAAAATAAAAGTTCATATTGACATAAGAAATAGTAACACTTCAAGTATACTAATAAAAGCAATCATGTCTTCTCAAAATAACATGGCTAAAGAAAGTTCATCCCTACAAAATCATATGGTTAGGCTATGCTTCATTTTCGTCACACAAAGATGTTCCCAACTTCTATAACCCCGATGACAAGCCAAGCAATTGTTTCGTACTTGAATAATCTCAAACTTTTTCAACCTTCACGCAATACATGAGCGTGAGCCATGGATATAGCACTATGGGTGGAATAGAATAATGATTGGGGATTGTGTGGAGAAGACAAAAAAGGAGAAAGTCTCACATTGACGAGGATTATCAACGGGCTATGGAGATGCCCATCAATTGATGTCAACATGAGGAGTAGGGATTGCCATGCAACGGATGCACTAGATCTATGAATGAATGAAAGCTCAACAAAAGAAAACTAGTGGGTGTGCATCCAACTTGCTTGCTCACGAAGACCTAGGGCATTTGAGGAAGCCCATCGTAGGAATATACAAGCCAAGTTCTATAATGAAAAATTCCCACTAGTATATGAAAGTGACAACACATGAGACTCTCTACATGAAAAACATGGTGCTACTTTGAAGCACAATATATGAGACTCACTACATGAAGAACAAGGTGCTACTTTGAAGCACGAGTGTGGAAAAGAGATAGTAGCATTGCCCTTTTTTTGGGCCTTTTTTTTCTTTTGGCCTTTCTTTTTTTTTGGCCTTTCTTTTTTTTATTTTTGGGCAATGCTCTAATAATGATGATCATCACACTTTTATTGATTACAACATAGGAATTACAACTCGAAACTAGAACAAGATATGACTCTATATGAATGCCTCCGACGGTGTACCGGGATGGTGCAATAAATCAAGAGTGACATGTACGAAAATTATGCATGGTGGCTTTGCCACAAATACGATGTCAACTACATGATCATGCAATGGCAATATGACAAAAGTAATGTATGTCATGATGATGATGAACGGAACGGTGGAAAGTTGCATGGCAATATTATCTCGGAATGGCTATGGAAATGCCATAAATAAGTATGTATGGTGGCTGTTTTGAGGAAGATATAGGGAGGTTTATGTGTGATAGAGCGTATCATATCACGGGGTTTGGATGCACCGGCGAAGTTTGCACAAACTCTCAAGGTGAGAAAGGGCAATGCATGGTACCGAAGAGGCTAGCAATGATGGAAAGGTAAAAGTGCGTATAATCCATGGACTCAACATTAGTCAAAAGAACTCATATACTTATTACAAAAATTTAGAACTCATCAAAAACCAATCACTACGCGCATGCTCCTAGGGGGATAGATTGGTAGGAAAAGACCATCGCTCGTCCCCGACCGCCACTCATAAGGATGCACAAGCCAGGTACACTTCATGCTTCAAATTTGTTACACAACTTTAACCATACGTGCATGCTACAGGACTTGCTAACTTCAACACAAGCATTCTTTAAATTCATAATTACCCAACTAGCATGACTTTAATATCACTACCTCCATATCTCAAAACAATTATCAAGTATCAAGTTGATCATAGCATCCAATTCACTTCCTATGATAGTTTTTATTATACCCAACTTGGATGCTCATCATTCTAGGACCAATTTATAACCATAGAAAATACCATGATGTTCTAAAAGACTCTCAAAATAATATAAGTGAAGCATGAGAGATCAAAAGTTTCTTCAAAATTAATCCACCGTCGTGCTCTAAAAGATATAAGTGAAGCACTAGAGCAAAAACTATCTAGCTCAAAAGATATAAGTGAAGCACATAGCATATTCTAATAAATTTCAATCAAATAGGCTTCTCCCAAAAGGTGTGTACAGCAAGGATGATTGTGGTAAACTAAAAAGCAAAGACTAATATAATACACGACGCTCCAATCAAAACACATATCATGTGGCGAATAAAAATATAGCTCCAAGTAAAGTTACCAATGAACCAAGACGGAAGAGAGGATGCCTTCCGGGGGCATCCCCAAGCTTAGGCTTTTGGATATTCTTGAATATCTTGGGGTTCCATAAGCATCCCCAATATTAGGCTCTTGCCACTCTTTATTCCATAGTCCATCAAAGCTTTACCCAAAACTTGAAAACTTCACAACACAAAACTCAACAGGAAATCTCATAAGCTCCGTAAGTGAAAGAAAACAAAACCACCACATAAGGTACTGTAATGAACTCATTCTTTATTTATATTGGTGTTAAACCTACTGTATTCCAAGTTCTCTATGGTTCATAGCCTTACATACTAGCCATAGATGCATCAAAATAAGCAAACAACACACGAAAACAGAATCTGTCAAAAACAGAATAGTCTGTAGCAATCTGTAACTAACGCAAACTTTTGGAACCTTAAAAATCCTACAAAAATAGGACGTCCTAAAAAAATTGTTTATTGAACATCAGCAAAAAGAATCAATTCAAAAGCTCGTTCCTGTGATTTATTGAAGTTTTTCTCGTGAGTGCAAAGTTTCTGTTTTTCTGCAGAATCAAATCAACTATCATCATAGGTTATCCTATAGGTTCTACTTGGCACAAACACTAAATAAAACAAGAAAATGCATCTAAACAGAAATTAGATGCAAAATTTATTACTAAACAGGAACAAAAACAAAAAACAAAAAGAAAATTGGGTTGCCTCCCAACTAGTGCTATCATTTAACGCCCCTAGCTAGGCATAAAAGCGAAGATAGATCTAAGTTGTGCCATCTTTGGCACTTGATTCATAGGTAGCTCGCATGATAGATTCATAGGGTAATTTGACTTTCTTTCTTGGAAAGTGTTCCATGCCTTTCTTTAATGGAAATTGGAATCTAATATTCCCTTCCCTCATATCAATAATCGCACCTATCGTTCTAAGGAAATGTCTACCAAGAATAATAGGGCAATAAAGATTGCAATCTATATCAAGAACGATAAAATCAACGGGCACCAAATTTCTATTTGCAACAATTAGAACATCATTGATTCTTCCCATTGTCTTTTTAATGGTGGAATCCGCAAGGCGCAAATTTAACGAGCAATCATCAAGATCATGGAAACCTAGAATATCACATAAAGTTTTCGGAATCGTGGAAACACTAGCACCCAAATCACACAAAGCAAAGTACTCATGATCTTTAATTCTAATCTTTATAGTAGGTTCCCATTCATCATTAAGTTTTTTAGGTATAGAAACTTCCAAATTAAGTTTTTCATCATAAGATTGCCTCAAGGCATCAACGATATGTTTGGTAAAAGCTTTATTTTGACTATAAGCATGAGGAGAATTAACAACAGAGTGCAACAAGGAAATACAACCTTCTAAAGAAAAATTATCATAATCAAATTCCTTGAAATCCGAGATTGTGGGTTCAATACTATTTAATGTCATGACCTCTCCAATCCCACTTTTACCAAATTTAGCATCAAGATCTAAAAACTCCACATTTTGGGGACGCCTTCTAAATAAAGTTGACTCATCTCCAGTCCCGTTATTATCAAGATTCATATTGCAAAACAAAGATCTAATAGGGGACACATCAATAACTTTAAGATCTTCATCATTATTTTCATGGAAACTAGAAGAACACGCCTTTATAAAGCTATCTTTCTTAGCACGCAATCTAGCGGTTCTTTCCTTGCACTCGTCAATGGAAATTCTCATTGCTTTGAGAGACTCATTGGTATCATGCTTAGGAGAAGAAGATCTAAGTTTAAGAGAATCAACATCAATCGAAAGTCTATCAACGTTCCTAGCCAAATCATCAACTTTGAGCAATTTTTCTTCAAGCAAAGCATTAAAATTCTTTTGAGAGACCATAAATTATTTCACACTATTTTCAAAATCAGAGGGAATCTTATTAAAATTACCATAAGAATTATTGTAGGAATTTCAATAATTATTAGAGGAATTGCTAGGGAACGGTCTAGGATTAAAGTTTCCTCTATAAGCATTGTTTCCAAAATTATTCCTACCAAAAAAAATTACATCCATAGATTCATTATTATTCTCAATCAAGGTAGATAAAGGCATATAATTGGGATCAATAGAAGAACTCTTAGTAGCAAACAATCTCATAAGCTCATCCATCTTTCCACTCAAAACATTAATTTCTTCTATAGCATGCACCTTTTCACTAGTAGATCGTTCGGTGTGCCATTGAGAATAATTAGCCATAATATTATCAAGAAGTTTTGTAGCATCTCCTAAAGTGATTTCCATAAACGTGCCTCCGGCGGCCGAATCTAAAAGATTTCTAGAAGCAAAGTTTAATCCGGCATAAAAAATTTGTATGATCATCCATAAATTCAAACCATGAGTAGGCCAATTCCGAATCATCAATTTCACTCTTTCCCAAGATTGGACAGCATGCTCATGATCAAGTTGTTTAAAATTCATAATATCGTTCCTAAGAGAGATGATCTTAGCAGGAGGAAAATATTTAGAGATAAGAGCATCTTTGCACTTGTTCCAAGAATCAATACTATTTTTAGGCAAAGACGAAAACCAAACTTTAGCATGATCTCTAAGTGAAAATGGAAATAACTTCAATTTAACAATATCATTATCCGTGTCTTTTTTCTTTTGCATCTCACACAAATCAACAAAGTTGTTTAGATGAGTAGCGGCATCTTCACTAGGAAGGCCGGAGAAAAGGTCTTTCATAACAAGATTCAGCAAAGCAGCATTGATTTCACAAGAGTCAACATCATTAAGAGGAGCGATCGGAGTACTAAGGAAATCATTATTATTGGTATTGGAGAAATCACACAATTTGGTATTATCTTGCGCCATAGCAACAAGTAATCCAACACACAAGCAAACAGAAAAAGGCAAGCGAACGAGAGAGGAGATTGGGAAAGAGAGGGCAAATAAAACGGCAAGGGTGAAGTGGGGCAGAGAAAAATGAGAGGCAAATGGCAAATAATGTAAACGCAAGGGAGATGAGTTTGTGATGGGTACTTGGTATGTCTTGACTTGAGCGAAGACCTCCCCGGCAACGGCGCCAGAAATCTTTCTTGCTACGTCTCGAGCTTGTGTTGGTTTTCCTTGAAGAGGAAAGGGTGATGCAGCACAGTAGCGTAAGTATTTTCCTTAGTTTTTGAGAACCAAGGTATCAATCCAATAGGAGGCTCCTCACAAGTCCCACGAACCTACACAAACAAACAAAGAACTCGCAACCAATGCGATAAAGGGGTTGCAATCCCTTCACGGCCACTTGCGATAGTGAGATCTGATAGAGATAATATGATAAGATAAATATATTTTTGGTATTTTATAATATAGATGCAGAAAATAAAGATGCAAATAAAAGTAGATTGAAAGCTTGTATGATAAAGGATAGACCCGGGGGCCATAGGTTTCACTAGAGGCTTCTCTCAAGATAGCATAAGTATTACGGTGGGTGAACAAATTACTGTCGAGCAATTGATAGAAAAGCGAATAATTATGAGATTATCTAGGCATGATCATGTATATAGGCATCACGTCTGTGACAAGTAGACCGACTCCTGCCTGCATCTACTACTATTACTCCACACATTGACCGCTATCCAGCATGCATCTAGAGTATTAAGTTCATAAGAACAAAGTAACGCATTAAGAAAGATGACATGATGTAGAGGGATAAACTCAAGAAATATGATATAAACCCCATCATTTTATCCTCGATGGCAACAATACAATACGTGCCTTGCAACCCTTTCTGTCACTGGGTAAGGACACCGCAAGATTGAACCCAAAGCTAAGCACTTCTCCCATGGCAAGAAAGATCAATCTAGTAGGCCAAACCAAACCGATAGTTCGAAGAGACTTGCAAAGATAACTCAATCATACATAAAAGAATTCAGAGAAGATTCAAATATTATTCATAGATAAACTTGATCATAAACCCACAATTCATCGGATCTCGACAAACACACCGCAAAAAGAGTTTACATCTAATAGATCTCCACAAGAGAGGGGGAGAACATTGTATTGATATCCAAAAAGAGAGAAGAAGCCATCTAGCTAATAACTATGGACCCGAAGGTCTGTGGTAAACTACTCACAACTCATCGGAGGGGCTATGGTGTTGATGTAGAAGCCCACCATGGTGGATTCCCCCTCCGGCAGAACGCCGACGACGGCTCCAAGATGGGATCTCGCGGATACAGAAGGTTACGGTGGCGAAAATATTTATCCGGTGGCTCCCTGGATGTTTTTTGGGGTACGTAGGCTTATATATGAGGAAGAAGTACGTCGGTGGCCGCCCGAGGGGCCCATGAGACAGGGGGCGTGCCCTGTAGGAGTGGGCGTGCCCCCTACCCTCGTGGCTGCCTCAGCTGCTTCTTGACTTGCACTACAAGTCCTCTGGATCACGTTCGTTCCAAAAATCACGCTCCCGAAGGTTTCATTCCGTTTGGACTCCATTTGATATTCCTTTTCTTCGAAATACTAAAATAGGCAAAAAAAAATAGCAATACGGGTTGGGCCTCCGGTTAGTAGGTTAGTCCCAAAAATGATATAATTGTGTAAAATAAAGCCATAAACATCCAAAACAGGTAATATAATAGTATGGAACAATCAAAAATTATAGATATGTTGGAGACGTATCAAGGCCTAAATAATCTCTTCAAGGAAATAGCCAACACAATATAATGAGGACAACAATATATAGTGAATGCAAGGTCAAGAGACCAAAGTAAACCACAAGTAGTGGCTAGGGTTAGAGATAACCGAAGACACAGAGACGAGGATGTATCCCGATGTTCACTTCCTTGGAGGGAAGCTAGTCACCGTTAGAGAGGTGGATGTTACCACGAAGGCACACCAACGCCACGAAGGCTCACCCTATTCTCCCTTTGAGACAACACCACGAAGGTGTTTCTCAACCACTAGTGGTAGACCTTGAGGCGGCCTCCAAACCTTCACAAACTTTCCGGGGGCAAATCACAAGTTGATTCCTCACTGGAGCACTCCTACCGCCTAGGAGTCTCCAACCTCCAAGAGTAACAAGATCAAGGGGGAAATGCTCAAGACTTGCTCAAATCACGAATTCCTTTGGTCACAAGAGGGAGAGGGAGTGGATCTATCACTTGATTGTAAAATCTCTCAAGAACTCTCACGAATCTCTCTGGGATCTAAGATTTGGTGTAGGAGAAGTGAGAGGGAGCCTTTTTGTGTTCTACGGTTCATATGAATGTGTTGCTCAACCTTCTCCCGGGGTGGAAGAAGGTTATATATAGTGGTAGTGCAAATATGGTCATTGGAGTGTAAGTGGCTGTGTCGGGCCAGACTTCCGGACCTAGGGCCGGACATCCGGACGTTGTGAAGTGTGCACACATGTATGCAGAAAAACAAGTTACAGGCCCCGGACATCTGGCTGAAGCCGGACATCTGGCCAAACTTGGGGCCCCGGACATCCAGCCAAGGGCCGGACATCCAGCGTATACAAACAGCATTTCGGTAAGGTTTTTGGACACCTATGGCCGGACATCCGGGCCAGGGGCCGGACATCCGGCGATTTCACACAAATCAGACGCCCTCTGGATAGCAGTGGCTGGACATCCGGGGAAAAGCCCGGACATCCGGCCAACACAAAAACTGCAGCCACCCCAAAAGTAAAACATGCATAACTTTCACATCCGGACTCCGATTTTGATGATCTTGGGCTCATTTTGAAGTTATGGAAAAGCTCCACGTCCTCACATAGAGAACCACCCAAGATAAACCAAAATGGATGGTGCAAATTATGGAAAGGTAAGATCATATACTTTGGGGAACCTATTTGGCTATGGATTTTCTTTGGTAGATGTGTAGGCATTTTGTATTTGCATTGGATAGGAGTGAAATATGCCTATGTTGGAATATGATGTGAGAAGAATAGAAATAGATGATGTTGACTTGAGCAAATCCATCACTAACCCCTTTGATCCCCTCTTAATAGTGCGGGATCCCTATAACTCAAGAATCATAAAAGAACTATTCTAGATAGCTTCCGGAAACTCATTCTTGAGCATATATCATTTTCGATGGTCATCGATCCTCACTTCTAAAGACAAAGGAACTAATACCTTTGACTAGATCCTTTCACTTGAGCTTTATATTGATGTTTCTTCATGGCTCAAGTTGAAGGCAAGACATTGGAGAAGTCTTCAAGTAGCTCCCCCATACACAATGTGGGAAGTTTTGCTTTGCATTCATCTTCATTAATTACTTGATGACATCCTTTGATGAGCACCAAGCTCATGAGAATTACCTAACCCACATAACATAGACAACACATAGTATGGGTTAATACACAAAGCGCAATTGATAAATTCTTACCAGGCCACAAGATCTCATGTGGCACATGATATGCGCTTGTGTGTTGTCCATCTTAGAGGTCAATCTTTGATCTGCATCTTGGTCAACATTTATCTTTGCTCCATGATTAATATTGATGTCTTGAAGGCCCTATTGGTATCTTCACTATTCTTCATTTCTTCAAGACATAATAACCAATATCTTAATTCATCATGACCATATCAATTTTCTCCTTGAATATCATACTGGACCTCATTTGCTCATTCTCATGCTCCAACATAGTATCTTGAGAGGCACAATGAATTCTTCACTTGAATTACTTGCTTCATGACATACTAATCCATGACTCAACATATGAGCTCATAATGATCCTATCTTCAAGCATATGTAGAATTTTTCTCTTTAATCATTCTCTCAAGATCTTGATCCGTCATGGTTCAACCCATAAGCCTTGATGCATGCACAACAATATGTATATGTCATTCATTTCAAATCCATTCTATCTCCTTCTTGCATCACCATGGAATAAACATCCTTCAGTTCATCCAATATTCTTCATGCATTGGAAATGGAACTTTCCTTCAAATATATAACTTAATGCAAACATTAGTCCATTAGGATTGTCATTAATTACCAAAACCACACATGGGGACTACATGTACTTTGAATCTCCCCCATTTTGGTAATTGATGACAATCTCAACAAGAGGGTTTATATAATGAATTTTAACACAAGTATGCAATTTACCCGAGGATAAATTGTATACTTGGGATAGTTTTGATAGCATCAAGTGTCACAAAGATACTTGAGTTTATCACACACGGTGTACTAACATCGAAACACTACACAAGTATTCGATGTTAGTAGAACCACAATATATAGATCAAGCTCCCCCACAATATATGCATGTGTGAATGAAGTTTGAATTTCCTTGCATATATTGTTTGTCATACACTAGGTGGAGTTTTCTCTATATATTCATTCACGCAAAAAAACATATATAACCAGGGTAGATAAGCATGAATGAACAACAAGCACTTAATATACTTATCTTAAAGCACTTAAAATACTTATCTTAAACCCTCTAAACTTCTCCCCCATTGGCAACAAATGCCAAAATGGGAAAAATATAGAAGCCAATATATTATGACTTCCTCCTTAATGTGTGCATATTACAAGATGTGAGTGAAAATTAAATGCACATATTCAATGAGGAAAATTTGAGGAGCTCGGGATCTATAGAATGCACCAAGATATTATGATATGAAAATAAGTATTCTATATGTGAAAAAAAAACTTTTCGAAAAGATCCAAAGAACATATTTGTGGACAATATATAATATGAATAACCAATTTGATCATCATCATGAAAATGTGTCCAAAATACATTCAAAACACACGAGTGCGCATGATTATATGCACATCATACAAGCACTCATGCCGCAACCTCTTATCAAAACCACCATAAGAGTAAAAGGAAAGAACAAAGTGGTCGGCAAGGAATAAATGATATCAAGAAAGGATATGAACTTTCACATGTATAAAATTTCTAAGAGACCAATAATAAACATGATATGTATCCAAAAAGAGACCCGTATACACAAAAAAGTTTACAATTGATAAGAACATGATATCCATAGGTGAATCCACTGTTATATAACTTTGAGCCTAGCATAAGAGCAAGGCACATGGCACAAAGCACATGGCACAAATTGATCTCATTTGCATAACACAAAGTGACGCAAGCAATCAAAAGATCTGACGAGCCGGAAGGATAAAAGGATATTATGATTTGAGAAAATGAGTGTTCTAAGGAAAATAGAGAAGCTCCCCATGATTTGTGCACCATTTAATTTTTTTTATTTGGATACAAGTGCACAAAATAGGATCATCACTCCCCCAAAATCAATAGGAACACAAACAATTTCAAGAAAGCATAGATAAGAAAAGAAGCCTAGCAATTGAAACAAAGATATGGTTGAGAAACATGTAAATGAGGCAACCTAATAATAGGCACAACCAAAAACGATGTGATTGAGTCACGACAAAGCACTTGAGAATACTAATATAAGGATGAGAATCAAGCATCAACATATATAGTCTTGAGTAAATGAGATACAAGGTGCCAGACATGTCCTTCCCACACACACGAAGTTAAGAAGGTCACGCACACATCAAGCAAATGGGTTCACAAGATCACTATTAGCAAACTAAAAATCAAAGCTTGTGACAACCCATGGTGAAGATAGGAAATAATAGGCTTGTCAAGACAAGCACGGGGATAACAAACTTCACCAAACATGAGTGCACTAAGATGCAAATAGGTAAGACATGCACTCATACAACGAATGCTTCCACGAAGCCACCAAAGATATAAAAAGAGAATGAAACGGTGGACATGAAAGAATATGGATATCAACTAGAGATGTAACTTCTCTCACGTGTATAAGATTCTAGGTAGATGACAATCATGGTGATATATATATATCCAGAAAGAAGGATGTACACATGAAATAGTTACAAAAGGAAATAATAAGATATCCAAACGGGAGTCATAAAATATACAATTGAGATCTTTGCTTGAAAGCATATCACATGGCTTAATATTATCTTATTGTATATTAATGAACTCCAAACACACAACCATCCAAGACATCACAACTAGCAACAAGAGATCATAGTTGGGATGCTTTGAGAAAGGAAACAAGTATCACAGGAACGAGTCAAGAAATTCATGCCATGATGCAACCTACACAAGGTTCACCCCATTTCTATATATACGCATGAAGTAAATACTTGTTACCGAGATAGCATTGGTATGAAGTCGTATATCAATAAAATGTCCAAGCTTGGCTCTAATTTCCTCATAGTGCCACCACCTTTCTCAAATGTACCTAAAACATTTTAAGTATAATATGGTCCTCAAACTTATTGGGTCTGAAGCAGTTAGCATAACTAACACATAGGGTAAAACCACTTAAGTATGTGCATATTGATATGAATTTGAATTTCATGAACATCTTAGCTATTAAGAATTTGATGGATTTACCATATATATATGGGATAAGGGATCAAATAAAGCAAACAAGGCATGCGAATTTACACATAGTAACTATGCATGCACATGCCTACCAAAATCCAGGGAGATACAAAATGGACAAATGAACACATAACTATTAATACTTCCAATAATATCATTAGTCATTCATGCCGTCCAAAATAAACCAAAGTGACAAATCAACATATGATAGCACGCAAAGTTCAACATATGAACCAAGGGAAACCAATGAGCATATAAGATATGCATTGCACACATACTCATAGGAATATCTCACTCAAGTAGATATAGTGTAACATCCCAAATTTTCAATTTGGAATGTTATACATAGATCATCATTGCACATCATATTTTATTGCATTTTGGCCTGATCCTAGAAATTTCAAGCAACTCAAGGACCCACGGAGAGAGTTGGGAATTTCGTTATTTCATATTAGAGTTTTCTCAAATTTTGAAAATAGGATCATTTGATTTTATTTATTTTATCTTCAATTATTTCTATAATAAAATATGAGAGAGGGACTAAAATGACTTTCCCAAAATAAAGAAATATTGAGGATTTAATAAAAAATCAAATAAGATTTTATTTTGGAGTATATTGCTATTTTATTTGAATTTAGGAAAAATGCGCGTTTTTCAAAATTGCATTTAGGCCCCAAATAAAAGTTCATCTAAACCGGCTTGATTTTAGAAGTAGGGGAAAATTTATTTCGGGATTTTTGGAGTCCGTTTAGTATTTCTTTTATTCGTTTTTCTGCGCGTAATGTTTTAAAAAAATACGAAACCGACTTTGGGCCGTGTTCGGCCAGGACTCCGCCTGGCCGGGCCTTTATATGCGCCGCCCGAAGCCCACCCGAGCCACCAGCCCGCCCCGCGCCCCAAACCCTAACCCTAAAGCCGTCGCCGCCGCTGCCGCCGCCGCCGCCAACCCCGCCGGACGCCGCCGCCGCCGCGACCCCCCAGTAACCCGTCGCCACCCCGCCGGACCCCGCCGCCGCCCCTCGCCAGAGGTAGCCACCGCCTCGCCGCTGGTGGTTTTCCTCGGGAAAACCGTTCGGTTTTCCGCCGGTTTTTCGTTCGGTTTTTTAAAAAAACACTAGATCTATTTTTTTTCTGTTTAGTTTATTTAGCGGACGTTCGTCCGTAGTTCGTTTTAACAAACGGTTTTCATCGTTTAGCCACAGACAGCGAACGTTCGTTCGTTAGCCTGATCGTCAGTTTTTCTTTTTCTCAGATTTTCCGCTATTATTTCTGATCGCGATTTTCGATCTGTTTTTCGTTTTAGTTTATCTTTTCGCTCGTTTATCGGAATCAGGCGATTCAAGCGCCTAGATTTTTGTCTCGAAACCCTCTTTCTATTTAACCAACTGAAACAAGTTTTTGCTACTTTAAAATTTGACTTAGGTCCAGATTAGTAAATGAAGTTTGTTTCTTTCGCCGTTTGACCTTCGTTGCTTCGTTTGATTTGATTCTTTTTGCAAACCGGAGTTATTAAGTTGAACTATCTGGTTAGATATCTTATTTGAGTTTTACGCATGCATTATATGAATGCTTATTATTTGTTTGTTTGTTTGTTTGCGATAGAGTACTAGGAGTGCACCGCTTGCTACTTCCAATCTCTAGGTTTCACGGATCATCAGCAAGGCAAGTAACACTTTGATCATACCTTTTTACTACCCAGTTTTATTGCATTATATCAATCCTCAAACAACTGCATGATTAGGATCTGATTAATACGTGGGTTTTGGGAAGTAGATGAGGTAGTGCCTATTACCTATTTTATTATCAAACCCTTGGGAGTTACTTCTATGTTTGCTTATTGCCATGCTATGCTAGTAGACGTGGATTGGGTGAGTGTATCCATGACAGATGTGAGATTGATAATTAATGGTTATTTAAGGTGGCAACTTTAAATTCACATCTGGGTGGATTGAGGCACCTGGAGTACCAATGTTGCCTGTATTTTTGGAAATCCCGGGGTTCCGTGTGATTTTTCCTATGGACCGCCACCCAGACTCAAAGGGATCATAAGATTATTCATGCTAGAAACTTCCGTGTGCAGCCACATGCTATTATGGGCTCTAGCATAGTTGATTAAGTCGTGCGAACTCTTACAGTGGTAGACTAGCAGATGTAGGGGAAAATAGGTGTACATGTCTACCCAATCGTAAGGTGCTAGCGCTTCTGAAAGACGATGTCTCGGTCATCCGTTTCTCAAACACCATGTAGGGCGAGAAAACCAACGGAGGAGATCGGGTCTTGTTGGGAAAAGTGCACAAACCTCTGCAGAGTGTATAAACTAATCATGATTAGCCGTGTCCCCATTTATGGACGTTTTGAGTATCTAGTACTTGAATTATTAAGTGAATTCTCATCATGTTACTTTTAATTAATATTTTTGGGTTTTAATGATGATGCTTAATTGGGATTGAGAGTGCTGTCAACCATTCTCAATGTTTAACAACCACCATGGTAGTTAAATAAAATTTATTTTCCTTTGTAGTAGGGAAAAATTGGCTTTATGCAAAAAAAAAACTGTAACCATAGAGCTTTCCACCAGCCATATATGCATGTACTATAGCATATTTTTGTCCATTACTCTCTATGTGTTACATTGCCAGCATATTCCATGTGCTGACCCGTTTTCGGGCTGCAACGTTCATGTTGTAGACTTTTCAGACGACGAGTAAGATGCCTTAGGATCGTGGTCCTATACTCAGTGATGCCATTGGAGTTGATGGACTCACTTATCTTCGAAGCCTTCCGCTGTTATCGTTATTAGATGGCCTTAAGCCATATTTATTGTATTAAGTTCTCTTTTGAGACACTCAATGTAATAAGTGTGTGATTGCCACTCTGTTATAAATCCTTCAAGTACTGTGTGTGTCGGCATTACCGATCCAGGGATGGCACTGATGCACAGAGATCAGACTGTTTGAGGTCTGGTCGCTACAAGATGGTATCAGAGCACACGCTGACTGTAGGACACGACCACTAAGCTAAAGCCCTAGATCACTACTCTCTCTCTCTCTCTCATTTTTGACTCCTCATCTTTTCTACTCTCTTTTAGGATGGCGGATGCAAGGAACAAGTTCACGCAACCGGATGAAGATACACCCTTTGGACGACACCTGAAGGAAGTCACCAAGTACCTGAACATCGGAGTGCCAAGCCTCACCGGGACGTACAATTCCACTTTACCTGAAGAGGAGCAATGGATGATTCAAGTTCAAGTTCCAGGAAGGACGTTCATGCCCGTCACTGAGCCCATAGAGTTTTCCTTCGATGCACCAACCTGGAGTCTAGGAAAGAGCATGGCAGCCCACATCACAATGGGATGTATTGGAGAAGTTTACCACAAGGAGCTTAAGGATACTATCTACCAGATTTGTGGGCACCGAGATGAGCAATGGGAGATGATCAGCACCAGGAAGGATAGATCAATTGCAGCTTTCATCCAGGAGTTAAACCAGCACATTCATCACCAGGAGAACCAGATGTGCACAGGCATGATAGATCTGAAGAAGGCATTGACCAGGATCACGGAGATAGAGGAAGAACTCAAGTCTACACGCGATGGATATGAGGAGGAAATAGCGACGCTCATGGAGAAGAATGATGATCTAAAGAAGAAGCTGAAGGTATTTATGGGATTCCCCGCGACTGGAGAAGAAGACGATGATTGCACTTGCACGGAGAACTACATCATCATCGACGACACCGACTCGGATCCAGACGATAGTGATGATGACTATGTTGATGAAGCTGGAGCAGATATCATGGAGTCTTCATCGGAGCAGTTTTTCTAGTCGACCACCATAACAGTAGTAGTATTCCCCCATGTATCTAGTATAGTCTGAGCACTTTTGTAACAATAGTTAGACCATTGTATGCCCTTGTTTGATTGAATGAAGTGCTTTTGTTTGCTTTTCTCTCATGTGCATATGGGTAGTGTTTTTCCCTCTAGACCTCATTCTATTCTATATTCTCATCTTTTCTAAACCCTCAGATGCCTCCGAGACGTGACAATAGATTTGCTTTCCCACCGGAGCTCACTCAGTTGATCCAGCAGTAGAATGCGTTGATGCAGTTGCTAGTCCAGAATCAGAACCAGGCGGAACAACAACAATAACAACCCACCACCACCACCACATGTTGATCACTTAACCCGTTTTCTTAGGCTGAATCTGTCGGTGTTCTCCAGTAGCACTGAGCCGATTGTTGCAGATGATTGGCTCCGCAAGACAGGAAGGGAGTTGACCAATGCAGGATGCACGGATGCAGAAAAGGTGCGCTTTGCCGCACATCAGCTTGAAGGACCCGCAGCATCATGGTGGGAGAATTTCGCAACCACTTATCCTGTAGACACTGTCACATGGGATTAATTTCAGCATGCTTTCCGTACTGCCCATGTGTCAGCAGGAGTTATGGCCATGAAGAAGCGTGAGTTTCACAACTTGCGCCAAAGAGGACGGATAGTTGGCCAGTATGTGGATGACTTTAGTAAGTTAGCACGTTATGCCCCAGATGACGTTGTTATGGATGTAGCTAAGCAGGAGAACTTTCTGGAAGGACTGAATGATGAGCTGAGCATGTAGTTGATGGTAGCAAGTTTCAACAACTACCACGAGTTGGTAGACCGTGCTCTTATGATTGAAGGGAAGCAGCAGCAGATTGAAAACCGCAAGAGGAAGTATGGATAGGGGAAGAACAATTCTGGAGCTCAGCAGAAGCCTCGTTTTACCCCGAACTCGGGAGGACATTTCCAGCATACCCATGGAGGAGGCAGTTTGCACAACCATAGTGGCCCCAAGAATGGTAATGGGAATGGAGGAAGCAACGGCCAGATCCGTACCAACCCCTCAACACCAGCCAAGAGGGATCTGAGCCACATCACATGTTACAAATGCTAGAAGACTGGACATTATGCCACTGAATGTCCTGAAGCGAAGAATGGAAATGGCAATGGAAGCTCTGGGAAGAAGCCGAACCCTTTCAACAGGGGACAAGTGAACCACGTTAATGTGGAGGAGGTTGAAGCCCAGCCAGATGTAGTAATAGGTAAGTTTTTGGTTAAGTCCTTTACTGCAATCATTCTTTTTGATACCGGTGCATTGCATTCATACATATCAATGGGATTTGTGGATAAGTATAGACTACCCACCAAAGTTCTTAGCACACCTATGTTAGTAAGCTCACTAGGAGCGGAGTATATGGCCAGTCAAGTGCGATTAAGTATAGGTAGGAAAGTTTTCCCCTCGGATCTAATCATTTTGGAGTCTCAAGGTTTGGATGTAATTCTGGGTATGGATTGGCTATCGTTGTATGGAGAAAACATCGATTGCGCTAGTAAGTCGATTTTGCTTACCACCCCAGAAGGGAGAAGGATCAAGTATGTATCAAGACATGAGCCGAAGAGGATGCAAGTAAATTCCTTATCAGGAGTTGTGCAGGAGGACGTACCAGTGGTGAAGGATTTCCCCGATGTATTTCTGGAAGAGTTGCCAGGCATGCCATCGGATAGAGACATTGAGTTTTTGATTGAACTTTTGCCAGGCACAGGGCCGATATCTAAGAGACCGTACCGGATGCCCGCCAAAGATTTGGAAGAAATTAAGAAGCAGATTAAGGAGTTATTGGATAAAGGATATATTCGTCCAAGTTCTTCGCCTTGGGGATCGCCAGTATTTTTAGTGGAGAAGAAGGATGGATCATTGAGGATGGTTGTTGATTATCGAGGACTGAATGCGGTAACAATTAAGAACAAGTACCCACTACCGATGATCAATGATCTATTTGACCGATTGCAAGGAGCTAAGGTATTTTCCAAGATCGATTTGCGATCAGGATACCATCATTGAAGATTCGAGAGCAGGATATACCTAAGACGGCTTTTACCACTAGGTATGGGCTGTATGAGTACACTGTTATGTCATTTAGTCTGACTAACGCACCTGCCTATTTCATGAACATGATGAACAAGGTGTTTATGGAGTTTCTGGATAAGTTCGTCGTGGTGTTCATTGATGATATTTTGGTCTACTCGAAGAACGAAGAGGAGCATAAGGAGCATTTGCGTTTGGTACTGGAGAAGCTCAGAGAACACCAGTTATACGCCAAGTTCAGCAAATGTGAATTTTGTTAAAGGAAGTTGGATTCCTCGGACATGTTATATCCGGAGAAGGTATAGCAGTAGACCCCACCAAAGTTGTCACTATAACCAACTGGGAAGCACCAACAACAGTTGGAGAGATCCGGAGTTTTCTTGGACTCGCAGGATACTACCAGAGATTTATTGAGAATTTCTCGAAGATTGCAAAACCCATGACGGAGTTATGAAAGAAGGATACCAAGTTCAATTGGACTGGGGAATGTGAGGCCAGTTTTTAGGAGTTGAAGGAACGTTTGGTTACCTCGCCAGTATTGATTCTGCCAGATCAGAGCAAGGATTACGAGGTGTATTGCGATGCTTCACTTCGAGTACTTGGAGCAGTGCTTATGCAGGAGGGGAGAGTTGTTTCGTATGCTTCACGACAGCTTAAGCCTCATGAGTTGAATTATGCTACCCATGATTTGGAGTTAGCAGCCGTAGTGCATGCATTGAAGACATGGAGACATTTTCTCATCGGAAACCATTGTGAAGTGTACACGGATCACAAGAGTTTGAAGTACATATTCACACAAAAGGAGTTGAATCTCAGGCAAAGGAGATGGTTGGAACTCATCAAAGATTATGATATGAGATTGCATTACCACCCGGGAAAGGCTAACGTAGTAGCCGACGCGTTGAGCCGAAAGAGCCATGTCAACACCCTCATGAATGGAGAGTTACCGAAGGAGTTAGCCGAGGACCTTCATGAGCTATGTTTGGAGATAGTTCCGAGAGGCTATGTAGCAGCGTTGGAGATTCAGTCTACTTTGATGGATAAGATCAGAGAAGCTCAGAAAACTGACAAAGAGATTGCTGATACAAAGGAGAGGATGAGCCAAGGAAAAGCTAAGGGATTTCATGAAGATGAGCACAATACATTATGGTTTGAAGATCGTGTTTATGTGCCAAATGACCCGGAGGTCAGGAAGTTGATTTTGCAAGAGGCCCATGATTCACCATATTTGATTCACCCAGGGAATACCAAGATGTATTTGGATTTGAAGGATACTTTCTGGTGGACCGGAATGAAGAGGGATATTGCAGAATATGTAGCAGTTTGTAATGTATGTCAGAGAGTAAAGGTAGAGCATCAGAAGACAGCAGGATTGTTATAGCCATTGCCAATACTCGAATGGAAGTGGGATAAGTTAGGCATGGATTTCATTACGGGATTGCCTAGGACTCATCCAGGCTATGACTCGATTTGGGTTATAGTTGATCGTTTGACGAAGGTAGCTCATTTCATCCCAGTAAAGACCACTTACACCAGTGCTAAGTTGGCAAAGATATACATGACCAGGATCGTATGTCTGCATGGGGTTCCGAGGAGCATTGTATTGGATAGAGGAACCCAGTTTACCTCGAAGTTCTAGAATCAGTCGCACGAAACCTTGGGTACCAGGCTAGAGTTCAATACAGCTTTTCACCCGCAGACTGATGGACAGACCGAAAGAGTCAATCAGATTTTGGAGGATATGCTGAGAGCCTGTGCGCTAGATTATGGATCTAGTTGGGATGATAATTTTCCATATGCGGAGTTTTCTTACAACAATAGTTATCAATCCAGTTTGAAGATGGCCCCTTTCGAAGCCTTGTACGGAAGGAGGTGCAGGACCCCGTTGTCATGGGATGAAGTTGGAGATCGCAAGTTATTTGGACCAGATTTGATTAAGGAATCTGAACAGAAGTTGAAATTGATTCGCGATAGGCTCAAGGTAGCCCAGTCTAGGCAGAAAAGCTATGCCGATCCAAAACGCAAGGAGACGGTTTACGAAGCCGGAGACAGAGTTTATCTTCGAGTATCTCCACTTCGAGGAGTTAAGCATTTTGGTGTTAAAGGGAAGTTAGCGCCACGTTTTGTGGGACCATACAAAGTTTTGGAGCGTATGGGAGAAGTTGCCTACAAGTTGGAATTGCCAGAAGGACTGTCAGCAGTTCATGATGTATTCCACGTGTCCCAGTTGAAGAAGTGCCACGCAGAGATGGCTGATATACCGCTGAGAGATACAGTGCCGCTGGAAGCAATTCAGTTGGATAGTGATTTGACCTATGAGGAGAAACTGGTCAAAATTCTCGAGTATGCCAGTCGAGTCACCCGCAGCAAGGTTATCAAGTTTTTTAAAGTTCAGTGGAGCCACCATACCGAGGATGAAGCCACCTGAGAGCGAGAGGAAGATCTGCTGAAAAACCACCCTCACCTATTTTCTATCCAACCCAAATCTCGAGGGCGAGATTCATCTTAAGGGGGGTAGGTTTGTAACATCCCAAATTTTCAATTTGGAATGTTATACTCCCTCCATTTTTATATACAAGGCCACAAACTTAAATTACAGGTACCAATGTAAAATTTAATGTCCGCTTTGAAAGTCAGCTTTTCTATTCGTTTACTGGGATCATTAATACCACCCATGCATGCAAGAAAACTGAGTGGAGGAAGTAGCTGACTATCATTATGATTGCACGCATGCAACTATTAAACAGGTTGCTAGTACGATAAAATCTCATTAATTTTGCCTCGATTACTGTTGGTGGCCTTGTATAGATGCAAAACGTATATTCCATTGTGGCCTTGTATATAAAAATGGAGGGAGTAGATAGATCATCATTGCATATCATATTTTATTGCATTTTGGCCTGATCCTAGAAATTTCAAGCAACTCAAGGACCCACGGAGAGAGTTGGGAATTTCGTTATTTCATATTTGAGTTTTCTCAAATTTGGAAAATAGGATCATTTCATTTTATTTATTTTATCTTCAATTATTTCTATAATAAAACATGAGAGAGGGAATAAAATGATTTCCCCAAAATAAAGAAATATTGAGGATTTAATAAAAAATCAAATAAGATTTTATTTTGGAGTTTATTGCTATTTTATTTGAATTTAGGAAAAATGCGCATTTTTCAAAATTGCATTTAGGCCCCAAATAAATGTTCATCTAAACCGGCTTGATTTTGGAAGTCGGGGAAAATTTATTTCGGGATTTTTGGAGTCCGTTTAGTATTTCTTTTATTCGTTTTTCTGCGCGTAATGTTTTAAAAAAAAACGAAACCGACTTTGGGCCGTGTTCGGCCAGGACTCCGCCTGGCCGGGTCTTTATATGCGCCGCCCGAAGCCCACCCGAGCCACCAGCCCGCACCGCGCCCCAAACCCTAACCCTAAAGCCGCCGCCGGTGCCGACCCCGCCGGACACCGCCGCCGACGACGACCCCGCCGGACCCCGTCGCCACCCCGCCGGACCCCGCCGCCGCCCCTCGCCGGAGGTAGCCGCCGCCTCGCCGCCGGTGGTTTTCCTCGGGAAAACCGTTCGGTTTTCCACCGGTTTTTCGTTCGGTATTTTTTAGAAAAAAACCTAGATCTGTTTTTTTCGGTTTAGTTTATTTAGCGGACGTTCGTCCGTACATTCGTTTTAACCAATGGTTTTCGTCATTTAGCCGCAGACAGCGAACGTTCGTTCGTTAGCCTGTTCGTCAGTTTTTCTTTTTCTCGGATTTTCTGCGATTATTTTTTATCGCGATTTCCGATCTGTTTTTCATTTTAGTTTAGCTTTTCACTCGTTTATCGGAATCAGGTGATTCAAGTGCCTAGAGTTTCGTTTCGAAACCCTCATTCCGTTTAACCAACTCAAACAAGTTTTTGCTACTGTAAAATTTGACTTAGGTCCAAATTAGTAAACAAAGTTTGTTTCTTTCGCCGTTTGACCTTCGTTGCTTCGTTTGATATGATTCTTTTTGCAAATCAGAGTTCTTAAGTTGAACTATCTGGTTAGATCTCTTATTTGAGTTTTACCCGTGCATTAGATGAGTGCTTATTGTTTGTTTGTTTGTTTGTTTGTGATAGAGTACCCGGAGTGCGCCGCTTGCTACTTCGAATCTCTAGGTTTCACGGATCATCAGCAAGGCAAGTAACACTTTGATCATACCTTTTTACTACCCAGTTTTATTGCATTAGATCAATCCTCAAACAACTGCATGATTAGGATCTAATTAGTACGTGGGTTTTGAGAAGTAGATGAGGTAGTGCCTATTACCTGTTTTATTATCAAACCCTTGGGAGTTACTTCTACGTTTGCTTATTGCCATGCTATGCTAGTAGACGTGGATTGGGTGAGTGTATCCATGACAGATGTGAGATTGATAATTAATGGTTATTTAAGGTGGCAACTTTAAATTCACATCTGGGTGGATTGAGGCACCTAGAGTACCCAGTGTTGCCTGTATTTTTGGAAATCCCGGGGTTCTGTGTGATTTTTCCTATGGACCGCCACCCAGACTCAAAGGGATCATAAGATTATTCATGCTAGAAACTTCCGTGTGTAGCCACATGCTATTATGGGCTCTAGCATAGTTGATTAAGTCGTGCGAACTCTTACAGTGGTAGACTAGCAGATGTAGGGGAAAGTAGGTGTACAGGTCTACCCAATCGTAAGGTGCTAGCACTTCTGAAATACTATGTCTCGGTCATCCGTTTCTCAAACACCATGTAGTACGAGAAAACCAACGGAGGAGATCGGGTCTTGTGGGGAAAAGTGCACAAACCTCTGCATAACCATTAATCATGATTAGCCGTGTCCCTGGTTATGGACGTTTTGAGTATCTAGTACTTGAATTATCAAGTGAATTCTCATCATGTTACTTGTAATTAATATTGTTGGGTTTTAATGATGATGCTTAATTGAGATTGAGAGTGATGTCAACCATTCTCAATGTTTAACAACCACCATGATAGTTAAATAAAATGTATTCCTTTGCAGTAGGGAAAAATTGGCTTTATGCAAAAAAAACTGTAACCATAGAGCTTTCCACCAGCCATATATGCATGTAGTATAGCATATTTTTGTCCATTACTCTCTATGTGTTACATTGCCAGCATATTCCATGTGCTGACCCGTTTTCGGGCTGCAACGTACATGTTGCAGACTTTTCAGACGACAAGTAAGATGTCTTAGGATCGTGGTCCTATACTCAGTGATGTGGTTGGAGTTGATGGACTCACTTATCTTCCAAGCCTTCCGCTGTTATCGTTATTAGATGGCCTTAAGCCATATTTATTGTAATAAGTTCTCTTTTGAGATACTCGATGTAATAAGTGTGTGATTGCCACTTTGTTATAAATCCTTCATGTACTGTGCGTGTCAGCATTACCGATCCAGGGATGACACTGATGCACAGAGATCAGTCTGTTTGAGGTCTGGTCGCTACATATAAGAAACTATAAACAATGAGATAACCAACTCCCATAACACCACATAAACCAATAAGATGAACTCGAACAAAATGTTATTTCAAGTTATCATTTGGCGTATGTCGGGGATATACCCCGCGGTGTAACCCGGTCGGAAGTATAGCCCGGCTGGACTTGGCGACTCACTAATGACCCACCCTGACTTGACGACACACTAAGTGACCCGCCCGATCGTGGTGACTTATGGGTGACCTGGCAAGTGGATCAGAGGAGCGACGAGACCCGAGGGCCCAGGAGGCTCAAGGCCCAGAAAGTCGACTTACGTTATGATAGGCCGGCTTAACAGGAAAGGCGTGACGAATATCTCCCTTACAAGGAATCAAGACCCGGACTTGTATCTGGCTTGTAGTACAAGATAGGCTAGTTCTAGTCCTACTAGGGCTCCACATGTAACCCGCCCCTCTAACTTATATAAGGAGGGGCAGGGCTCCCCAAAGAGGGGAAGCAACAAGAAACAATATCTAGGTCTAGACAGAAAGAGGAGAGCCGGCTTATGACGACTCCCTCATGAGCATAATGAGACCTCGCCTCAAACAGCATGTAGGGCTATTCCGGATGATGTTTCCCGGGCCCGAAGCTGTCTAAATTCTTGTCTTGCATGTTGTGTCTCTCGTCCCAATCAAACCCTCTCAAGCTACCGCATAGATGTGTTGGCCTCGCGACTAAGTCCTGACACTAAGGACATCTGCCGTGTTAATTCCACGACAGTTGGCGCCCACCGTGGGGCTCGCGCACGGTGGTGTTGAGTTCTTGAAGGGCGCTATCCTAGGGATCGAGAAGCTCCGCCCAGCTTATTGAAGAAGTTCTGGTCGACTTGTCGGAGAGTTCCAGCTGGCTCACCAGAAAAGTTCCGACCGCCTTGACGAAAGGTTCCATCTAAATCGACGAAAAAGTTTCGACTGCCTCGATGAAAGGTTATGTTTGAATCGGCGAAAGGTTCCGACCGCCTCGACAAAAGGTTCCATGTGAATCACCAAAGAGTTCTGATCACCTCGACGAAAAGTTCGGTCCGAATCGCCGAAGGGTTCCAGCCGAATCGTCAAAAGGTTCCGTCCTAGTCATCAAGAGTTCCGACTTAGGCTACAGAAAAGTTCCGGATTATCAAAAAGCTCCGGCCGGATTATCAAGAGGTTCCGGTTCAAAAGTTCTGGATTATCAAGAGTTTCGGCCAGATTATCAAGAGGTTCCGGTTTAAAAGTTTCGGATTATTAGAAGTTCCGGCCGGATTATCAAGAGGTTCCGGTAAAAAAGTTCCGGGTTATCAAAGGTTCCGGCCGGATTATCAAGAAGTTCTGGTTCCAAAAATTCCGGCTCAAAAAGTGCCGGCCAGGTTATGTGGAGAGCTCAGGCATTAGAAGACACAGAACCAATTAACTATTTTGTCAAAAAACAAAAGCAACGCTATGCATTATCCGGCGCAAGCATCTGGCAAAGAATACCAGCCATCGCCCCTGCAGTCCGGTTTACGTCAACGCGCCGACCGGCTCGCCCGTCAGCACCACCTTACAACGCCGCAGATGACTCGCCTGTCCGCCCTCGCGGCCGGTTCACGCGTCCTCACCGGCTTACAAGTGGATGACAACTTGCTCATCTGCACCGGCTTACAAACGCCATGGCCGGTATATCTGTTTGTTCCCGCGGCCGATTCACCCGTGAGGGATTTCAGTTTCACCTAGGGATCATCACTTTCATGGTGGATTATTTTCGGCCTAAACAAATCAGGTGATATCCATCCAAGTTTGTTTTATTATCACATGTTGTTTTTGTCAAAGAACAAGTTTATCTTTGCCTTGGTCTGCAATATTGTTTATGTAGGGCAATTATTTATGACAAAAAGTGATATTATACCGCGGAGGTGGAGACACGCCAACATCTTTTGGCACAGGTGGCCGTCGTTACTCGGCGGACTCCTGCACCGGCTTACAACGCCGTGGCCATCGCTCGCGACCGCGCTGGCTTACAAACGCCATAGCCGTCTCTCGCGACCGCGCTGGCTTACAACACAGTGGCCGTCTTTTATGACCGCGCCAGCTTACAATAAGGAGGACAACTTACCCGCCCGCACCGGTTGACAGCACCACGGTTGATTCATCTGTCTGAGCCGCCTTTGATGTTGCGGTCATTTTTTACGGTCCGTCTCTTGCGGCCTGGTCTACGTCAACACACCGGGCCACATTTTTCTAGATGAGCTGTTTATTGAGTATGAGCAAGTCACTACTTGGGAATCCCGGTCTCTCTTCCAACAGATTGGAGGCAAATCATCATATATTATCAACCGCGTCTGCGCTGGATGGCTCAATGGATAGGTGCACAAGTCGCCGGCACTACGGTTTGGTCAAACAGCCAGTTGGAAGGAACCATTGGCCGAGTTGCTGACACGGTTCATACGGGATCATTTATAACCCGCCGCAATCACCTCAACCTTCTGTGGGTAATCATTTTCCTAACATATCAGGTGAAATCCATCCAATATATTTTATATTACATATTATTTTCTTCAAAAGAGCAATTACTTTGGTTTGCAAGTTGTCCCATGCAGGATTCAAACCGGTCTATATCACGGTTAATCATGGAGAATCTCAAGCCAACTCCTCAAGTCGTCTTGAGACTCGGGGGCTACAATGATATGACTCGGCAAAATTAGCCAGTTTCAATAAATTCAAGAGCTCCGGGTCATTGAAGGGAAAAATAACCCGGCCCGGAGATTACTGCTAGATTAATGAAAATTTAAAAGCCATCAGAAGATTTCCAGCTCAAAATAAGGATTTTGGTTTAAAATCTGGTTCAAGGGACATTTTTCTCCCACAAAGCACCGAAGCTCTCAAATCCGGTTCAAAATCCAGCCCAAGCTCTCAAATCCGGTTCAAAATCCGGCTCAAGGTAAATTTGTCCCTCACAAATTTTTTAAAGCTTTCAAATCCGGTTTAAAATTCCGGTTCAAAAAGCATTAATCTCTCGCAAGTTCGAGTTTCTCAGAAAAGTGAAAGGTTGCCGAAAGAACTTGTTGCCATGATGCGCGGTTCAAACTTGAATATCCTGCCTTACGGCTTATCTTATTATGATCACTTGGGGGCTTCCTGCTCATCGAGCATAGCTATCAATACCCTCTTGATCGGCGCAATGCCAAAACTTATATGATCACTTGGGGGCTTCCTGTTCAAACATAGGTCGTATCCGAACCAAAGAGAACATAGCTGTCGATACCCACTTGATCGGCATACTGCCAAACCTACTTGGGGGCTTCTTGATCATATTTGAATCACAGCTTAACCCCTTTGGGTCTGACGTGGATCGTATTCGAATCGGCGTCATCAAACAAATCTTATGGTCACTTGGGGGCTTCCTGTTCAAACATAGGTCGTATTCGAACCAAAGAGAACATAGCTGTCGATACCCACTTGATCGGCATCGCCAAGCCATTGGGGGCTATATGATCGTATTCGAATCTTAGCTTAACCCCTTTGGAACGGTTTACTGATCGTATCCGAATCAGAAGCCTCAAAAAGTTTTATTCTATCTCTGGTAAAGTTTATTGTAGCCACAATTACTTAACTTGAGACCTTTTTGGGGATTATATCTCAAATGTATATAAGTGTTTTATGATTAACCCGGCTTGACTTTGACTATAAGTCGCCAGCTTATGACAACCATCATTTATGTGGAAGCATTGGCTTCTAAGGATTGGGTTATCACCCTTATTACACAGGTCATGTAAACCGGCAGTACAAATTCAATATCACAATGGTTATTTGGGGGTTTTCCTGTTCAAACATAGGTTGTATTCGAACCAAAGAGAACATGGCTGTCGATACCCACTTTGATCGGCATAGCCAACACCACTGGGGCTATATGATCGTATTTGAATCTTAGCTTAACCCCTTTGGGACGGTTTACTGATCATATTCGAATCAGAAGCCTCAAAATTTTTATCCATTTTTATACAATTACAAGTATTTGAATTGTCACAAATATCATATGTGCCGGCTCTTACAGAATTGAGTTATCAACCTCACTGTCCGGGTTACATAAGTCGGCGGTATCATTCGAAGGATCATAGGGATCTTGTGATCTACTTGTGTGCAGGATAAGACTACATTTGGGTGGTTACCCACCCTGGCTTTTGACGTTAAGTCGCCAGGGCGTATGTTGTTTAAACTCTATACAGGATTTGCAGAATTATGACTTATATAAATGCTTCAGTCCAAGCTCATCACTAAAATTGGTGTCTCAAAAGGGTTATCAATTATTGATTTTCTCAAGGGCTATAGGCCACCGGCTTACAATGAATGCGCATTAAGTCGTCATCGGCCAAGAGCCGCCAGGTATTTAAACTCTGGATTTACTTGTCAACCGATGAGGTATTTACATATTTAATAGCCAAAACTGGCTGGATTTTCATGATGATATTGAATGATTGAGGTTTTCATACCGGATTATATTATTCAAATCTTTAATAGCCAAAACATGGTTGTATTTTTATTATGGTTATCAATAGCCAATATTATGATGGAGGTCTTAAAAATAGCTTCAACGCTATGGCTATTATTTTATTAATGGATATGATTTATTCTATAATGTAAGGAATAGTCCCGAGTCGCTGCAGGCTTACGACCCGGCACTTGGGGGCTACATTATTCAAATTGAGGGTACATCAAATATGCAAGTCTCATGTTGCTGCAAGCATGCACCATGACACTTGGGGCTAATGCAAGGTCATTTTTGCTCACCTCATTGAAGACCCGACTCATCACATCGTAATGAGCCGGCCCTTGGGGGCTACCAATTGCTCCTGTCAACAATTCAAGGTACACAAGTCTTAATCCATTATATTGAAAGGTACACTACTCAGTTGGTAGAGTACAAAGCTCTTAACCTTGTGGACGTGGGTTCAAGCCCCATGGTGGAGATTATATTATATGATGTTATTATCAATTATATACAAAGTATCAGCTCAGTATTATCTTACTAAGCTGGCCCTTGGGAGCTACACATTGTTGTTCAAGTTTACATGGTTATATCTACAAAGTCCCTGCTCATTATTGCATAATGACCTGACCCTTGGGGGCTACACTGTTTGAAGTTTTCATGAGCATAAAGCAATTACAAGTCCCAGGTTGCTGCAAGCATGACAACCCAGCACTTGGGGGCTACATGTGTGGAATATTCAGTTTATATGATTGAGATGAATAAACCAGATTTCTTCAAGGTTGCAACATTTATTGGAGCAAGTCTTAAACCATTACTTTGTTCTGCTCAAGACTTGGGGGCTACAGGTAATATGGTATAAGGGAGAAAAATCTTCAAATTATCAGTTTTGAGCAAATCAGGAGGATCAATTACATAAACCGGTGTCTGCAGCAATCATAACCCAGCGTCATCAGTAATCATGAACCGACATTGGCAACAATCATGAACCGGCGTTCGAAATAATCATGACCAGGAATTATCAGTTTTTATAACCCGGTGATTTTGTAAATCATAGATCGGCAAGTTCTATATTTTCAAACCGGCTGAATATCAGATGAGTATTTCAAGACCAATATTTTTAAAGCTGGTGCTTTGGAAGCCGATTCAAATGGATTATTTGTTTACAATACTTCCTCTATAAGCAAATTGATTGTGAAGCTGGTCTATTGACCCGGATTTTTCTAGAAGAAGGAAATAACAAGGACTTAAGGATGTTCAAGGGCCGGTTTACAAGAATTCTTAACCCGGAGCAGAACCTGTCAAATTTGTTCTTGTGTTTATTTTGCAGCATAAGTTTACCATGGATAAATCCAAGCTAAACTTGGGGGCTAATGTTGGGGATATACCCCGCGGTGTAACCCGGTCGGAAGTATAGCCCGGCCGGACTTGGCGGCTCACTAATCACCTGCCCTGACTTGACGACACACTAAGTGACCCGCCCGATCCTGGGGGCTTATGGGTGACCTGGCAAGTGGATCAGAGGAGCGACAAGACCCGGGGGACCAGGAAGCTCAAGGCCCAGAAGGTCGGCTTACGTTATGATAGGCCAGCTTAACAAGAAAGGCGTGAGGAATATCTCCCTTACAAGGAATCAAGACTCGAACTTGTATCCGGCTTGTAGTACAAGATAGGCTAGTTCTAGTCCTACTAGGGCTCCACATGTAACCCGCCCCTCTAACTTATATAAGGAGGGGCAGGGCTCCCCAAAGAGGGGAAGCAACAAGAAACAATATCTAGGTCTAGACAGAAAGAGGAGAGCCGGCTTATGGCGACTCCCTCATGAGCATAATGAGACCTCGCCTCAAACAGCATGTAGGGCTATTCTGGATGATGTTTCCCGGGGCCCGAAGCTGTCTAAATTCTTGTCTTGTGTGTTGCGTCTCTCGTCCCGATCAACCCCTCTCAAGCTACCGCATAGATGTGTTGGCCTCGCGACTAAGTCCTGACACTAAGGACATCTGTCGTGTTAATTCCACGACAGCGTACAAACCACATAAGTACATGATCATCTATACTTGGATAGCATAACATGAGAGTTTAGAAATAAACACAATGCTTGGATAGTATATTATTAACATTCCAATTAGATAGATCATCATGTAAAGCAACAATTGGAATAGCTTTAATCAAACAATTTTCTGAATATGATTTTGAAGATAGCCATGGGCAAAACCGCACAAGAATGCCATATGTAAAGAAGGCATTGCATGCCACGGAGATATAATATAATCTCAAATATATTCTAAGTGGCATCCCATAATTGTTCACATTTAACAAGGATTGTGATATGTACAAAACATATCACTCCCCCATAATATGGTGATCCATTAATATCTCAAAAGAGCCCAATAAGATGCAACTAAAATGCAATGAAGGCTCGAGACTACACACACAGATATATGACATGCATTGCAACCTACATATGCTAGATAACACAAATCAAGCATATTAGGAGACACAACATATACAAACACATGCTAGGTACAAAACCTAAACATGCATGGGGCTAGTAACTTTCAATGTAGACAATATAAATACAAGTTACCGCCACGAGGAGCATTGGAATGACAAATATGATGATAATTCACTTGACTTGGTTTGAACCATAATGAATGGCGAGAATCATTTTTCTTCATGAACTAGCCAAATCTCCAATGCCCTCCACACACCTATTGATCAATTTTGAACTCGATGGTCCCCAACCACGTTGGATCCTAAGAAGTTAGTAACAATACGCTTGGCAACCCAAATGGTCTTATCCACTTCCAAACCACTTTGGGCACCAACATACTTGGCAAACATATTACCATCAATATCCTTCCTAAGTGAATAATGATCATTGATAATTGGAGGCTTAGAGATATTACCGTTGGGACATGATGAAGTTATGTGTCCCTTCTTACGGCAAATATAGCAACATGTACTCCCCCTTCTCTTCTTCTTTACTTTCTCAACTTGGGAAGTAATAACATGGTTTATCATGGATAGTGGCCATTCTTCAACTTGAGGTTGAACTTGAGATTGAGCTTGAGGCCACTTCCCATGTAGCTTCCCTTTATAAGCCCTTTTCTTTAGTGGACAATATCTCACGTGATGTCCAACCTTTTTGCACTTAAAGCAAGAAATGTTGGACTCGTTCTTGGCTTGGTCTTGCCCCGTTTTCTTGTTCATGGATTTCTTCTTGTTGGAGTGAAAACTATGTCCATCATTGCACTTTTCCAATTCTTTCTTCAAATTAGTGACTTGGGCCTTGAGCTCCTTAATTTCCTCTACATGGTTAGTTTCAAGACTAGAAACAAGAGGAGTAGTGGAAGTAGAAACTTCATGGTTAGAGCAACAAGACAAGGTGAGCAATTCATCATGAGGTGTATCAATATCATGTAGAGAGGAATTGCAAGGACTAGCACATGGCAATAAGGCATTTTGAGTAGAAGATGTGCTAATATCCACATGAGACTCACACGATTTTACCTTGGTGAACATAGCCTCATGAGCTAACTTTAGCCCATCATGAGAGATTAGAAGATCATCATGAGTGCCCGAGAGCTTTTCATAACTTTCTTCCAATTTCCCATAATTGCTAGTTAGCAAATCAAGTCGAGTCCTTAGCTCAACATTTTCTTTCAACATTGGTGCTTCACACAAGATAGAGTTAGTGGCACAAACATCATTATCAATATGAGAGGAGCATGTAGAAACTAGAGACTCCGCATGAGTAGCTTGAAGTTCCTCATGAGACTTAGAGAGTTTGGTGAGCTCTCCTTTGACATTCTTGTAGCCAAGGTCAAGGTGCTCAAAATCCTCTTTAAGTTTACAATGAGTAACTTCAATCTCTTCTTTTAAAGACCTCAAGTCACTAAGACATATGATGAGCCTTAGCAAGTTCATGTTCAATTTGTTCACTTTTCGCTTGCTCGTTAAGAAATAAGTCATTATGTTTTTGAAAGCGAGCAAGAACATCTTGGAACCTTTTATAAGTGTTATCTTTAGCTCTATGAAGAGTTTTCCCAATCTCATAGAGATTTTGAGTCAAGTCATCATCATCATCCTCATTACAACTATCATCATTATCACTAAGAGAAGATGATACCTCGTCATTACCTCTTGCCATGAGGCACATGTGAACAAAGGGGTTGATGATGATTCTTTTGGAGAAGAGGGTTCTTCATCAATCAAGCATGCCTCATCTTTCTTGATTTCCTCTACATAGTTAGTCATAGAAAAACTAGAGGAAACCTAAGCATTTCTATCATGGAAACATGGGAGAACAATCATATCATCACAAATGAGATTTACACCATCATTACAAGATATTTCTTCACTCACCATGTCATTACCTTGTGGCACGCCACATGTTGGTGAAGTGGAAGATATTGAAGTTTCCAAGTAATTGGAGGTGGAAGCAATAGAGATTTCTTCATGATTTTAAAATGTGGAGAACTCATCCATTAACTCCACGGAAAGAATATTGTCTTCATCAAGATTGGACCCACGATATATATCTTCAAGTTTGGTCCAAGCCTCATGATCCGACTTGCAAGTTGAGATTTCCTTAAACACTTAGAAGGATATAGCTTGGTGAATGGCACTCAAAACTTGACTATCAAGATGCATATCCTCAAGTGATGGAGATTGTCCATCCTTTAGATTTGAATCCCCTACAACAACAATCCGCAAAGCATTTGGACCCATGGCGCGAAAGTGATAAAGCTTGTGTAATCTCCACATAATGTAATTTGTGCCATTAAAACAAAATGTGACATCCTGCACTAGTTCACTAGTCGACATCGTTACTCTCTAGGCGGTGAAGCCTAATAAGGAGATATCGGGCTCTGATACCAATTGATAGGACCACGATGTCGCCTAGAGGGGGTGAATTGGCGTTTCAAAAACTTCTACGGATTTGGCTTAATCCTAATGCGGAAATAAACTAAGAGGATACTTTTCAAGCACAAATCCTAAATACACTAGGCTCAACTAAGTGCACCAACAACTTATTATAAATAAGATGAGCACAACAAGGATACTAACAAGAACAAGTAAGTTACACAAACTTACTTGAGCAATATGACAAGATATGGAAGTGTATGACACAAGTTAGCAATTCACACTAAACACAAGATATATCAATAGTAGCAAGTATGAATTGCGGGATATAAAGTGTAGGCCTAAATAATCTCTTCAAGGAAATAGCCAGCACAATATAATGAGGACAACAATATATAGTGAATGCAAGGTCAAGAGACCAAAGTAAACCACAAGTAGTGGCTAGGGTTAGAGATAACCGAAGACACGGAGATGAGGATGTATCCCGATGTTCACTTCCTTGGAGGGAAGCTAGTCACTGTTAGAGAGGTGGATGTTACCACGAAGGCTCAGCCTATTCTCCCTTTGAGACAACACCATGAAGGCATTTCTCAACCACTAGTGGTAGAACTTGAGGCGGCCTCCAAACCTTCACAAACTTTCCGGGAGCAAATCACAAGTTGATTCCTCACCGGAGCACTCCTACCGCCTAGGAGTCTCCAACCTCCAAGAGTAACAAGATCAAGGGGGAAATGCTCAAGACTTGCTCAAATCACGAATTCCTTTGGTCACAAGAGGGAGAGGGAGTGGATCTATCACTTGATTGGAAAATCTCTCAAGAACTCTCACGAATCTCTTCGGGATCTAAGATTTGGTGTATGAGAAGTGAGAGGGAGCCTTTTTGTGTTCTAGGGTTCATATGAATGTGTTGCTCAACCTTCTCCCGGGGTGGAATAAGATTATATATAGTGGTAGTGCAAATATGGCCGTTGGAGTGTAAGTGGTTGTGTCTGGCCGGACATCCGGACGTTGTGAAGTGTGCACACACGTATGCAGAAAAACAGGTTACATGGCCAGGACATCTGGCCAAACTTGGGGCCCCGAACATCCGGCCAAGGGCCGGACATCCGGCGTATACAAACAGCATTTCGGTAAGGTTTCTAGACATCTACGGCCGAACATCTGGGCCAGGTGTCAGACTTCCGGCGATTTCACACGAATCAGACGCCCTCTGGATAGCAGTGGCCGGACATCTGGGGAAAAACCCGGACATCCGGCCAACACAAAAACTGCACCCGCCCCGAAAGTAAAACATGCATAACTTTCACATCTGAACTCCGATTTTGATGATCTTGGGCTCGTTTTGAAGCTATGGAAAAGCTCCAGGTCCTCACATAGAGAACCACCCAAGATAAACCAAAATGGATGGTGCAAAGTATGAAAAGGTAAGATCATATACTTTGGGGAACCTATTTGGCTATGGATTTTCTTTGGTAGATGTGTAGGCATTTTGTATTTGCATTGGATAGGAGTGAAATATGCCTATGTTGGAATATGATGTGATAAGAATAGAAATAGATGATGTTGACTTGAGAAAATCCATCACTAACCCCTTTGATCCCCTCTTAATAGTGCGGGAACCCTATAACTCAAGAATCATAAAAGAACTATACTAGATAGCTTCTGAAAACTCATTATTGAGCATACATCCTTTTCGATGGTCATCGATCCTCAATTCTAAAGCTAAAGGAACTAATACCTTTGACTAGAGCCTTTCACTTGAGCTTTATATTGATGTTTCTTCATGGCTCAAGTTGAAGGCAAGACATTGGAGAAGTCTTCAAGTAGCTCCCCCATACACAATGTGGGAAGCTTTGCTTTGCATTCATCTTCACTTGTACATCATCATTAATTACTTGATGACATCCATTGATGAGCACCAAGCTCATGAGAATTACCTAAACCACATAAGATAGACAACACATAGTATGGGTTAATACACAAAGCGCAATTGATAAATTCTTACCATGCCACAAGATCTCATGTGGCACATGATATGCGCTTGTGTGTTGTCCATCTTAGAGGTCAATCTTTGATCTTCATCTTGGTCAACATTTATCTTTGCTCCATGATTAATATTGATGTCTTGAAGGCCCTATTGATATCTTCACTATGCTTCATTTCTTCAAGACATAATAACCAATATCTTAATTCATCATGACCATATCAATTTTCTCCTTGAATATCATACTGGACCTCATTTGCTTGTTCTCATGCTCCAACATAGTATCTTGAGAGGCACAATGAATTCTTCACTTGAATTACTTGCTTCATGACATACTAATCCATGACTCAACATATGAGCTCATAATGATCCTATCTTCAAGCATATGTAGCATTCTTCTCTTTAATCATTCTCTCAAGATCTTGATCCATCATGGTTCCACCCATAAGCCTTGATGCATGCACAAAAATATGTATATGGCATTCATTTCAAATCCATTTTATCTCCTTCTTGCATCACCATGGAATAAACATCCTTCAGTTCATCCAATATTCTTCATGCATTGAAAATGGAACTTTCCTTCAAATGTATAACTTAATGCAGACATTAGTCCATTAGGATTGTCATTAATTACCAAAACCACACATGGGGACTACATGTACTTACACATGCAAGACGCTATGTCTTGGAGAAGATGGGTTTTGAAGATCATGAAAGCATGGAGACAAAGATAATTCAACTAAGGACCCATCATGGTTATGATTTTGCTATAAATCTATACAATTCTGTGAACTAATCCAATTTTGGTTGCCTGAATTGGGAAGCCCTTTGCAAGGCGTATGATTTTCATGAGGGTATGCTTCTCACCTTCGATCTTGGTGATCCTAACATCGACGAAAAGAATATGACCATTTGGGTCCTTGTTGACACGCTTCCAATTCTACTGATGTGTGAGTTTCTCAAACATATTTATTAAGTAATTTAGATTGTTTATTTCAAAATATTTGACTGCTTATTTCCATTGACAGCTTATTTTCATTCTTCAAAAAATATACGGAAGATGGTAGACAGAACCTACTACTACAATGATGAAGCACAATTAACTTATAAGGAGAAAGATGGTCTTATCGCATTTTTTACTGATCTTGAGAATTACAATAGCTATTATCGAACTCCTCAAAATTATGGTCAATATGTGCCATTAGTGCATGCGGTGTGCTACGGTAACATCAATGGATATAGCATGGTAAGATTTTCTACTATTACGACATCCGTGCATCTTTTGCATAAATTCTTCTAAAACTAAACTACATTGCTAACTACAAAGTTATTACTATGTTTTTGAACAGAAAATCCCAATGGATTGTGTGCCTCATCTGATGTTGCCAAGAGGTCGTGTTGATGTTATGAGCTTACGACCACCACAGCCAGGTCAGCCGCAGTATCCACATCACTCCTGTCCATACCGGATTTCTAAAAGCGAGGAAGCCATGATAATAAATGATTGGAAAAAATGTTTCGACCATCGTAGAGAGCTACTTGGAAGCAACATTGTGTGTAGGCCAAGACTTGGAGACAGGATGATCTTTGTTCTTCATTATGGAGAGTCCATTTTCCTTAATGAAGAGTCAATGCCTATCTTGTTTTATAATATTTTACCTAAGAGAGGGTAGAGTAGGTCCTATGAGAGGAGTAGGTCCTAGGTAGAATGTGTTATTATGTGCTACAATGTGTTAGAGTTGATGAGGAGGATGAGGAGTTGTGATTATGACTAGTGACCAACTTGTTATATATATGATGTCTCATTGACGAACATTGTTCGGTGGTGATGACTAGTGGTAATGAATATGCTATTTAAACAGACTAGTCCATGATGATTGTTATTATATAAAAGATATATCTGTTTAAACATGTACAACTCCAAAATACGAAAAGAAAACATAAATTTTAGCAGTGGCGTGGGCCAAAATATTACCAGTACCGCTTTATAGAGGCGCGCTAGTACTATTTGAACATACCAGTGGCGATGGCCTAAACAAGCGCTACTGCTACAAAATAGTTGTAGCGTCGTAGCAGTAACACGCCTGCCCGCGCTACTAATAGCAAAAAAACATCGCTACTTGTAAGGGTTTTCCTAGTAGTGACTGAGGACCCATAGAACCAACATCAGACCGCCCAAACATCCAAAGGGGGTGGAACTGAGCACGTCGCGCCGGGGGGTGCCAAATCCGCAGGAGGACGCGAGCAGAGGAGGCAACTCGCGCGACCGACCTGTATCTGGCCGGAAGAGATGAAATGGCTGGCCACCGGCCTGGCCCCGCCCACACGTCGCCCGAGCAGCCATAGGAGATGGCACGACCACCACACCGAGGTTAGGGAAGCAGCCCCGATGCCCAAAGCCAACCGCTGGCCCGAATCTGGCGCGCCGGCCAAATTCGCCGCCGAGGGGAGCGCTAGTGAGCGCCACGACCAGGCACCGACGAGCAGGTTGCGCGCCACCTCGATGCCCCCTGCTCCCCCAGCGCTCACCGTGCCCTCATCACCGAGCTCGGGTGAAGACGCCATCGAGATGACCCCGACCACCACGTGTCCGCCGCGGATCTACCCAAGCAACCTTCGGAGGCAGGGGCTGTCGCCACCGCGACAAGGCCAGCGACAACGGCGGGGGAGAGGAGGCGCAGAGGAGGGGGCCGCCACCACCACGGCAAGGCCAGCGACAATGGCGGAGGAGAGGAGGCGCAGGGGAGGGGGCCGCCGGCGATGCAGGAAGTTCCCGCGAGCCGCCCGAGCGGAGCGACGCGGGGGAGGGAGGGGTCTGTAGTATGGGGTCTGTTGCTCTACATATTAATTAGTTATTGATTCATGCAATATTTCAACTTTATAATCATCACATTATATAGCCAGGGCGTGTTGCCGTGCCGTACTACAGAATTGAGGGCAGACCATACATTGTTGGGCTCCTATATCAATGTTCACGGACTAGTCTGGACAAGTTCAAATATAAATAGTGTGCCCATTTTAAGGCCAACTCCACCGCGCGACCCCATCATGTTTGGCCCCGTCCGTTTGAGGTAGAACGGACGAATAGCGCGGCCCAACGCGTGGCCCCAAACGGATAAATGTTCGGAATCTGTCCGTTATCGACCCATCCCCGGCCCAAACTTGCGCCGAGTTTGGGGTGAAACGGACATCGCGCGGACGGGCCCGCCGCATGCCCTTGTCCCTCCGTGGCCCGTCCGTCAGGGGCACAAGTAGTCCCATTCGATTCCAAGGCCTCCACCCCCTCCCCCTCCCCGCCCCGCTGACGGCGCCGCCACTATTCTCCGGCCGCCTTCTCCACGCAGCCTTGGCCGTCCATAGGCAACCACGCCTCGACATGGCCGCCACCACGCGCGCGCTTTCGCCGTAGTTTAGGCCGTCGATTGGAGGAGGTTTGGCCGTCGCCGTCGTAGCCGGCGGCAGAGGGAATACGACCGCGGGCGACGTGCCACGGTGGCCACGACAGCTTCCGACGAGGGCTCCAGAGCGGCCAGTAGACGGACGCCGACCACACCTGCGTCGAGGTGATCATCTCGACCACTTTGCCACCATGAACGCAAGGTGTTCGACACTTCTCCTACAAAGGTACGGACAGTGGTGATGAGTTTTTCTTCCACCACTTCATTTGTTCATCGGACGATTCGTCGTTGGATGATGAAAATCTTGTGGTGGCTGCACTGGTCGTTCACGACCAAATTCAATGACAGCTTCCTCGGTAGAGAGGGCCAGTCCCTGGCCGTGCTCCGAACCTGAACCACAACAGGGAGAGAGGCCATGCCCTACTCTATGCCGATTACTTTGCGAACACCCCGCTCTTCAATGTGGATAAATTCCGTCGCCGTTTTCGGATGGCAAGGCATGTGTTTGATCGTATCCGAGAGGGTGTGGTTGCTCATGACCCATACTTCGAGTGCAAGACGGATGCCCTTGGCAAGCTTGGATTCTCCTCTTACCAGAAATGCACTGCGGCCATCCGCATGGTTGCATATGGAATTCCAGGCAATCTGGTGGATCAGTATGTGCTATGAGTGAGACAACATGTTAGATGTCAATGTACAAGTTCTGCCAGTCTGTGATCGAGGTGTTTGGCCCTGAGTACTTGAGGCAGCCAATTGTCGCTGATACAGAGAGATTGTTGACGACCAACGCAGCTAGAGGCTTTCCAGGCATGCTTGGCAGTATAGATTGTATGCACTGGGAGTAGAAGAACTGTCCATTTGCTTGGCAGGGCCAGTACAAGGGGCATGTCAAAGCTTGCACTGTCATATTAGAAGCGGTGGCTTCACAAGATCTTTGGATATGGCATTCTTTCTTCGGCATGGCAGGTTCTCACAATGATATCAACGTGCTGCAGTGTTCTCTAGTCTTTAAAAGGCTTGTAGAAGGCCACTCCCCACCTGTCAACTTTGAGATCAACGGCCACCAGTACAACAAGGGATACTACCTAGCTGATGGTATATATCCTCAATGGTCAACTTTTGTGAAGACAATCTCGAAGCCCCAAGGTGAGAAGAGAAAGAGATTTGCCCAAATGCAAGAGAGTGCTAGAAAGGATGTGGAACGTGCTTTTGGTGTGCTTCAATCCTGATGGGGCATCGTTCGATACCCTGCACTGTCACGGGATGAAAGGAAGCTTTGGGAGGTGATGACTGCTTGTGTGATCATGCACAACATGATCGTCGAGGACGAGCGTGATGATAGTATTTTCGACCAAGGATTTGATTATCAAGGTGACAATGTTGAGCCCCTGCACCAAGAACAGACAATGTTTGATCAGTTTGTCCAGTTCCATCATGAGCTGCGTGATTGGCACACTCATGTGGATCTTCAAAATGACTTGGTTGAGCACGTGTGTGGTCATATTGGCAACCAATAGATGTATTGGTTCATTTTATGTTCATTCAAGGCAATTTCGATTTGGTTGTAAAACTATTTTTATTAGAGACAACTTCGATTGGGTTGTAAAATTATTTTAATTTTTAAACAATTAATATTTGAACGTGCAAACTTGTTTTCATATGAAAATATGGGCATTTTAGGCCCTGGTGGACGGGATGGGGCAAACGGATGCGGCTGCGCGCTAGGCACACGGCCACCGCATCCCAGGACAGGCCCGGACACGACCCCATCGCCCTACCCAAAGGGACAGAATCCGGCCAAAGCGGACGTCCGTTTGGGGTCGCGCGGTGGAGTTGGCCTAAGAGTCGGCATTGGTATTGGCATTGGAGAAGTGCTCATACTCCTTCCTTGATTAATAGTAAAATTCATCGGTGGTCCCTCAACTTGCGTCGCGCGGTCACTTTGGTCACTGTACAAAAGAACTCATGCAATACGGTCACTGTGTACGGCGAACAGTGAAAATACGGTCACTGTGCGCTGTAGACGCAACGTACGCCGCAATTTTGACCAGTCCACGGGCTCCACGTAGGCGGGCAGAGGATTTACGTTTAAGTGCCCATTTGCGGGAGGTCGTTTTTGTAAAAAAGCCGTTTAGATAGAAATCCCCAATTCTCCCCTCCAAATCCCTAGTTCTCGCCGCCGCCGCACCCATCCTGCCCTCTCGCCGTCGCGCGCCCATCCTGCCCTCTCGCCACCGCGCGCCCATCCTGCCCTCTCACCACCGCGCGCCCATCCTGCCCTCGCCCCCGACGACCACTGCGCCATGTCTTCTGCTAGTTCTGCCCTGTCTGGTCTCCGCGGCCGGACAGTGGTGGTGCCACTCATCCCATGTCCTCGCTGCCAGGCGACAGTGAGGTACTACGTTTCGAACACAAAGGATCACGAGGGCTGGGTGTTCTACAGATGTCCCAATCACTCTGTAAGTAACACAGAGGATCAGTTGATTTTGTTCTTGGCAGCAATTTTGCCCTTTTTTGGTCAAAGTTTGATTTTTTGCTGTTGGTTTGCAGGCTACTGGGTGTGATTTCTGGTTTTGGGAGATGGAATATGTTGCGTACCTAGTAGATGCTCATTTCTTGGTTGGGAACCAAGCTGTGGATGTTGTTGGAGCAACAGAGGAGAGGAGGGAATAACTCATTAGGGCTAGGAATGAGAGGAGAAGGATTGCAGCTCAAGTGGCAACTAGTAGAGCTGCTTTGGCAAGGCCTGGCTCTCTGCAGCAGAATATGAGCAGGCACCAAGAAAGTGCATTGATTGGATTAGGTGCAGAGATCTTGGTGCTGCTAAAGCTTCTGCTAGGTAGTGTGATGTTGTTGTGTGTCCTCTGTGTTCTTCTGTTGATGAAGAAGTGAGGACAAGTGCTCTCTGCATTAGAAGAAGTGATGAAGGAGTACTATAGAAGAAGAAGAAGTGATGAAGACAAGTGCTCATTTTGGTAGTGGAGAAGTGAAGAACAGCTTCAGTAGTTTAGCATGTTAAGTAATTTCACTAGTTCAATGTTAGGAAATGGCTATGAAGTTATCTTGGTTGTACCAAATGTTATGGTTGTCAAGGCCAGAAATGTATGAAGTGATCTATATATCTATCTTTAATGGAAACATTGTCTCTGTATTCTGTTATCTTTCTGACATGATAATTGTGAAATGAGTTGTTATGTAATGTTATCATATCATTTTTATGAAATGAAAATAATGGCAGCCAAGATGTAATTTGGAAGCAGTATTGACATCAACAATAGAGTGACAACAAATGAGTAGACAGACAAGACAGTTTTGATAACAAAATATAGATTCTGTACTGCATCTTCATTACCACTACTCAAAATAGAGTACCATAAGATCATCTAAAGATAAAAAGTCTCATAGATCATCTAAAGATAACAAGAAAGGGAAACACAATCATATTTTACATTGCTGAAGGAGTACTCTTGCTAAAACAAGATAAGCAGTCTCGTAGATCATCTAAAGATGTCAAACATGCTTGATCTTTCTGGCACATGCCCAGCTCCCTCCATGTTTCTTTGTGCTTGTTTCCTCAGCTGCTCCTTCTTTGCTGCAATGGATTGTCTCTCTGCTTGTTTCTTTGCAGCAAGGGCTTGTTTCTCTTCCTGCTTCTTTGCTAGGAGTGCTTGTCTCTCTGATTCCTTCTGTGCAGCAATGGCTTTCTTCTCTTCTAGTTTCTTTGCAGCAGCAGCCTCCTTTTGTGCCTTCTTCTCAGCAGCCAGTTTCTCCTTCCTCTCAGTAGAAAGCTCTCTTTGTGTCTCCACTATTATCTGCCTTGTCTCTGCTCTTGCTTGCCTCAGGATGGCCATTGTTTCCTTCTTCTATGCAGCTGCCTCTCTCTTCTTCTCAGCTTCTATAGCCTTCTTTTCTGCTTTCTCATGCCTTCTTCTAGCAGCCTCTTCTGCTTTCTTCAACTCTGCTTCTATCCTTGCCTCTAGTATATCTTGTTTCTTGTCTTGAAGTTCCTTCTCTCTTTGCTGCTTCATTGTCAACATCTTCTTAGCTAGCTCTCCCTGCCTGATTGTGTTAGTGCTTGTCTGGGCCTGGTTCAACATTGCTTGTGCATTTGTTAAGAATGTTGATTCTGGGATTGGTGTGTGCTGAAGCACTCTAGGCAAAGGCATCTGTAGATAGACATGTCAAGTGTCAACAGGACATGTCAAGTGTCAACAAATGGAAACAGAGCAAGTGAGCAAAATTACCTGCTGAAGCATGTGATCCACCATAAGATCTTGTACTACTGTACTGGTCTCTGCACTTGTATTGGCCTGCTGCTCCATATTGGCTTGTTCTAGAGGTGGCTATTGCTCCATATTGGCTTGTGAAGTTTCCAAATTGTCATCATGTTGGGGTGGAGGAGCTTGTGCATTGGGAGGTGGTAGACCAGCTTTCATATATTTGCATCCCTTGATATTGTGGTCAGGCTCACCACAGTAACTGCAGTGCATGATTACACCATGCCTTGACATCCTCCTCCCTCCATTACTACAAATAATCTCTTCTGGTCCCTTCCTTCTGCTTTTGCAAGGCCTTCCAACATGCTTCTTATAGTCTGGTGGATTAATTACAGACCCATTCATCTTCTCCCACTCAGTGATGTCCTTGCAAGGGTAGATGATGTTGCTATAAGCCTTCTTGAACATGGACACTGAGTAGCATTGATCCACCAAGGTTAGTGGATCTACTCTCTCATTCCTACAACATGCTATAACATGTATGCAAGTCACTCCACTTTTTTGCCATCTCATAGAGTTGCAGGACTTGTTGTGCCAGTCTACTATGTAATCTGTTCCTCTATCCCCCACTTGAAACACACCATCTCCTGATTCATACACATAGCATGTGTTGGCTAGCTCTGTCAGCTTCTCAACTAGTTTCTTGATCTTAGGGCACATTACTCCTTGCATCTTCTCACCCTCACAATGCTTAGTGTAGTGCCTTGCAGTCCACTGTTGCTTGATCCTCTCAAACATTGAAAGAATTGGCAACTCTCTTGCCTCCAAGATATATCTGCACAAACATAGCATGTTATGTTAACAACAGTGATAGGAAAGCATTTCATCTTTTGTTAAAATAGTGAGATGAAAGCATTGGAACTTACTTGTTGAACACCTCACACAAATTATTGAGCAGAATATCACACTTAGGTATGTCACTTTGGAAAGCCCTCACACAAGTGTTTGGCTCCAACTCTTTCAACCAGGTGTATGCACCCTCATTCAGCACCTTCATCTCAAGTATGTACTGCTCATACTTAATAAATGTTGTGCTCCTAGCTATCTTCCACAACTGATTCTTCAAAGCATCACCTTTGTACAGTTGTTGGAAATTCTTCCACATATGCCTGACACAGAACCTATGTTCTGACTCAGGGAATACTTCAGTCACAGCATTTATCAGGCCCTACAAAACAACATAGACCAATGAACAAAGTGTTAAACAAGTGTTCTCAAGTAGATTAATCTAATTAGACCATGGGGATGTGTTAAAAAAGTGTTAAACAAGTGTTCTCAAGTGCATATACCTTCTGCTTGTCTGACATTACTGTCCATGGGGATGTGTTGATAATAGCAAGATCACTCTTCAGCCTCTCAAGAAACCAAACCCAGTTAGGCTTGTCCTCCACTTCCACAACACCTATGGCTATGGGGAATATGCAATTATTTGGATCTATTCCTACTGCAACCAGCAACTGCCCTCTGTATCTTGTTTTAATATGGCAGCCATCTATGAAGATCATAGGCCTGCAACCTTGAAGATAGCCTCTCTTGCATGCATCAAGGCACATGTAGGCCTTGTTGAATCTAGCTTCATTATCCAGTGCAAGGAAAAATGAGCTACCAGGATTACTTCTCCTTATCTCATTTCCATAATCCCACAACAGCTTGTACTGCCCTTCTTCATCGCCATGAATTATTTTCATAGCCAGCCTTCTTGCCCTCTGAAGCTTGGACCTAGTTGGTGTCATGTGCCATTCCTTTTGAACAACCCTTGAGAAGTTTCTAAGATTCATATCCTGATCAGCCCTGAAACTCTCAAGGTATTTCCTAGCTAGAAAAGGTGTTGTGAAAGCCTTGATCTTCCATTTTTCGCAGCAACTATGTTCTTCAACATACTTCTTTACCATGAAACATTTGGTTCTGCTGTCATAAGAAGCCCACAAGTACCAGGTACAATCTTCATCACAGACTGCTTTGACTCTCTTCCTGTCATTCACTGGTAACTTGACATCAACTCTATTCTTGCAGCTGTATTCCTTAATTGCTTTCCTAAGCAAATCAACATTTTCAAACACTTGTCCAACATGGAATTTTGGACAAGTCAGATCCTCCTTTCTAAATGCTCTAAATTTGGTTTGCATTTCATCATCTGAATCAGGTGCCCAAAGATCTTTACCTTCAGATTCATAATCTGACATGTTTTCTTCCTTTCCTTCCCCTACAACTCCTTTATCCTTTGCTGTTGTTTTCTGCTTCACCTTCTCCTTCCTTTGAACTGGTTCATCCTCATCCACATTGTCAGCATAAAGGTCATCATCATCATCACTGATTTCAAAGTCACTATCTACCATGTCACTAGGATCAAAATCACTATCATCTGAGTCACTATCTATTCCTACATTGCCTTCAAAACATCTCTTCTTTGCTCTGGTTCTCTTCAATTGATGTGCTTCTGCATCTTCATCTACTGCATGTTGATCTGTATCTTTTTCTTGCTCTACTTGCTCTGCATCTTCATTTGGCTCTGCTTCTCCTTCTTGGCCTACATGCTCTGCATCTTCATGTTGCTGTACATCATCATGTTGCCCTGCTTGTCCTTGTTGCTCTGCATTCTCCTCTGCTCCTTCACCAAATGTGCACTGCCTTCTTACAAACATGAATGGATTGCCATCTTCATGTGGCACATTGTTTGGATACACAACCTGAATTGGTATAGGGCAGTCTTCTTCAGAATTTGCAGGCTTGCTACCATGAGGATTAGTACCATCTTTTGAAGGGCTAAACACTGGTGGAAGTTCAGCCCTTGGAAATTGGAGCACATCATCAACAACCTTCTTAGTAATCAAGGTGTCATCATGATCAAGATAAATACTGAAGAAATGATGCCCAATAGACAGAAAGGTCATCATTTGATCAGTATCTGCCTCAGATCTGATCTGTCTTAAAGAATTCTGAGTAATGTCAAGTATTGGGATTTGATAATATGCCTTCAACCTGCCTGCCATCTCCCATCCAATCTCTTCTACTATATGTTCCACCATTATTGGAGACCAGGTGAGCTTATCCAAACTGTCATACCAAACTGTATGCCCATCAACATAAGCCCTGTTGCTTCCTTCACCCATGAAAAAACCACCATGATGAAACAGCACTGAGAATTTCTCACTTCTTGCTCCTGCAAAAACAAAGCATAATTGATCACATCAAAATCGAACAAGTAATGACCTTTTTGAACAGTACAACACTAGAAATCCCCAATGTTCTCCATACACCAAAGCTCCAAAACATATGCCTATTCGAACAAAGGTGCACATACGGGTACAACTGCCAGAAACCTAAGCCTATTACATGTGGAATCGATGAAAATTAGACCCTTTCGACAAGAACCTAAAACCCTATCAGAAATCCTATCAGACAAATTGGGTTCGAAAACCCTAAACCTAAATTGCCATCCACGCGACGAATACTAGCACATATCATAGGCGAACACAATGCCAGCCCTATCAAACAAGAATCGAAGAGAAATAAGAGGATTTACGGCAGGAATCATCACTTACTGTAAAACAGGGGCAGGGGCACCGTCGGGGCGACGAACAGGAGACATGGCGGCGGCGCCTCCTCTTCACCACCGCGAGAAGAAACCCCTCCGCGCCGACCACGACGACGACCATGCCGCACCTCCGTCGCCTTCTCCGCCGGTTTGATCGTCTCGAACAGGGGAGGTGGAGAGACAGGGGAGGTGGAGACGGGGGAGGACTGGGGGATCTGTCTGATAACTTGGGGGGTGGGCTGCAAATATGTCATCGGGTCGCTCCTCCTCGCGACACCTGGCGCGCGGACTGGGAGCCGGACGGTCAACAGGTGGTCAACAGGCGGCATACGTTGCGTCTACAGCGCACAGTGACCGTATTTTCACTGTTCGCCGTACACAGTGACCGTATTGCGTGAGTTCTTTTGTACAGTGACCAAAGTGACCGGGCGACGCAAGTTGAGGGACCACCGATGAATTTTACTCTACGATGCACCGAAACGAGGAGACAGGAGCCTCTGACTGCTGCACGCCAGATCGATCCGACGGGGGCAGAAAGTCAATGCTGCGCGTGAAGCACGCCGCGAAACTTTGAACAGTCACCCGCCGCGCGCGCCCTAGTAACTAAAATCAAAACCACACCCCCGTCTCAAGAAAACCCCATCAATCCAAAATGACATTGCACGACGGTGATGCTAGAACACGAGCAGCTGTCGCGAACAGACACTGACACGCGGGGCGCCAGCGGGTGATCGAACCAACCGAATGACCCGGAACCCATGCATGGGTAGCATCATCTTGTTGCCACCCAAGTCAAAACCAGCAGCTCGCTCGCTCGCTGCGTGTGCATGCAGCGGCAGCGTTTGCCGATTTCGCGGCGCCGCCTGCACGTTTGTTCAGGGAGAGGGCGGATCCCGAGGCCCGCGGCCCGCGCGCGAATTCTGACTTGTCAGTGAGACACTGTTGGTTGGTGTCATTGCTGCCGTGGTTTGACCCGCGCCACGGCACGTACGGCCGGCGCCCGGCGGTGTGATCGTGAAGGAGGAAGTAGCCTTCACTACACGCTGCAGTTCTGACGACACGCATCAATTTCAACCAGTTGATTCGGTTTTATACTTAGATGCTTGCATGCATGATCATATATATTTCGAAAGAACAAATAGGGATCGAAGGATAAGAATCAATCCCTGACCGACGGGCGTGAAAGTCTCTTAGGCTGCGTTTGGCAGCAAAGTTTTTTCAAAGTTTTCTGATAATACTGCGGTTTCTGAAAAAAACCATGGTTTTGAATACTTTGCTGCGTTTGGCATCAGAAAAAACTGAAGTTTTGTAAACCACAATATGCCAGAAACCATGGTATTTTTGCGGTTTCTAGAAAAGAGGTCCCGACCTCTTTTTTAAAAACAGAACGGAGAGAAATCGTCGAGAGATCGCAGTTGACCTTGTCGTCTACGTCGAGATAAGAATACCAGCTGCGATCCGATCCTATTTTCCCTCTTTCTGTTATATGGAAACCCCTGGTTCTAGCCAATCCCATCCTATTTACGAGTAGTAGGTCTCTCAGGTTCTTCTTCCAGCCGGCGTCCCGTGCAAGTCCCGTTTCTTCTCTGCAGCGCCATGAGCGAATCAAGCGGAATATATATAGGTGGACTATTTGAAACCTTCAATGCCAGCAGCCCAAGCATGTAGGTGCATCAGGGGTAGCCTACAGTTCCTAGCATCTAGGTCCGGCGGATGTGTGCATGGCAGCTGCATGCAGCCAGCCGCCGTTTGCAGCCGCTAATTACTCTCAGTCAATCAATCATCCACACTAAAATACTTGGTCAAAACTTTGGTAAAACAGCACCAACCAAACACATGTAAAACTGAGAAAAACATTGTTTTAAAAAACTGTAGTATTCAATGCCCACCCAGGAGAATACCCCGGTTTTCAATTACCACAGTTTTAAAAATACTTTGCTACCAAACTAAGCCTTAGTAGTCAGAGGCATGAAAAGGCAGTTCTAGTCTGTGTGACTGAAAATTTGTATAGCCATGGAAAAGTAGGCACTAGCAAATGTCCCATACAAAAGCGGAATCTATCCACCCGTCCATCATCAGCATGTTTTTTTTTTTGATTCACCATCATCAGCATGTGTCTTAAAGCTGGAGAACTAACATGCGGAAAAGCCCACAATAACAGAGTCAAATGCAACACACCACGCAGAAAAAGAGAGAGCAAAACGCAATATCGCGAAACTTGCAAGCTACTAACCGACTAAGGCTGGTCATAGTGGGGAGTAACTTAGACTAGTGTCATGCATATGACACTAGTCTAAGTTACTACCTTCATAATGCAAAGTAACATAATAGTAGTATCATAGATGGCTTCATTTACTAGCTCATAGACTCATCTTGTCTTGGAAAACGCTATGTTACAGTAACATATTATGTTACAGTAACATATTATGTTACCACCTCTCATTAATTACTTGCCACATGAGCAGAATTTTCTCGAAGAGTGCTATGTTACTAGCTAAGTTACTCTCACTATGACCAGCCTAATCAATCATGAACCTCCCACAAACTTGAAAAACAACGAGGCGTACGTGCCTAGTACGTACTCGATCGGTTGATGAATGAACAGTCAAGAGTGAAGGCCGCACGTTAAACGCACGCCAGAGGCCAAACCAGAGACACCAAAGAAAGAAAAAGGGGCACTATGTTCGCTCCATAAATGATTCTTCCAAGGACGAGCTATAATGCACCAAACAAAATCTGCTCGCAACAGTTTCATCCTTGATGCCGTGCGTGCGTGGATCCTCGTAGGGCTCTCTAAACGAGCAATGCAGCACTGTGCTAATACTGTGGCGGCAGGACATTAACCAAAGACACAAAAAGATAAACATGCATTGCAATGAGAGTACATGTACAACTAGTAGCTTGAAACAAAATGCCAGCAGTAGGTGGAGTACAAGCCTTGCGCATTGCTGCCGTTTGCTTTCTGAAGCGGCATGCCTGGCCGGCGTTAATTTGCGGCAGCAGCACTGGATTAGTACTACAAATAGGTGCCCAGTTAGTACAGTACGTACGTGGTTATTGTTGTTAGTAATTCCTCAAAAAAATTACATGTTAATTAGCCAGAGAGATCTGATATCTCCAATATCGTCGGAGCACATCAAACCGGATACTGATATACACATGCCCGTGCATTTTGTTCTTCAAAGCTTTACCAAATCGAGAACTAGCTACAGACCAACCTAAACAAATCTCAGAGAGAGAGAGAGAGAGAGAGAGATAACAAATAGTAAGGGCAGCCATTGCCATGGAGAGGGAAGCTAAAGAAAGGTAGTTGAACTTGAGAGAAAATTAATGCCTGGCTTTCCCGTGTATGCCGCCGCCGACCGACCTCTACACCACTAGTAACAGCTTCTTCTTCTTGCTGCACCCCTCCGCTTCCTGGCCTTGGCCGCCCGTCCAGCTCCCCCGCCGCATCCTACCACATGCACCGGCCGGGCAAGAAGCCGGACGCATCACCGCCGAGCCAAACGCGCGCCCCCACGCCGCCGTTGCGAGGGACGCGCCTCTTCCCCGCGCGTGCCCATGTCGCTCGCTGCCGGCCGGGCAAGCTACGAACTCTCTCAGAAACAGTATCAAAGCGACAGATTGGAGGCGAGAGTGAGAGGAGCGTCGGGGGGAAGACGAAGAAGCAGGAGAGGAGGAGGCTTCTCCTTTTGTGTGGGGGGTGCTGACCCTCGATCGGAATATTTGGGGAGGCCTTTAAAGACAGGAAAGCCGAAGAGGCGCCGGCTCAGGAGGCCGCGCTCGCTCGCTCCGTCTCGGCGCGCGCCCTCTCTTGATCGATCGTCTGCGCGGCGTGTCTTTGTCACATTAGATCACACGACCCCCGCGCTCTCGATCGTCTGCGCGGCGTGTCTTTGTCACATTGGATCACACGGCCGCGCGCGCGCGCACGTACGGGGCCTTGTCCTCCTTGGCTCCTCCCCCGCGTCGTGACCCGCGCGCGCCAAGGGCTAGTAGTAATAAGCTACTACGCTGGCAAGCAAGCGAGTATTGTAGGTGTACGTACTTAAGCTAGGCTAATCAATGTGGAGTGGAGTGCTTGCGGTCGCAGAGCAGACGAGTGCATGTGCATCGGCCCGTGCATGCATGGACTGGGACTGGGTCGTTGGGTTAATTGCATGTAATTATGCCAAGGCCAAGACATGCATGCATGTTAGGCTACCGGCTAGCTTAAGCCGCTCCAGATCCGTGCGCTGCGTACCCTACCGCTTCCTTGGCGTGACGGTCTAGGCTAGCACTGAACCGTGCATGCATGCATTCGGTAGCCACTGCGTACACGAGCTGGCCGTTCTGGGTCGACCACGTACGCTACGGTTGCTTCGGTTCTACAGCTAAGGTTTGACGAGAGGGGTACTAGTACTACGTATGTACGCACGCACAAGGTTTGACGAGAGGGGTACTACGTATGTACGCACGCAAGTGCGTGCGTGCGTGCGTGTGGAAGTAGGGGCGCCTTGTGCCGGTGGGTTATCTACACTGGTGGTCAACCCAACCAACAGTTGGATCGATCGAGGTCGAGGTGGTCGATGACTTTTGCTGCGCGCCTCAAATCTTTGTCCTGGAAAGCGTGGAGCAGCAAGCCATGGGCTGACGCCGTACCTCGACCCTCGCCAGTGCAAGTGGGTTGCCTTGCGACCACTACTAGCTAGGTCATCATGATCGTGCTGCTTTAAACTCTGTTGCTTCTTGATCCACACTACTAGCTCCTTCCGGTGGATGTATGGATGGATGGGCTCATTAACCAACTTGTGGTACGTGCAATGAACACACAACACTGAACACTCGGCTAACATAACGAAGAATCTAGCAGAAACGCTTACGAGTGACGGTATTCAAAGGCGCCATCATGCCTCCTCCTCGACGCCGTGGAACGGAGCCTGGAAAGAAAGTAGAGATCAGGGTGATTTAGCGGTGCACAACGTGAGGGCGGCCGGGAGGGATGGCCTCCGTGCATGGTCCACCGTGCACCGCACCGCGCCGCACCAAGGTGCGTGCGTACTGCGGTACTGCCTGGACGTGGACCACCCCACTTCGACCTCGACGGGCAGCCCTGGCGCGCGTCACATGCCATGTATACGTGGGTCCGCGCCCGCCGTCCGTGGTGGGCCGGTGCACGGTGTCTCGCAGTCACAGAGCTCGAGCTCGCCGCATACATACACAGTCGTCAGGCTGTGTCTCACGTGCGGGTCTCGGCGGCCGGGCCGGGCTGGTCGTAGGGTACCGGGACCGGATCCCCGCAACACCGGGCCGGCTCTTGCTCCGAGGCCCCGTCCGCAGCGTAGCTTCCATTCCCTCCCGTCGTCGACCGGACTTCACCGCTGCGCTCGCATCGATGCTCTTCCCTCTTTTGATCCGATGCGGTCGACTAGGAGGAGCATACGGGCTGTGCAACGCGGCAACGGTGAGAGGAGGAGGAGTGCTAATCATCATCTTATTTTAAGTGGGAAAGGGAATGAGTTTTCCGTAGACTAATAAGCATGGGGCGGGGAAGGAGAGTCACAGGGGAGGGAATCTGTCTATCTTCGCAGTCGCAGGTGACGTGTGATGTAACGGGTGGATTGACAGATCCCGCCCGCTCTAGTGCGCGCGCGGCTGTCGGCCCGCTCTACAGGGTGAACGGCACGGCAGTGGCCTGCAGGACGCACACGGCCCAAGCAGAGAGGGAGCAGCTTATTAGCCCATCACGATTCAGTCGCACGATCCACGCAGCGGGCCCCTTCCACGAGCGTCGCAGAAGTGGGATTGGTATGCTCGTGAAATCTGAGCCCACGGAAGAGAGGTGGCTGGTGGCTCCAGGAGGATTGGCGATCGAATGAATCCTCAAGGAAAAGAGAGGAGGATTAGCGATTGTTGCGCTCAAAGCGAAGAAAAAACATGCCCACGGCACAACGACGGGCGAACAGCATCTCCCGTGCGCACCTGCTGAAACTAGGGGCATCGGATCGTAGTCAAAAGGTCACACCGCACCGCGTTCCCCGTGAGAAATTAGGCATCGGTGCAGCATTCAGAGAGCAGCCGCGCGTCAGATCATCAGGCTGTAGCGTACGGCCGACACACGTTTCGGACCAGCAAACCAGAGCCATTTAGAACGAGCTTTTGACATTGTTTTGCGTGTGCGTGTGTTGCGTAGAAGCATCCACACACAAATGATGAAGGACCACCTATTCACAAGTTATCTCATTTTTTATTTTAAAAATGGTCAGTTTTTGCCTCAGGTATAAAATCTAACCGGACTTTGTAAATTCGACCTCTCAAACGCCCGCGGACACGCCGGGACGCGTCCGCGGACAGTGACCGGACATTCCCTAAATCCGCACCCTCACACCTGCATATATCATATCCGACACCCTATATCCATACAAATTCATGCAACGCAGTATGTAGATCACCAAACGATCAAAATCGACAGGAAAAGGACATATAAACCGATACCAAATTGGCATAATTCACATAAACATCACCAAAAGATCACCAAACATGCATAATTCACATAGTTCAATGCGATACCAAACGGTCTGCTCGGACATTTGAGACGTGTTTGAGAGGTCTGGCTGTAGATGCCCTAATGGTTGGTGTACTTCTTCTTATGTTGATATATCTTTTCCCCAGCGCGACACCTGCCTCGTGCCTCCGGCCTCCGCCACCCGTTGTTGTGCATGTCTCGTCATGCCGCCCTTCCCAAGCCGCCTCCTCCACCATGCCACCGACGCGCTTCGGCCACCCCTCTAAACCCTGCCACTGTTTCATCGGTGGCGACTTTGCCGCACCTGAAACCGCTAGCCTTCGACTTGCCTCCACCAGTGACACCGTTGTCGCGTCATCCCTGGCTCCGAATCGTCCTAACTCGTCCTCGCCAGCGTACCCACATCTCCACCTCGCGGCTTCGCGTAAAATCGATTGACATGAAGCGGATTTTCAGCCAATTGATGAGTAGCAAATACCCCCTCCGTTCTATAATGCAGTATGTATAGATTTTTTAAGAAGTCAAACTTTTCAAAGTTCATAGATAAAACTATTTATATCTACAGGGAATATGAAACTACATCTTATAATGAATCTAGTTATATATATTTAGCATTCTAAATGTAAATGTTTTTCTCCATAAACTTGTTCAAAGTTTGTGAGATTTGATGCTAAAAGAATCTATGTGAGCTACATTATGAAACGGAGGGAGTACGTAATAATAATCAACACCTTTTGGAGAGAGAAACCAAAATGTGTGCATTGCTGACATAGTTATAGGACAATGCTAGTGTCCCCGGCCGGATTAAGTGTAAAGTTGACTTTGAACATTATTTTTGATTGGGTGCGTGTGTGTATGCTTGTTGCTACGACGATGTATGCGGTATGCCCGCTCCAGTAGGAAACCGCACACATGTTGAAAATACTAGACAATTATATTGGAGTCAAGTGGAGAACCGAATAAGATACAGCCAAGCCGAAGATCTCAGACACTTTACATTGATGTAAAACGGAATCCTCTTGATTCTGCACACATGGAAAAAAATGGCATGTGAGGAGAACAAGAAACCATGCTCATTGCACATGGAAGCTCCTATCAATCATATTGTTTGTATGCACATACCGAATGCAATTAACAAGATTCCAGTTCAAAATCAACTCCCTTAGTATGAGTCATGAGTCTTTCAGTTAAGCACAACTCATCTTGGGCATGTTGTTTCTGCCAAGAACAAATCATCAACACAGACTAGTGAGCAAGATGAATCACTCATGGCCTCGAGTAAACATAAACATAACGAAAAATATTTCCTGCAAAAAATGAACATTTCGACACATGTTTTACGACGACTTGTGACCTAAGTCATGGTAATCAAAGGAGAAAGTGAGGAGCTTGCACCAGCA
>NC_041389.1:458294893-458316066 GCF_002162155.2 Triticum dicoccoides
GGTGTGGGGGAGTGAGGAGGGGTGATTAGGCAGGTCGACAAAGATAAGGTGAACATGAGGTCGATCAACAACGACCATCGTAAGGTCACTCCGGCGGTTGGCAAGTAATGAGCGTTCAATGGGCTTAGACGGAGGTCTGATCAGGGCACGCCTTATGTTTTGTACCACGACAAAAGAGGTAGTCACTTATCTAAGGACGGCGGAAAAGGTGTTGTCGGTGTCAAAACCGGCGGATCTCGGGTAGGGGGTCCCGAACTGTGTGTCTAGGCGGATGGTAACAGGAGACAAGGGACACGGTGTTTTACCCAGGTTCGGGCCCTCTTGATGTAGGTAAAACCCTACGTCCTGCTTGATTAATATTGATGATGTGTGTTACAAGAATGGATCTACCACGAGATCAAGGAGGCTAAACCCTAGAAGCTAGCCTATGGTATGATTGTTGTTCGTCCTATGGACTAAAGCCATCCGGTTTATATAGACACCGGAGAGGGCTAGGGTTACACAAAGTCGGTTACAATGGTAGGAGATCTACATATCCGTATCGCCAAGCTTGCCTTCCACGCCAAGGAAAGTCCCATCCAGACACGGGACGAAGTCTTCAATCTTGTATCTTCATAGTCTTGGAGTCCGGCCGATCATGATAGTTTGGCTATCCGGACACCCCCTAGTCTGGGACTCCCTCAGTAGCCCCCGAACCAGGCTTCAGTGACGATGAGTCCGGCGCGTATATCATCTTCGGCGTTGCAAGGCGGGTTCTCCCTCAAAATTCATGTTCCTATCGAATAGTGTCCGGCTTCCTTATAAATGTTGCGCTCCTTGGCTTCTACGCCCAATAATGGCCTTCTTCCACGTGTCGTATGAATGCGAAAAGCTAGGGTATTTTTACATTTTACCGCCTAACCGTGCGAACGAGCCGCCTATAAGAGAGGCGAGGATCTAGATCCACTCACACCATTCTCCATCCGCAAGTTCTCATCGAAGCGCCTCTGACAAAAATCCATCCTATCATGGATAGTCGACGCGACTCCTCCTCTTGCGCTCCCAGCCCTAAGCCAGGAGATTGCGGGAAATGCTCAGTTCCACACAGCGAGCTAGTGGCACTCCAAACCGAGGGATATCTTCCCCCAGCTTTCATGGTTCCGGTTCGAGCCGGACTGGCCACCTTCAGGGGTGGAAAGCAGGCGGAGAGCGTCCCCAACCCTTCCAAAGAAGAGCGGGTATGCTTTGTCCCTTATCTAATAAGGGGACTCGAATTTCCCATACATCGGTTTCTCCGGGGGCTCCTGGAGTTCTACGGACTCCAGCTTCACCACCTCACACCTGCCTCCATTTTGCACATCGCGGGCTTTGCAGCTCTTTGCGAGCTGTTCTTGGGCATCGAGCCCCATTTTGCACTGTGGAAGAGATTGTTTTGCCTCGTACCCCGTTCTCACGAGGGGTCGATATATCAAGTGGGCGGGGCCAAAATATGGCGCATCGCCGGGACCGGATATCTATCCGGCACCCCGAAGAAGGCATCCGAAGACTGGCCTTCGGAATGGTTCTATATGGAGGACGCCCCTCTGCCGGATCCAGTTCGGATCGGCCTCCCGGAGTTCAGCAATGCTCCCTTGAAGAAACGCCTGAGTTGGCGCCCGCGGAGCCCTCAACGAGAGGATGATGGGAGCGTCCATTATCTGATGGGCCGGATTAGGTTACTGGCCCACTCCGGATTGACCATGATTGGAATCATGGCCACGTGCATTATGCGTGGGGTGCAACCACTCCAATATAGGGGCCACCCTATGTGGGATTTCAACGGGGAAGACGACGCCACCCGTCATGGCCGCAGAGGGCCGGGCTCGGCAGCCGATCTGGCAAAGATCCTGTCCGGCTTGTACAAGGGGGAGGAGGAGGACTTCCTCCGCACGAATCCATTGAATGGATTCTCCATGAATAACCCTCGGAGATGGGTAAGCGGACGTTTTATCTACCCGATCCATACTTCCAAAGTCAAGTATCTTACTCTGTGATTTCGACGCAGGAGCTACGCCGGGACGTGGAGGGCATACAAAGCCTAACTCCATAGCCCGAGGATCCGGAACGATCCCTTGATCCGGCCTCCGAAGAGGATCCGGACATAAAGGTGGAGCTGATTGACGGGGTGTTCCACCAACTTAGCATGGACAATGCCCTAGTCGCCATTACGGCTGACTACCCCCGGTTTGTTTCCGGCCTCCAAGGTGACTACGACCAAGGTCTTGACACCATCATTTGATCCATGCTCAATTCTGACCATCCTATACTGATGGTGCATCGCAGGAGGTGCCTTTAAGGCGGGAAGCCGAACCTGCGGCGGTTGACCAGCAAGGGTCAGTTCGGCCCAGCAGGCGGAAGAGGAGTGTGACGCGAATCGAAACGTCGCCGCAACGGTATGGTGCATCGTTGTTTTTAAGGGAAGGATCCCTAGGAGGTATATTAATGCTCATAACTTTTCCAGGAGAAAGAGCGCTCGCCGGACAGTGTCCGGAGAGGTTGCCAATCAAGCCTCCGCCAGCCATGCTCCATCGCGTGGTCCGGAAGGGGAGGAGAACACAAGCCATGAGCCGGATGTTCCTCCGACGGAGGATGCCGACAGGCTGTCCGCCACCCGGTCTGAGGTGGAGAGCGCCATGAATCACAGACGTTGCCGGACAGTTCTTCGTGACGCGTGTTTCTCCCCGGAGGCGTTAAATGCCTTTGATGCAGGAAATGCGCACCTCCGTGCCGCTCAAGATGGTTTAACCAGAGCCACGGAGCAGTATGTGAAAGACATACGGGTAAGTAGTTTTAATAGTTATATATGCCAGTAGCCCCCGAGACTTAAAATAGTTAAAATAACTGATTTAAGGATCATTTATTATGCAGGATCTTTTCGGAGAAGAATACCCACCTGTCCCAGGAGCTCCAAGAGTGCAAGGCCCAACTTGAGGCCCACTGGCCGCCGCAGGGGGAGCCACAGAGACCCCCGCTGGTAATACGTACTTCGAAAAGATAAGTAGTTAACAAAGTGCGGCGTGTGCGTAAATCTGACAATAATTTTGCAGAGGGCGCCGGACTAGATCCGGACAAGCAACAGCTACTGCGTCAGCTAAAGGCCGGCGAGAGGGTGCTTATGAAGGTGCAGCAGGAGAGGAACAAGCTCCAAGATGCCCACATCCAGCTAGGAGAAGAGCTGAAAGATGTTCGGGCCCAGTTGTCTGGCTCCGTGAAGGAGAATGAGCGGCTTCGTCGCGACATTTATAGTAAGTGCTTGAGCAAATTCCTTTGAAAAGAAGAATTCGGCGAGGAAGTCGATTGACATAAATGTGTCTTTAGGTGTGCTCACAGGTCGCCCTGCGGAGGAAATGCCCGGTTCAACGGGTGACCAACTTCCCGAGCTGGTGCAACTGCTCGAACGTCTTCGGCAGGCGATGAGTGGCGTTGTTCAGGCCTTATGGCCTTCCATCTCCCCACCTGAGGGCCTTGAAGGGCTTGCTGAGAAGCTTCAAGGAGTACAGCGACGTCTCCGTCTGTGGAAGATATCGGCCTGCCGTCAAGGCGCCAGGGAGGCCTGGGCCATGGTGAAGACGCGGTACCCGAAGGCTGACCCAAACCACATGGCCGAGGTCGGACCTGTGGGGCCTGATGGGATGGAAATCCCTGTGAGCTTGATGTACGGCCAAGTAGAGCTGGCCGCGAAATATTCCCAACAGGACTGTAAATTAAACAGCCTGTTAGATGGGATTGAAGAGGAGTACAATCAGTCAGTTTGACGATGTAATTTTAAAATGACATATAGAATGCCTTCTAGCCGGATTGTAGATCGTTTGTCTTTGCGGACCGTTTCGCTTCAACCTCGGGACCCAACAGTCCGGAGTGTGTCCGAATACCCTTACAGTTATAAAAGAACCGGGGCATGCATGGAGACAAGGCATCGGAGTCATAATTGCTTTATCAGACAAGTGCCCAACTAGCTATGTTATATTACATGGTTAGTAAGAAACATCTTCCAGGGAGAATAGTTCCATTAAGGGTTCCTTTCCCTGGGAGGCATGCCCTAAAGTGCATGTCCGGACTGCGAAAATAGCAGAAAAAGCATCTGGGGGCAGATAAATAAGTAAGTAATAAATCATCTTTCAAGTCACCGACCGAATATTCTCTTAAGAACGCTAGCTTTCGGCTTCACCCAGTCTGAGGTACACATCCGGCTGACCCGGCAGTAACAATCGCAGAGGTGCTCCCTTTACCTCCTAGCCGAACAATCGGGAACGTAGGGGTAAGCACAGGAGCCAGGCAACCCAGCTTGGCCAAAACTTAAGTCATATCGATGCATATAATGGTGAATAAAAGGTACATGCGGAAGTATGACACATGTGTTAGGCATGAAGCCCGTATAAATAAGCTTCTATTAAAGAAGCCCCCAGGTATAATGAGTGCTAGGAGCACATCAAGTGTGTGCGAACCATGCACAACTCAGCCTATCAAAGGTATTGAAAAAGAAAAAAAAGTGGGAAGAAGGAGGGGGACAAGAGACAGTGAAAATGTAAAAAGGTGGACGGAGGAGTGAGACGAACTCTGAGTCCGGCGTTAGGCGTAGAATCTTCGGAGACGTGCTGCGTTCCATGGGTTTGGCTCGAGTCGGTTGTCAGATGTGTTACGTAGACGGTATGCTCCGCCGGTCAGGACTTGGTCGATGCTGAAGGGACCTTCCCACTTGGGCTTAAGTTTGTCCTTTTTCTTGTCCGGCAGGCGTAGAACAAGTTCGCCAACATTGTAAGTTTTGGCCCGTACTTCTCTGCTTTGATATCTTCGAGCCTACTGCTGATAAAATGCGGAACGAGCTTTTGCCACGTCCCGCTCCTCCTCTAAGGCGTCCAAACTGTCCTGCCGATCCAACTCGGTTTCTCTTTCTTCGTACATGCGCACGCGAGGTGAGTCATGAATTATGTCGTAGGGCAGAACTGCCTCTACGCCGTATACCATGAAAAATGGTGTGAATCCGGTAGTTCGGTTTGGCGTGGTCTGTAGCCCCCAGAGTACGGAGTCGAGCTCCTCTACCCAGTGCGTGTTAGATTCCTTGAGGGACCGCACTAGTCTGGGTTTGATGCCGCTCATGATTATACCATTTGCTCGCTCGACTTGACCGTTAGTTTGGGGGTGATAGACTGAAGCGTAGTCGAGCTTGATGCCCATGTTTTTGCACCAGAGTTTAACCTCGTCGGCCGTGAAATTCGTGTCGTTATTAGTGATGATGCTGTGGGGGATGCCAAAACGGTGTACTACCCCGGATATGAAGTCTATCACAGGTCCGGATTCTGCCGTTTTAACCGGCTTGGCCTCAATCCATTTGGTGAATTTGTCCACCATGACCAATAAGTATTTGTGCTTGTGGGTTCCCCCTTTAAGGGGTCCAACCATGTCAAGCCCCCAGACCGCAAACGACCAGGTGATGGGTATAGTTTTGAGGGCGGTGGGAGGCATGTGGCTCTGATTAGCAAAGAGCTGGCAACCGATGCATCGTTGGACTAAGTCCTGAGCATCTGCCCGGGCTGTTGGCCAATAAAATCCTGTACGGAAGGCCTTGCCTACAAGGGCCCGGGCTGCGGCGTGGTGCCCGCCGAGTCCGGCGTGAATTTCAGCCAGGAGATTCCGCCCTTCCTCTTCGGAGATACACCTTTGAAGGACTCCGGTTGTGCTTTTTTTATAAAGTTCTCCCTCATGGACCTTGTAGGCTTTAGATCGCCGAACTATGCAGCGGGCCTCATTTTGGTCTTCGGGAAGTTCCTGCCTAATTAAGTAGGCTAGGAATGGTTCCGTCCACGGGGCAATTACTGCCATTATTTCGTGGGCTGAAGGTGTTGTTTCATTGGCTGAGCCGCCGATTGTGTCAGAATTGTCTGAGTTAGGTGCTGCAGCTGGCTCCGGATTGTTATTTCCGGACTCCTCTTCCCATAATACAGATGGCTTAAAGAGCCGTTCTAGGAAGATGTTTGGAGGGACGGCGTCGCTTTTGCGCTGATGCGTGCCAACACGTCTGCTGCCTGGTTATTATCCCGGGCTACATGATGGAATTCGAGTCCTTCGAACCGAGCTGACATTTTTAGGACGGCGTTGCGGTAAGCTGCCATTTTCGGATCTTTGGCGTCAAAGTCTCCATTTACTTGGGATATTGCGAGGTTCGAATCCCCGCGCACCTCTAGGCGTTGAATGCCCATGGAGATTGCCATCCGGAGGCCGTGTAGAAGGGCCTCGTATTCGGCTGCGTTGTTGGAGTCCATGTACATTATTTGAAGTATGTATTGGACTGTGTCTCTAGTTGGGGACGTCAAGACGACGCCAGCCCCCAAGCCAGCCAACATTTTGGATCCGTCGAAATGCATGATCCAATTGGAGTACGCGCTGTACTCTTTAGGGAGTTCGGCTTCGGTCCATTCAGCGACGAAGTCAACCAGAACTTGCGACTTTATAGCTCGCCGTGGTTTGTAGGTTTTGTCAAATGGTAAGAGCTCAATGGCCCATTTTGCAATCTTGCTCGTTGCGTCGCGATTGTTTATAATATAGTTGAGAGGTACTTCGAAGGCCACCGTTATGGAACACTCTTGAAAGTAGTGTCGCAGCTTCCGGGATGCCATGAACACCGCGTACGCTATCTTTTGATAATGTGGGTACCGGGACTTGCATGGAGTTAAGACAGTGGATACGTAGTACACTAGTTTTTGAAGAGGGTATCTGTGCCCTTCTGTTTCTCGTTCGACGACGAGTACCGTGCTGACAACTTGATGTGTTGCTGCGATATATAATAACATAGGTTCGCCCAGGTTGGGCGCGGCTAGGACCGGATTTGTTGCCAGTATGGCCTTGATTTCTTCGAGTCCGGCAGTGGCAGCATCCGTCCATTCGAAGTGTTCGGTGCGCCGAAGGAGGTGATAGAGGGGCAGAGCCTTTTCTCCCAAACAGGAGATGAAGCGGCTTAGAGCCGCTACACACCCAGTTAGTTTTTCTATTTGCTTGAGGTCTTTTGGGATATCCAATTGTGATAGAGCTCGGATCTTGGCTGGGTTTGCTTCAGTTCCTCTACCAGATACAATGAAGCCCAAAAGCTTTCCGGCTGGTACTCCGAAGACACATTTTTCCGGGTTGAGCTTAATGTCATATGCTCGGAGGTTGTCAAATGTCACCCTCAAGTCGTCTACTAGAGTTTCAACGTGTTTGGTCTTGACGACCACATCGTCTACATATGCCTCTACTGTTTTGCCTATCTGGGTAGCCAGACATGTCTGAATCATGCGCTGATATGTTGCGTCGGCGTTTTTGAGTCCGAAGGGCATTGTGTTGAAGTAGAATGGCCCATATGGAGTAATGAATGCCGTTGCGGCCTGGTCTTTTTCCGCCATCTTGATTTGATGGTATCCGGAGTATGCGTCGAGGAAGCACAATGAATCGTGCCTTGCGGTAGCATCGATGATTTGGTCGATGCGAGGGAGAGGGAAAGGGTCCTTTGGACAGGCCTTGTTAAGGTCTTTGAAATCGACGCAAAGGCGCCAGGATTTGTCCTTTTTTGGTACCATTACTAGGTTGGCTAGCCAGTCCGGATGTTTTATATCTCTGATGAATCCGGCTTCTAAGAGTTTGGCTAGCTCCTCTCCCATTGCCTGTCTTTTGGGTTCGGAAAATCACCGAAGAGCTTGTTTGACTGGCTTGAATCCTTTTAGGATATTTAGGCTGTGCTCTGCCAGCCTACGTGGGATTCCTGGCATGTCTAAATGGTGCCAGGCAAAAATGTCCCAATTTTCCCGAAGGAATTCTCGTAGTGCGGCTTCTACATCAGGATTTAATTGTGCCCCAATGGATGCCGTCTTTGTGGGGTCCGTTGGATGGACCTGAAATTTGACTATTTCGTCTGCTGGTTTCGTTGAGCCATCCCTCCAGTACGGTTCCGTACCCTTTAGGGGTTTTTTGCTTTTTGGTTTTTAACCCAGGTGCTTGAGTATGACGCACCCTTTTATTTCGGACTGGGGTTGTATTCAGGGCCGGATTGTCCCAAAACCTAGTTTCGGTTTTCCAGGCGCTCTCCATTGCGCAGTATTTTTGTACAATGGTCGCTAGGTCGGCGAAGCGTGTAACTTCGCGACGACTGATGGCGTTTATGATTCCCTTGTCCGTGCAATTGTTGCAGAAAATTGAAATCACGCTTTCTTCATGGGAGTCCTTTATCCTGTTCATAACCAGGAGGAATCTGGCCCAGTAATGATGTACTGTTTCATCGGGCTCTTTCCGTATTTGAGATAGATTGCTTATGTTTGGGTGGGCGGGTGGAATTAAGTTCGGAACTCCGCCCAATCCGAGGCTCAAAGGCCAAGAAGCTTCCGGATTCGGAAGCTTGGTTTGCTAGATGCTTTCCAACAAATCTGGTCCGATGCCTGACTTTAGGTTAAGTATTTGATTAGCGTCCGACCCTCCGCGGGAATCTGGCATGGAGGGATCGGGAATCCGGACATAGTTGGTTTTTAACATAGAAGGAGAGTCGCCGCATCGTTCCTCTACCACAACAACGTGGTGGGTAACCTGGGGAGAGTTAACTTCTCTCAGATCGGTTTTAAGCCCAATCTGATCATAGTCGGTAGCGACTCCCAGGGCGGCGATGCGATCCAAGAGCTCGTTTACGGAGGAGAGCTCAATCGGATCTAGCTGCTCGGCGAATTCCGAGCTGACGTGAAGATCGCTTTTAATGACCCGAGAGGTCATTGTTGGAGCAGTGGCCGAACAGGCGGTCATAAGAAAACCACCTAGCCGGATAGTCTGGCCGGCGGCCAAAGCTCCCTTGACGACGGTGCCGTCTTTAAAGACGGGAAAAGGCATCCTTCCTGATGGTGACGGCATAGAGGAGCTCAATGAAAGGACCAATGTCGGTGTCAAAACCGGCGGATCTCGGGTAGGGGGTCCCGAACTGTGCGTCTAGGCGGATGGTAACAGGAGACAAGGGACACGATGTTTTACCCAGGTTCGGGCCCTCTTGATGGAGGTAAAACCCTACGTCCTGCTTGATTAATATTGATGATGTGTGTTACAAGAGTGGATCTACCACGAGATCAAGGAGGCTAAACCCTAGAAGCTAGCCTATGGTATGATTGTTGTTCGTCCTATGGACTAAAGCCATCCGGTTTATATAGACACCGAAGAGGGCTAGGGTTACACAAAGTCGGTTACAATGGTAGGAGATCTACATATCCGTATCGCCAAGCTTACCTTCCACGCCAAGGAAAGTCCCATCCGGACATGGGACGAAGTCTTCAATCTTGTATCTTCATAGTCTTGGAGTCCGGCCGATCATGATAGTTCGGCTATCCGGACACCCCCTAGTCTGGGACTCCCTCAGGTGTCACACCCTATGTTTTGTACCACGACATAATTTATACAAATGATTTTCTTGTTTGTAAAAAGCTTTCAGAATCATTAGTGACTTAATTGTATTCAATTGCCTTTACTAGATCTTTATTGCCTTAAGGAGAAGGAGATGTGAAGGAATGAGAATAGAAAGATGGCTGAGAGAGGAGAGTGACCTACCGCTGAGGTCGATGATGAAAAGGCGAGGACATCTTGGTTGAAGATGGCAGTGATGAGGCTGAACTAGGCTTCCCATGGATAATGAACATCCCGATAGTCTTAGAGGAAAACCTAGGAGCGGTACTACCCTGACTTGATGGTGGCGAGATTACAAGAGAACTTGAAAGAAATAAAAATTAGATCATGGTACGTGGAGAAACCTCCGCCTTCTCCAACCTACTTATGTAGATGGTGCATCAATAGTTGTTGCGATTGGAGTTTCACCCTCGCACCGGAACAAGAGACTTTTGCACACACCTAGCTAGGAGGTCGCTGAACTCTGTTAGGAAACACCAACGACATCAATCTAGAAGGAGCAATGGTTTGGAGAAGGCGGCGATGCTATATTCGAAGATGCATGTCACCACAAAACTCCCCAGATTTTGACTCCTAGATCCAGGAAACACAAGTTCGTAAAGCTCTCCTCTACGGAATCACCAAAAGTATCGGCGACTCGCTGGTAGGAGGTGTAGCTGGAGAACAGAAATGCCATCCCAAGTTGTGGACACCCCCCAAAGTGACGATGCCGAGGACCAAACCCTAACATCATCGATATGAAGAACCGACTAGGACACACCGCTACTAGCTCATTGACGCTGAGGGAGTCCTGGACTAGGGGGTGTCCGGATAGCCGAACTATCATCATCGGCCGGACTCCAAGACTATGAAGATACAAGATTGAAGACTTCGTCCCGTGTCCGGATGGGACTTTCCTTGGCGTGGAAGGCAAGCTTGGCGATACGGATATGTAGATCTCCTACCATTGTAACCGACTCTGTGTAACCCTAGCCCTCTCCGGTGTCTATATAAACCGGATGGCTTTAGTCCCTAGGACGAACAACAATCATACCATAGGCTAGCTTCTAGGGTTTAGCCTCCTTGATCTCGCGGTAGATCCACTCTTGTAACACACATCATCAATATTAATCAAGCAGGACGTAGGGTTTTACCTCCATCAAGAGGGCCCGAACCTGGGTAAAACATTGTGCCCCTTGTCTCCTGTTACCATCCGCCTAGACGCACAGCTCGGGACCCCCTACCCGAGATCCGCTGGTTTTGACACCGACATTGGTGCTTTCATTGAGAGCTCCTCTGTGCCGTCACCATCAAGGAGGATGCCTTTTCCCGTCTTTAAAGACGACACCGTCGTCAAGGGAGCTTTGGCCACCGGCTAGACTATCCAGCTAGGCGGTTTCCTTATGACCGCCTGTTCGGCCACCGCCCCGACAATGACCTCTCAGGTCATTAAAAGCGATCTTCACGTCAGCTCGGAATTCGCCGAGCAGCTAGATCCGATTGAGCTCTCCTCCGTAAACGAGCTCTTGGATCGCATCGCCGCCCTGGGAGTCGCTACCGACTACGATCAGATTGTGCTTAAAACCGATCTGAGAGAAATTAACTCTCCCCAGGTTACCCACCACGTTGTTGTGGTAGAGGAACAATGCGGCGACTCTTCTTCTATGTTAAAAACCAACTATGTACGGATTCCCGATCTCTCCAGGCCGGATTCCCGCGGAGGGACGGACGCCAATCAAATACTGAACCTAACGTTAGGCATCGGACCAAATTTGTTGGAAAGCATCCAACAAACCAAGCTTCCAAATCCGGAAGCTTCTTGGCCTTTGAGCCTCAGACCGGGTGGGGTTCCGAACTTAATTCCACCCGCCCACCCAAACATAAGCGATCTATCTCAAATACGGCAAGAGCCCGATGAAACAGTACATCATTACTGGGCAAGATTCCTCCTAGTTATGAACAGGATAAAGGACTGCCGTGAAGAAAGCGCGATTTCAATTTTCTACAACAATTGCACGGACAAGGGAATCACAAACGCCATCAGTCGTCGCGAAGTTACACGCTTCGCCGACCTAGCGACCATTGTACAAAAATACTGCGCGATGGAGAGTGCCTGGAAAACTGAAACTAGGTTTTGGGATAATCCGGCCCTGAATACAACCCCAGTCCGAAATAAAAGGGTGCGTCATACTCAAGCACCTGGGTTAAAAACCAAAAAACAAAACCCCCCTAAAGGGTACGGAACCGTACTGGAGGGATGGCTCAACAGACCCTGCAAAATCCACAGTATGGAGGGCGCCACTCCAACACATAGCCTTCGAGCATGTTGGATATTACGGCAGGTGGCCAAAAGTGGCGAAGGCTTTTTAGCCCCGGGCAACCAGCCCAGCAGTACCAGTACGGTATTAACAGTCTTCGAGACTTTCGCATCAAATAACATGCGGAAACGAACAATCCACAGCCTCGCCGAAGTCTACCAAGTAGCAACAACAAATCCATGGAGTGACACGGCTATCACCTTCAATGCCAGCGACGAACCTAAATTCCGAATAGCTAGAGCACCAGCCGCATTGGTCCTCAGTCCGATAGTGGACGGTTTTCGTCTTACCAAGGTACTCATGGATGGCGGCAGCGGATTAAACCTCATCTACGAAGAAACCCTTCAAAAAATGGAAATTGACTGGAGCCGCATTGAGCAAAGCAGCACAACCTTCAGGGGAATAATCCCTAGTTGAGAAGTACGCTGCATAGGAAAAATCACACTAGATGTAGTGTTCGGCTCGCCGGACAATTACAGGTCAGAAGAGGTCACGTTCCAAGTGGCCCCATTCGGCAGCGGATATCACTTCTTGTTAGGGCGAGAGGCATTCACAATCTTCCAAGCTATACCCCATTACGGGTACATGAAGCTCAAAATGCCCGGACCCAATGGAATAATCACTCTCGCCAGTGATCCAGATACAGCACTCCGCGCTGAAAATAAAACAGCCGCACTGGCCCTAGAGGCATTATCCGAAGCCCTAGCGGCAGAGGAACTAACTGCGCTGCGCTCCACGGTGGATAGGTACGATGTGATACTCGATAAGAGGTCCAAGTCCACCTCTTTTAAACCGGCAGATGAAATAGCCAAATTTCAGGTCCATCCAACGGACCCCACAAAGACGACCTCCATTGGGGCACGATTAAATCCTGATGTAGAAGCCACACTACGAGAATTCCTTCGGGAAAATTGGGACATTTTTGCCTGGCACCCTTCAGACATGCCAGGAATCCCACGCAGGCTGGCAGAGCACAGCCTAAATATCCTAAAAGGGTTCAAGCCAGTCAAACAAGCTCTTCGGCAATTTTTCGAACCCAAAAGACAGGCAATGGGAGAGGAGCTAGCCAAACTCTTAGAAGCCGGATTCATCAGAGATATAAAACATCCTGGCTGGCTAGCCAACCTAGTAATGGTACCAAAAAAGGACAAATCCTGGCGCCTTTGCGTCGATTTCAAAGACCTTAACAAGGCCTGTCCAAAGGACCCTTTCCCTCTCCCTCGCATCGACCAAATCATCGATGCTACCGCAAGGCACGATTCATTGTGCTTCCTCGACGCATACTCTGGATACCATCATATCAAGATGGCGGAAAAAGACCAGGCCGCAACGGCATTCATTACTCCATATGGGCCATTCTACTTCAACACAATGCCCTTCGGACTCAAAAACACCGGTGCAACATATCAGCGCATGATTCAGACATGTCTGGCTACCCAAATAGGCAAAACAGTAGAGGCATACGTAGACGATGTGGTCGTCAAGACCAAACACGTCGAAACTCTAGTAGACGACTTCAGGGTGACATTCGACAACCTCCGAGCATATGATATTAAGCTCAACCCGGAAAAATGTGTCCTTGGAGTACCAGCCGGAAAGCTTCTGTGCTTCATTGTATCCGGTAGAGGAATTGAAGCAAACCCAGCCAAGATCCGAGCTCTGTCACAATTGGATATCCCAAAAGACCTCAAGCAAATACAAAAACTAACTGGATGTGTAGCGGCTCTAAGCCGCTTCCTCTCCCATTTGGGAGAAAAGGCTCTGCCCCTCTATCACCTCCTTCGGCGCACCGAACACTTCGAATGGATGGATGCTGCCACTGCCGGACTCGAAGAAATCAAGGCCATACTGGCAACACATCCGGTCCTGGCTGCGCCCAACCTGGGTGAACCTATGTTATTATATATCGCAGCAACATATCAAGTTGTCAGCGCGGTACTCGTCGTCGAACGAGAAACAGAAGGGCACAGATTCCCTCTTCAAAAACCAGTGTACTACGTATCCACTGTCTTAACTCCATGCAAGTCCCGGTACCCACATTATCAAAAGATAGCGTATGCGGTGTTCATGGCATCCCGGAAGCTGCGACACTACTTTCAAGAGTGTTCCATAACGGTGGCCTCCGAAGTACCTCTCAACGATATTATAAACAATCGCGGCGCAACGGGCAGGATTGCAAAATGGGCCATTGAGCTCTTACCATTTGACATAACCTACAAGCCACGGCGAGCTATAAAGTCGCAAGTTCTGGCTGACTTCGTTGCCGAATGGACCGAAGCCGAACTCCCTAAAGAGTACGGCGCGTACTCCAATTGGATCATGCATTTCGACGGATCCAAAATGTTGGCTGGCTTGGGGGCTGGCGTCGTCTTGACGTCCCCAACCGGAGACACAGTCCAATACGTACTCCAAATAATGTACATGGACTCCAACAACGCAGCCGAATACGAGGCCCTTCTACATGGTCTCCGGATGGCAATCTCCATGGACATTCAACGCCTAGAGGTGCGCGGGGATTCAAACCTCGCAATATCCCAAGTAAATGGAGACTTTGACGCCAAAGATCCGAAAATGGCAGCCTACCGCAACACCGTCGTAAAAATGTCAGCTCGGTTCGAAGGACTCGAATTCCACCATGTAGCCTGGGATAATAACCAGGCAGCAGACGTGTTGGCACGCATCGGCGCAAAACGCGACACCGTCCCTCCGAACATATTCCTGGAACGGCTCTTTAAGCCATCCGTATTATGGGAAGAGGAGTCCGGAAATAACAATCCGGAACCAGCTGCATCACCTAACTCAGACCATTCTGACACAATCGGCGGCTCAGCCAATGAAATAACACCTTCAGCCCACGAAATAATGGCAGTAATTGCCTCGTGGACAGAACCATTCCTAGCCTACTTGATCAGGCAGGAACTCCCCGAAGACCAAAATGAGGCCCGCTGCATAGTTCGGCGATCTAAAGCCTACAAGGTCCATGAGGGAGAACTTTATAAGAAAAGCACAACGGGAGTCCTTCAAAGGTGCATCTCCGAAGAGGAAGGGCGAAATCACCTGGCTGAAATTCACGCCGGACTCGGCGGGCACCACGCTGCAGCCCGGGCCCTTGTAGGCAAGGCCTTCCGTACATCATTTTATTGGCCGACAGCCCGGGCAGATGCTCAGGACTTAGTCCAACGATGTGTCGGTTGCCAGCTCTTTGCTAATCAGAGCCACATGCCACCCACCGCCCTCAAAACTATACCCATCACCTGGCCGTTCGCGGTCTGGGGGCTTGACATGGTTGGACCCCTTAAAGGGGGAACCCACAAGCACAAATACTTATTGGTCATGGTGGACAAATTCACCAAATGGATAGAGGCCAAGCCTGTTAAAACGGCAGAATCCGGACCTGTGATAGACTTCATATCCGGGGTAGTACACCGTTTTGGCATCCCCCACAGTATCATCACTGATAATGGCACGAATTTCACGGCCGACGAGGTTAAACTCTGGTGCAAAAACATGGCCATCAAGCTCGACTACGCTTCAGTCTATCACCCCCAAACTAACGGTCAAGTCGAGCGAGCAAATGGTCTAATCATGAGCGGCATCAAACCCAGACTAGTGCGGTCCCTCAAGGAATCTAACACGCACTGGGTAGAGGAGCTCGACTCCGTACTCTGGGGGCTGCGGACCATGCCAAACCGCACTACCTGATTCACACCATTTTTTATGGTGTACGGCGCAGAGGCAGTTCTGCCCTGCGATATAATTCATGACTCACCTCGCGTGCGCATGCACGAAGAAAGAGAAGCCGAGTTGGATCGGCAGGACATTTTGGACGCCTTAGAGGAGGAGCGGGACGTGGCAAAAGCTCGTTCCGCATTCTATCAGCAGCAGGCTCGAAGATATCAAAGCAGAGAAGTACGGGCCAAAACTTACAATGTTGGCGAACTTGTTCTACGCCTGCCAGACAAGAAAAAGGACAAACTTAAGACCAAGTGGGAAGGTCCCTTCATCATTGACCAAGTCCTGACCGGCGGAGCATACCGTCTACGTAACGCATCTGACAACCGGCTCGAGCCGAACCCATGGAACGCAGCCCGTCTCCGAAGATTCTACACCTAACGCCGGACTCAGAGTTCGTCTCAATCCTCCGTCCACCTTTTTACATTTTCACTGTCTCTTGTCCCCCTCTTTCTTCCCACCTTTTTTTAATACCTTTGATAGGCTGATTTGCGCATTGTTCGCACACACTTGATGTGCTCCTAGCACTCATTATACCTGGGGGCTTCTTTAACAGAAGCTTATTTATACGGGCTTCATGCCCAACACACGTGTCATACTTCCGCATGTAACTTTTATTCACCATTATATGCATCGATATGACTTAAGTTTTGGCCAAGCTAGGTTGCCTGGCTCCTGTGCTTACCCCTACGTTCCCGATTGTTCGGCTAGGAGGTAAAGGGAGCACCTCTGCGATTGTTACTGCCAGGTCAGCCGGATGTGTACCTCAGACTGGGTGAAGCCGAAAGCTAGCGTTCTTAAGAGAATATTCGGTCGGTGACTTGAAAGATGATTTATTACTTACTTATTTATCTGCCCCCAGATGCTTTTTCTGCTATTTTCGCAGTCCGGACATGCACTTTAGGGCATGCCTCCCAGGGAAAGGAACCCTTAACGGAACTATTCTCCCTGGAAGATGTTTCTTACTAACCATGTAATATAACATAGCTAGTTGGGCACTTGTCTGATAAAGCAATTATGACCCCGATGCCTTGTCTCCATGCACGCCCCGGTTCTTTTATAACTGTAAGGGTATTCGGACACACTCCGGACTGTTGGGTCCCAAGGTTGAAGCGAAAAGGTCCGCAAAGACAAACGATCTACAATCCGGCTAGAAGGCATTCTATATGTCATTTTAAAATTACATCGTCAAACTGACTGATTGTACTCATCTTCAATCCCATCTAACAGGCTGTCTAATTTACAGTCTCGTTGGGAATATTTCGCGGCCAGCTCTACTTGGCCGTACATCAAGCTCACAGGGATCTCCTTCCCATCAGGCCCCATAGGTCCGACCTCGGCATGTGGTTTGGGTCAGCCTTCGGGTACCGCGTCTTCACCATGGCCCAGGGCTCCCTGGCGCCTTGACGGCAGGCCGATATCTTCCACAGACGGAGACGTCGCCGTATTCCCTGAAGCTTCTCAGCAAGCCCTCCAAGGCCCTCAGGTAGGGAGACGGAAGGCCATAAGGCCTGAACGACGCCACTCATCGCGTGCCGAACACGTTCGAACAGTTGCACCAGCTCGGGAAGTTGGTCACCCGTTGAACCAGGCATTTCCTCCGTAGGGCGACCTGTGAGCACACCTAAAAGACACATTTTTGTCAATCGACTTCCTCGCCAAATTCTTCTTTTCAAAGGAATTTGCTCAAGCACTTACTATAAATGCCGCGACGAAGCCGCTGATTTTCCTTCACAGAGCCAGACAGCTGGGCCCGAACATCTTTCAGCTCTTCTCCGAGCTGGGTGTGGGCATCTTGGAGCTTTGTCCTCTCCTGCTGCACCTTCATAAGCACCCTCTCGCCGGCCTTCAGCTGACGCAGTAACTGTTGCTTGTCCGGATCTAGTCCGGTGCCCTCTGCAATATTATTGTCAGATTTACGCACACGCCGCACTTTGTTAACTACTTATCTTTTCGAAGTACGTATTACCAGCGGGGGTCTCTGTGGCTCCCCCTGTGGCGGCCAGTGTGGCCTCAAGTTGGGCCTTGCACTCTTGAAGCTCCTGGGACAGGTGGGTATTCTTCTCCGTAAGATCCTGCATAATAAATGATCCTTAAATCAGTTATTTTAACTATTTTAAGTCTCGGGGGCTACTGGCATATATAACTATTAAAATTACTTACCCGTATGTCCTTTACATACTGCTCCGTGGCTCTGGTTAAACCATCTTGAGCGGCACGGAGGTGCGCGTCTCCCGCATCAAAGGCATTCAACGCCTTCGGGGAGAAACACGCGTCACGAAGAACTGTCCGGTGACGCCTGTGATTCATGGCGCTCTCCACCTCATACGGGGTGGCGGACAGCCTGTCGGCATCCTCCGTCGGAGGAGCATCCGGCTCATGCCTTGTATTCGCCTCCCCTTCCGGACCACGCGTTGGAGCATGGCAGTCGGAGGCTTGATTGGCAACCTCTCCGGACACTGTCCGGCGAGCGCTCTTTCTCCTGGAAAAGTTATGAGCATTAATATACCTCCTAGGAATCCTTCCCTTAAAAACAGCGGTGCGCCGTACCGTTGTGGCGACGTTTCAGTTCGTGTCGCACTCCTCTTCCGCCTGCTGGGCCGAACTGACCCTTGTTGGTCAGCCGCCGCGGGTTCGGCTTCCCGCCTTAAAGGCACCTCCTGCGATGCACCATCAATATAGGATGGTCAGAATTGAGCATGGATCAAATGATGGTGTCAAGACCTCGGTCGTAGTCACCTGGGAGGCCGGAAACAAACCGGGGTAGTCAGCCGTAATGGCGACTAGAGCATTGTCCATGCTAAGTTGGTGGAACACCCCGTCAATTAGCTCCACCTTTATGTCCGGATCCTCTTCGAAGGCCGGATCAAGGGATCGTTCGGGATCCTCGGGCTGTGGAGTTAGGCTTTGTATGCCCTCCACGTCCCGGCGTAGCTCCTGCGTCGAAATCATAAAGTAAAATACTTGACTTCGGAAGTATGGATCGGGTAGATAAACGTCCACTTACCCAGCTCCGAGAGTTATTCATGGAGAATCCATTCAATGGACTCGTGCGGAGGAAGTCCTTCTCCTCCCCATTGTACAAGCCGGACAGGATCTTTACCAGATCGGCTGCCGAGCCCGGCCCTCTACGGCCATGACAGGTGGCATCGTCTTCCCTGTTGAAATCCCACATAGGGTGGCCCCTATATTGGAGCGGCTGCACCCCTCGCATAATGCACGTGGCCATGATTCCAATCATGGTCAATCCAGAGTGGGCCAGTAACCTAATCCGGCCCATCAGATAATGGACGCTCCCATCATCCTCCCGCTGAGGGCTCCGCGGGCGCCAACTCAGGAGTTTCTTCAAGGGAGCATTGCTGAACTCCATTAGGCCGATCCGAACTGGATCCGGCAGAGGGGCGTCCTCCATGTAGAACCATTCCGAAGGCCAGTCTTCGGACGCCTTCTTCAGGGTGCCGGATAGATATCCGGTCCCGGCGATGCGCCATATTTCGGCTCCGCCCACTTGATATATCGACCCCTCGTGAGAACGGGGTACGAGGCAAAACAATCTCTTCCACAGTGCAAAATGGGGCTCGACGCCCAAGAACAGCTCGCAAAGAGCTACAAAGCCCGCGATGTGCAAAATGGAGGCAGGTGTGAGGTGGTGAAGCTGGAGTCCGTAGAACTCCAGGAGCCCCCGGAGAAACGGGTGTATGGGAAAGCCGAGCCCCCTTATTAGATAAGGGACGAAGCATACCCGCTCTCCTTTGGAAGGGTTGGGGACGCTCTCCGCTTGCTTTCCACCCCTGAAGGTGGCCAGTCCGGCTCGAACCGGAACCATGAAGGCTGGGGGAAGGTATCCCTCGGTTTGGAGCGCCACTAGCTCGCTGTGTGGAACTGAGCATCTCCCCCAATCTCCTGGCTTAGGGCTGGGAGCGCGAGAGGAGGAGCCGCGTCAACTATCCATGATAGAATGGATTTTTGTCAGAGGCGCTTCGATGAGTACTTGCGGAAGGAGGATGGTGTGGGTTGGATCTAGATCCTCGCCTCTCTTATAGGCGGCTCGTTCGCACGGCTAGGGGATAAAATGTAAAAATACCCTAGCTTTTCGCATTCATACGACACGTGGAAGAAGGCCATTATTGGGCGTAGAAGCCAAGGAGCGCAACATTTATAAGGAAGCCGGACACTATTCGGCAGGAACATGAGGTTTAAAGGAGAACCCGCCTTGCAACGCCGAAGACAATATACGCGCCGGACTCGTCATCGCTGAAGCCTGGTTCGGGGGCTACTGAGGGAGTCCTGGACTAGGGGGTGTCCGGATAGCCGAACTATCATCATCGGCCGGACTCCAAGACTATGAAGATACAAGATTGAAGACTTCGTACCGTGTCCGGATGGGACTTTCCTTGGCGTGGAAGGCAAGCTTGGCGATACGGATATGTAGATCTCCTACCATTGTAACCGACTCTTTGTAACCCTAGCCCTCTCCGGTGTCTATATAAACCGGATGGCTTTAGTCCGTAGGACGAACAACAATCATACCATAGGCTAGCTTCTAGGGTTTAGCCTCCTTGATCTTGCGGTAGATCCACTCTTGTAACACACATCATCAATATTAATCAAGCAGGACGCAGGGTTTACCTCCATCAAGAGGGCCCGAACCTGGGTAAAACATCGTGCCCCTTGTCTCCTGTTACCATCCGCCTAGACGCACAGTTCGGGACCCCCTACCTGAGATCCGCCGGTTTTGACACCGACAGACGCCGTTTTAGAGGAGCAACTTTGGGATGAGAAAGAAGATGGGACATAGTTATATTCTACAAGGTGGTGCGTCCGCCACCATAGCGCCGCTAAGCAAAACCTAAACCTATAATATACATGCCAAAATCACATATTTGGGGTTCCCCCACCCTCTCATTGCTAGAGCGTCCGACGGAGCAAGATAGGACCCATGGCCTTCTAGTGGTGAGACAAGGGAACTCGGCCGCCTCCTTTTCGCATATCACTGAGTTGTAGCGGGGCAGCTATAGTTTGAAACATGCGATATGGTGGTGGATGTAAGAGTCGCGTGGAGGAGAGAGAGAAAGAGAGAGGGGGGGGAGAGGATTGGGGCTAAAGATTGCGGCGACATGGAGAGGACGACGGTAAGAGTGAGGGAGGGTGCATGTGTGAGGAGCCGAGGAGGGATGAGTGGAAAACAAAAGATTGCACATTATGCCTAAGGCTGCGCCCAAAAGCTTTAGCATGGCGCTTTATATATATTCTTTTTTGAAAGATCCAGTTGGTGCTGGCATTCATTTCATTAGCAAAGAGAGAGAGAGTGGAAAACAAGTGTTGATCAAGTGATAGGTGGAGTGAAAGAAAAGGAGTTACAGGGCCAGCTTAGAGAAACTCTAGCAGACCCCGCAAAAATCCCTGACCCGCAAAATAACCGCCAAAATGCGGGTCGGCACGGAAAATCCCGCCTGGACAGACCACGCAAACGCAGTCGGCCCGCAAATTTTTTTGACGGGCACGGAAAAACCTTGGCCCCAACCCGCGAATACGCGGGTTTCCGCTGCCCTGTATCGCAGTGAAGCGGTTGGCGGGAGGGACATTTCAGCCCGCACCCCTTTCCCCACCTCCTTCCGCTGCAAACCGCCATAGGTCTTGCCCGTCCGCCGCCGCCGATTCCGGCCAAATCTGCGGGCGGAATCGCGCCGCGGGGGCATCCCTCACCCTCCACCACCGATACGC
>NC_041389.1:458316876-458325160 GCF_002162155.2 Triticum dicoccoides
CCTCGAGCCGCCCCTCGTCGCCGCCCGGGATCACCCGCCCCACGAGCCGCCAGTTAGTGTTTGTTTGTGCTTCGTGTCGAGCGCTCCGCATAGTTGGTTGACGCGGTGTGCGCTTCTCGTTCATGTAGAAGGAATTGAGCCCGTGCGAGAAGTTTTTGCTCTCTGATTCGTCCGATTCGAACGACTCAGATGTTGAGATGATGCTTTCAAACTTTCAGCAGCAGACATTTTGTAATCTAGGTTTGCCATTGTTCATGGTCCTGCTCGTTTTTGGGATAAGAGGACCTTGAAGAACAACATGACATGTTGTGTTATCCTTCACAATATGATTCTCGAAGATGAGAGATGCATGAACTTGAAGTTCTTCTACGACAATGCGGGTAGCCGTATCAAACCAGATAGAGACCCTAATCGCATTAGAGCTTTTCTTCAAACATACAAGGATATTGAAAATGCAAACACCCACTTTCAGCTTCAGGAGGATCTCATTGAGCACCATTGGCAAAGGGCTCGACAGTAACAAACTCATTTTTCCATTCTTTTTTATTTGTATTTGTATTCGGGACAAGTTTTGTATTGCATTATTTGTATTTGTATTCGGTGATTTGAATAATTATTTGTAATGTGGATGATTGTTGTATTGTGTTGGTATTGATAATTATGGTGTGGTATTGATATTTGTGGACCGGCGGGATGCGGGATGTAGCGGCGCAAGAGCAGACCTCGCAAAGCCGACCCATAAAAAAGAATATTTCATGAATATTCTTTTATACGGATCCGTTTGGGGGGTCTGCCTCTGCGCCGTCCTCGCCGGCCCGCAAAATCGTTTTTCCGTGAACTGCAAACACGTTTTGCGGGCCGACGGGATGCGGGGTGTGCTAGAGTTGCTCTTAGGGTGCTCCTACGCTAGCAATTAAATCTATACGATTTGTATGTCACTTGGCAATCTGCATAGAGATAAAAGAGAGCAACACAAGCAAACGAAGCAGTAGTCATCATGATAAAGGTGACGAAACCTCTTTCGATATTCATCCGTCAATTTATGAGTAATGATCATGATTATGAGAGTAATATGATGTAAAATACTCCGACTCAATCCTAACATCATTCCTACTATGTCCAAAAGAATGACTCCCATCAACCAGCTCAAAATCAAATTCAAGTGCTTACAAATGACAAGAACCATCGAGGTCTTCCTTTCTCTCTCACCACAGGAGCATCAAGCCACCTGCCGCGGCAGCCAGCAGCCCGAAGCAATTCGCGGCACCGACATGCCCGGCGCTCGTCGAGTCCGCCTTGCCGTTCCGGGCGCCCACTTTGCCGCCGTCCGGGCTGGGGGCGATGTCCGACGCCCCTGACTCCGGCGCGGGCGCCGGCGCCGGCGCCAGCGGCGGGTCCTTGCTGAAGAGCTGCATGGGCAGGAGCACCTTGTTGATGGAGTAGACGGCGATGGGCTTGGTGGCGTAGACGCTGCTGGAGATCTTGGGCTTGGACCACATGGACTCGACGCTGATGCTGCCCATGTCGTCGGTGAGGTTGAGCGTGTAGGGCGAGCCGGCGAAGGTGTTCACCGGGTTGAGCGAGCTGAGATTCCTGAACTGCGCCAGCGGGTAGTACTTGGGGAAGGCGTGGTAGAGGAGCAGCGTCTTGAGCTGGTCGCCGGTAAGGTTGGAGAAGGTGGACTTCTTGAGCGCGGCGAACGCCGAGTCCTTGGGGACGAAGATGGTGATGCCCTCGTCGGTCTTGTTGGCCTGGGCCTGGAAGGTCTGGATCACGTTCGTCTTCTGCAGGTAGGTGAGGAAGGTGTGGAACGGGCCGGCCACGTCGAGGAGCGCCGCCAGGTCCACATAGCGCGGGGCCGGGGCCGGCGCCGGCGCGAGGGACGGCGGAATTGACACCGACACCGGCGCTGGCGCCGGTGGACTCTTCTGGGCCGATGCCGGGGAGCAGAGGAGGACGGCCAGCACGGCGGTGGTGAAAACGGCCGCTTTGAACCCCATGATCACCACCGCTTGCTTGCCTTCTCTTCTCCCCTGATCCAATTCCCCTGAGATCACGCAGCAAGTTTCAGAGAGCGTTACAACTTACAACTCAGAAGCTGAATACTTTGTGGTGGTTTGATCTGAATGATCAGCATGTTGCTGCTTGATACTATTATACTACCAAGAAGAAGAAAAACGGCAAGATCTATCATCCGTTCGAGTGTATGTTTCAGCATTCAGATCAATAATTTCAACATTTGGTGGTCGATCCACTCACTATCGTGACAAGAAAAATACATTTCAGGCATCAGGATCACTAGATCCAGTGTAGGACCTACTACGCTATTGCGCCGCATAATAGTAAATTAATTGTTACACCTACCAAATCACGATTGCCATATAAAGTAGTTGCTTGAACAAAAAGAAACCGTGTAGATCTCAGCACAAGGACAAAAAGGCCCGAACCAACTACCAAACTGTAACACTTTCCTGCCTGCCTAAACCAAGCGATCACACAATCTCTGCTTCGACTTGAAGAGAAAGCAATGCCATCATGTTGGACACAAACGCAGAAATCTCATCGCCCAAGGATCAAGAACTCTGAGAAAACTACACGAGCATCCTACTAACGAAGTGGCGTGAATTTGCAGTAGACGAAATCATGACAAAACTGTGAAATTACATAACGAGTAAACGACATGTCGACATGGCATTGCAAGCGCAGAGGAGAACTCAAGGGGGGAGCAAACCTGAGCGGGGCAGGGAAGACGAGGACGGGAGAAGAAGAGAGGCTGGCAAGGGTGCTGCCGAGAGGAGGCGACGCTATATAAAAGGCTGGTGTTCGTGCTCGTGCAGGGAGGAGGAGGAGGAAGAGGAGGTGGTGGCTAAATAACAATAATTCATTAGGTTGATATGGTGATGGGTGGCAGCTGGTGTTGCGGGTCAGTTGGTGCGGAACGGGCGCTGCTGCTGGCCAGGCATTAGCTGCTGCGCTTCCTTTCTGTGTCTGTTCTCTGGTCTGTTCTTGAGTAAATCGCACTGCTTCTCGGTGGTCGTGGTACAATCGGTGTCCTTGTGTTCGGTTTAATTTCTGTATGTACTTTCTTTGGTACAATTGTGTATTGTTTAGTGTACATAAGTGAGCATGGATGCACGACCATTTTGATTCACAGTCGTCCGTTGTTTGCCGACAGTACTCCGGTACTGGTATTTGTCTCGCATATTTGTACACATTCTGTTCTCATCTTTATGATCTTGTCCCCTTTTTTCTTGGGATGAAAGGTATGGGCATAAGGGCATCTCCAATAGTTGTAAGATAGGTGTTGGTAAATTTGCCATCTAGAACATAATGATGATGTGGCATGTATTAAATGTGGAGAGAAAGCAAAGTTGTATGTAGACCAACAACCTTTGCACAAGCTTCAAGGTGAAATAGAGAGCAACCACATTTATTTTCTCATCATCTATTGGATAGCTTACATACAACCCATTGAAGTAGTTGTATGATAGCTTGTTGATTGATGACATGGTCATTTTACCAACAAGACTAAGGCTGGTCACAATGGAGAGGAACTTAGGAGTAACATCACACACTCCAATACAACTTTGCTTATGTGGCACATATTTAATGAAGAGAGAGGTGCTTGTGGTAACTAGCTTAGTTACCGGAACATCACACACTCCAAGAAACAATGAGTCTATAACCTAATAAATACATCGTTGCATGACACTATATAGATGTTCCTACCCACTATGGAGATAGTAACATAGTCTAGGGAAGTGTGTAAGTTACTAGCTTATGTTCTTGCCCATTGTGACCAGCCTAACATACAACCTGTTGAAGATGCCCTAAGTACTACTAGTAGTACTGCTATTGTTTAACGCTTCTTGGTTTTGGTAGAAACCTGGCAAATTGGGTTACTAGTTTTCTTGTAAAGCCCGTTACTCTCTGCATTGCAGGGGTTGTTATTACCTTCTTGTGGTGTGCCAAACCTTGACTTCTGAAACTCAAGTTGCACACTAGTGCATTTGTTTAACGGATCATGTGCAAAACCACAAGATGCACCATTGACTAGTGCAAACTTTTTTACTCACCGTCTGACACGAGATTCATCAGGCCCCAAAAGATTTTTGTTACATTTTTTTTGTTGTTTTCGAGGAAAGTGTCATGTAGGATAAATAATTCAATTTGTTTTCTGACCCCTATGTTGACCAGAAGTAATGGTGTGCCCTAACCCCTATGTGCCATGCAGAGGCAGAAAATTTCAGAGATAGGCTTCTGGATTGCATTCCAAGTTCAGACTTCAGAGGACATAACTCAAATTTGCAGTAGCAGCAATACTCTCTTGAATTAAAAGGAAATTGTTGTGAGTAGTCTTCTGGATTGCATTCCAAGTTCAGACTTCAGAGGACATAACTCAAATTTGCAGTAGCAGCAATACTCTCTTGAATTAAAAGGAAATTGTTGTGAGTAGTTTAGTCTGCTTAGACCTTGCTTGTACTAGAAAATTACCTTAATTAAACACTACAAGTTAGTATTAAGGATATTCGTGTGAGGATCCAACGTGGTTTATAAATATAACAATGCAAAAAATGCTACTTTTCGGTCAGAAGGATCCTTCCAACTTGCATGGTACTCAAAGTAGCATCACCCAACCCATTTTCCTTAAAAGGAGCCGATCACCGATCTTTCACCAATGACAGTGACAAAATTGCATTCAGCTAACCTGTTGCCATGAGGATGATCTTTCTGGAAAAAGAATGAAATAAACATTAATTAGAACTAAATAGCTTCCGTAAAGTCATCGTATACTCACATAAAGATGATATGCAATCTGAACAATAGTCTGTCCTTTTTCTCTCTCTCTCCAACAGGCGGCCAAACGCGCGTCATTTCATATTAGAATCAAATGCGAAAGAAGGCACAAAGAGTAAAGCCAGCCAAAAGGCCAAGCATAACAAAGCAGACAGACCAAAACAAAATGAAAGCATAACAAATCAAAATAGTGGAAGAGAATAGAACAAGAACCACAGAGAAAAGCTACTCCTGTAGTCTGTCTTTTGTGTTGGCTCTTGCAAATCTACCACCAATAAATGATCTGGAGGTCTTCCTTGTGAACTTGTAATCTTAAATTGAGGAAATTTGCAACTTAATTTGATAGTATGATATTTCCCTGAATATTTGTGTTACCCAATTCTTGGTAGCTTGAATGGTCAACAGAGCATAGTATCCTTGCAAGAAGAACACCTCACAACCGGGTGGGCTGCTGATTTCGGAGTGTCGGTGAGGGCGGCCACTTGGCTTGGCCGACGCATATTGTATCTGATGATGGGATTAAAGCATCTTCCGTTGCGTGACGTGTATAATAATAGCTGTCCATTGGTAGGTCGCGGCTCCTTAATCATCCATGAAAAGGAAATTTCGTTTCTTGAGCTGTCTTCCTCAACTAGCCTCTGAAGCAAAATCAGATTTCGCGCCATGTCGTCATATGCCCAATCTCGCAACATGTGCAGAATTCATTCATAGACTTTTACATCAATGGATTTGATGGCATAGTAGGATTTTGATATCCATATCAACGGTTTATTGATTTACAGATCAGAAGTACGAGGTGGAGAAGAAAACATGTACTCCTCCGTAAAGAAATATAAGAGCGTTTAGGTCACTACTTTAGTGATCTAAATGCTCTTGTACATAGTTGTGTCAAATTATCTCCAATATATACTTGTAACCACTTTGTGCATGTTGATACGGTGCCTCGAATTGGAGCTACATTGATTCTTGTTAGTTGATTGTGCTACATATCATTGCGGAACAAAATTTCCGGCAGGTAACAAGTGGAGTAACCTGGAATTTTCATAGGAATCCTTTGATTCAAAGAATTTTCATAGAATACTTATGAATTTTTTCCTATGTTGGTTGTTAGATTCATAAGATTAATTCTATAGGAACTTCAAATCTCTTGAAAAAATCTTTTTTTTCCTATGATGCAATCAAGCAAACCAAAATCATGTAGTATTGAGACGAGCAACCCTATATTTTCTCTATTCCTGAGTTTTTAGAATCCAGCGAAACTTAGAGTTTCTTAATGAGTTTCACTATAGACACGGTTCTTCAGCATCGACGGTGCCGTTACGGATTGTACTAGTAGTACAGTGGTACTGGTAGTCATCAATAACATCGAAGGGACACCATCTTTCACCATTCTTTTGGCACAGAATGAGAAGGTTGTTTTCAGTGGTTAATGACCTTGAGGAGCTAAAGTTAAGTATGTTATTAAGGAATATAAGGAGGAAGGTTGGGAAAACTCAAAACGGTGCCCGGGCTCATCTGCTCCCTCTCAGCAAATTTTTTAAAAAAAATACTAGAAAAATTCAAAAAATTCCAATTTTTTTGTGGTGGTAGATAATTTGACGCATGAGGTGCGCCCCAAAATTCAACTCATTTGGACATCTGAGCAGCTCTCGGCAAAAAAGACAAATCGGGTCAAAACAGTGCGTGAACAGTAAACATTTTTACAAACCCTGATTTTGTCTTTTTTTCCGAGAGCTGCTCATATGCTCAAATGAGCTGATTTTTGGGGCGCACCTCACGCGTCAAATTATCTACCACCACAAAAAAAATTAGAATTTTTTGAATTTTTCTAGTATTTTTTTTTGAATTTTTTCTAGGCGTGGGTGCAGATGAGCCCGGGTGCAGATTAGCCGCACTCGGAAGGTTGATCTTTTTTTTTTGTCCCTGCAGAAACTTCAGGTTTAATTCTTTCTCACTTCTGACCAACCTCAAACTTGAGTATTCAACATCGGTTCTGCGGTCTGGACAAAGGAGATCAGAATCACATTTCTTTAGGCCATCCCCATCACACCAAATCGCATTTGATGGTTTTGTTCCAAGAATCCATGGTTGGGTGAGGAGCCAGGAAATGTGTACTCCCTCCGTTCCTAAATATAAGTCTTTTTAGAGATTCCACTACAAACTACATACGGATGTATATAGACACATTTTATAGTGTAGATTCACTCATTTTGATCTGTATGTAATCCATAGTGTAATCTCTAGAAAGACTTATATTTAGGAACGGAGGAAGTACAAGTTATTTTGAGAGGGATGTATAATTCTTATTGCAAGATTAAAAAAGATCAGGCAAAATCTTATATGTACATGCGTGGGTGTATCGACAACAACAACTCCCTCCGTAACGAAATACTTGTAGTTGTGGAAACTAATACAGAAGTAGTATACGATGAATGTGCCCGTGAACTGTAAAGAACAAATGTGGTCTTTTTCATGCTCCAGGCAATGCAATAGGACATGAATAGGCGGGTTTCTTTCAGCGTGGCCGTGGAGACGTCACTGGGCGTGTGATTATTGGCGACCGATGACCGGAGAACCGCCGGAGTGAACACGAGAAAGGGAGAGGCTTGACGTAGAATCCGGAGAAATGTGGTTAACACGTAGCACAAGATTTGCAGGCCAGACATCCACGTCTTGCATTTTCTTTTTCGCTTTTTTCAGCAGCTGCACCCATCCGCACGCGAGAGAAACGTGAGAATGGAAGTTAATTAATTTCCTTGCAAGACATGCCATGCCTTCGCCATGGTCTCCGGCGAGCTCTTCGGTGCAGTGATGCGCGGGGCTATGACATAGTACTCCTTTTCTTTTTAAATAGTGTCTTTTTTTTAAGTCTTATGAAGGGACTAAACCACGGGACACAGGTGGTAAGCAATTTGAACTATTTAAAAAAAGGGTTTTATCATTTATGCCACTATTTGTGTCCCACTACTCAGTTTTGACATTAGAAGTTATAAATGCTCAAAAATGTCATCGTTCAATGAAATGCTTCCTAAAAAATGTCATTAGGTATCTTAAAAATGCCATCGTTTTGTTAGATGTTTACTCAAAAAAGCCATTAAGCATAGTTATTGTCAGGTCAAACTCGTTGACCATGTTATATGATGAAAATCCTTCTATACCCACATGTCAGCTCTCTGTATCTCACAATGATAAGTGTGGACCCGACTTGTCAGGAATAAGCAAGCGAATAATTTTATAGGAAAATAAGAACGTTGTTGGGATCAAGTGAGACCCACACTTTATTGTAGTGAGATAGAGGGAAAGCTGACATATTGGTCTATAGGTATTTTGATCATTATAGCATGACACATGAGATTAGAGCTGAGAACAATGATGTTCAGTGGCATTTTTAAGCTTGTGCCAAACAAAGCGATGTCATTTTTGAGCAGTTAAAATTTCTAGTGGCAAAACTAAGTAGTGAAACACAATCAGTGGTATAAATGATAAC
>NC_041389.1:458325420-458358290 GCF_002162155.2 Triticum dicoccoides
GAGCCTCTCCAGAGTTCTCTTGAAAAATCTCTTTCTATATGTGCGTTTAGGGACTCTCCTAATAAATTTATTGGATGTGAAAGGTGCGCGTCTGTAGAAGTTTTGCTATGAACCTCTCCCTATATTTTACCCTGACATCGTCCACGTAAGACATCGACGGAGCTCCAGCAACCCGCACAGGTGGTGGTGAGCGACGACACAACGATGGTGTGGTGCAGCAGCCAGGCGGCGGTCCGACGGCGGCGCAACAGTTGGGCAGTTGGGCGGTCAACGGTGGCAGCGCGCGTATGTGGCATGAGTTAAAAAAAGAGAAAATTCACTACAGATCCTCATACTTGTCGCGTTGGCCGCATTTCTCCTCGTACTTGCAAATACCCAAAATACAGTCCTACAACTTGTCTCAGGTGGTCATCTACGGTCCAAACTACCATTTCCTCTATGTACCTGCTGACTTGGCGGTTGACTGGCACATCCACGCGGGCTTTGACTGCCAGCTCATCACCAGACGCCCTGGGCCGATCCATTCAGGGGAATGCGAGGGTTTTTTTTTTGCAAAAACGACGGGCAATAAGAGTCACCCACCTGGTCGGGCCGATCCATCCCACCTGGTCGGACCCGACCAGACCGAGTCGCTCTGCTCCCCTCCCCTGCTCTACTCCGCTCCGCTCCCTGTTCGTCGTCGCTGCCGAGGTGCGACCTCGACCTCACCGGGCGGTCTGTGGCGACGGCCGCCATGAGCTCGTCGTCGGACGCCGAGCCGCCGTCGTCTGCTCCGTTTGGTAGGGGCCTGCGTGACGTCCCTCTCGCTCCCTCCCGTCGTGAGGACCATGCCGAGCCGCCGCTGTATGGTACGTCGCCTTCGTCAACACCTTCTCTGTCTGATCTGTCCATTTTAGCTCCGGGAAAGAGTGTGCACCCTACTCAATTGCGCATACGGGGTAGGGTTTAGGGTTCTTGGCCCTCTTTTTTGTCACGGGTGGGGTGCGCATGTATGGTTTTAGCCGTGAATGGTGAAGTTAGTGGACGATTGATACGTCTCCAATGTATCTATAATTTTTGATTGCTCCATGCTACTTTATCTACTGTTTTGGACTACATTGGGCTTTATTTTTCACTTTTATATTAATTTTGGATTGGCCTATTAACTGGAGGCCCACCCTAGAATTGCTGTTTTTTGCCTATTTCAGTGTTTCGAAGAAACGGAATATCAGACCGAGTCCAAATGGAATGAATCCTTCGGAAACGTGATTTTCTCACCGAACGTGATCCAGGAGACTTGGACCCTACTCCAAGAAGTGCCAGAGGCGGTTACGAGGGTGGAGGGCGCCCCCCCTGAGCACGCCCCCTACCTCTGGGCCCCCTTTTGCTCCACCGACGTACTCCTTCCTCCTATATATGCCTATGTACCCCCGACAGATCAGAGACGGAGCCAAAAACCTAATTCCACCGCCGTAACCTTCTGTATCCACGAGATCCCATCTTGGGGCCTGTTCCAGAGCTCCGCCGAAGGGGGCATCTACCACGGAGGGCTTCTACATCAACACCATAGCCCCTCCGATGAAGTGTGAGTAGTTTACTTCAGACCTTCGGGTCCATAGCTAGTAGCTAGATGGCTTCTTCTCTCTTTTTGGATCTCAATACAATGTTCTCCCCCTCTCTTGTGCAGATCTATTCGATGTAATCTTCTTTTTGCGGTGTGTTTGTTGAGACCGATGAATTGTGGGTTTATGATCCAGTATTATCTATGGAAAATATTTGAATCTTCTCTGAATTCTTTTATGTATGATTGAGTTATCTTTGCAAGTCTCTTCGAATTATCCGTTTGGTTTGGCCAACTAGATTGGTAGTTCTTGCAATGGGAGAAGTGCTTAGCTTTGGGTTCAATCTTGCGGTGTCCTTACCCAGTGACAGAAAGGGTTGCAAGGCACGTATTGTATTGTTGCCATCAAGGATAACAAGATGATTTTTTTATCATATTGCATGAATTTATCCCTCTACATCATGTCATCTTGCTTAAGGCGTTACTCTGTTTTTAACTTAATACTCTAGATGCATGCTGGATAGCGGTCGATGAGTGGAGTAATAGTGGTAGATGCAGAATCGTTTCGATCTACTTATCTCGGACGTGATGCCTATATACATGATCATTGCCTAGATATACTCATAACTATGCTCAATTCTGTCAATTGCTCAACAGTAATTTGTTCACCCACCGTAGAATATCTATGCTCTTGAGAGAAGCCACTAGTGAAACCTATGTCCCCCGGGTCTATTCTCATCATATCAATCTCTATCGCTTTATTTACTTGCTTTGTTTTTACTTTGCCTTTTACTTTTCACTTTGCATCTATATATCAAAAATACCAAAATTATTATTTATCATCTCTATCAGATCTCACCCTCGTAAGTGACCGTGAAGGGATTGACAACCCTTAATCGCGTTGGTTGCGAGTAGCTATCGTTTTGTGTAGGTACGAGGGACTTGTGCGTGGTCTCCTACTGGATTGATACCTTGGTTCTCAAAAACTGAGGGAAATACTTACGCTACTTTACTGCATCATCCTCTCCTCTTCGGGGAAATCCAACGCAGTGCTCAAGAGGTAGCAAAGATCCAAATTAGGGTTTCATGAGGCCTTTCGATAGGTTATTTTGTAGATGAATATGGTTGTACATAGGTAACTAAGGTTTTGGTTGCTCGAATTGTTAGGCAAAGGGGATGCCCTATTTTTTTGGCCGTCAATATTAGCTTAAATTAGGTTACATGCGTCGACCATATGTTGTTTTGTTAATGAGATGACTGTTTGTTTGCCAGATCCCCTAAAAGAACAGGCTTTTGGACGTGAAGGATCATACATTTGTTTACTTGATATGCCATGAATTCCATCATTTTGTTCTGGAAATCTCTGAACTTTCAGTGTCCGAACCTTGTCTAAATTATCTATTTCTGAACCTGTATGAAAATTTACATTTTGGTTAGATTGGTGCACTTACACTGAGCTATTTGTAGCAAAGATGCTTTCAAATAGCATGGTTGGGTCATGTATTCAAGTGGTTGAACATTTTTTGTCCGAACATTGACAGTTTTGTTATTACTGACTGAACATTTTTTTGTCTGAACATTGACAGTTGTGTTAGACTGGTGCAGTTACATTGTGTCAATTTCCTAGATCAGATGCTCTCAAATAGCATGGTTGTGTCATTGTGCAGTTGCATTATCTCTTCATCTCTGTTATTATTGTCTGTCTGAACATTTTGTCATTTCATTTGTTTTGTAGGCCTCCTAAGCAACCACTTCTCTATTGAGGTCATACATGGTGGATATTTCCTATGTGCAGGCAAGCATAGGGGTTATCACAAGGGCCACTTGATACGTCCATTTTGCATCATGCTTTTATATCAATATTTATTGCATTATGGGCAGTTATTACACATTATGATAAACCATGAGGCGGAACCTTGGCGGAACCAATCTAGGGCTCCGGCGGAGCTGTTCTGCCGGGGAAACTTCCCTCCGGGAGGGGGAAATCATCACCAACGATCCTCTCATCGGGAGGGGGTCAATCTCCATCAACATCTTCACCAGCACCATCTCCTCTCAAAACCCTAGTTCATCTCTTGTATCCAATCTTGTATCAAAACCACAAATTGGTACCTGTGGGTTGCTAGTAGTGTTGATTACTCCTTGTAGTTGATGCTAATTGGTTTACTTGGTGGAAGATCATATGTTCAGATCCTTAATGCATATTAATACTCCTCTGATCATGAACATGAATATGCTCTGTGAGTAGTTATGTTTGTTCCTGAGGACATGGGTGAAGTCTTGCTATTAGTAGTCATGTGAATTTGGTATTCGTTCGATATTTTGATGAGATGTATGTTGTCTCTCCTCTAGTGGTGTTATGTGAACGTCGAATACATGACACTTCACCATTATTTGGTCCTAGAGGAAGGCATTGGGAAGTAATAAGTAGATGATGGGTTTCTAGAGTGACAGAAGCTTAAACCCTAGTTTATGCGTTGCTTCATAAGGGGTTGATTTGGATCCACTAGTTTCATGCTATGGTTAGGTTTACGTTAATACTTCTTTTGTAGTTGTGTATGCTTGCAATAGGGGTTAATCATAAGTGGGATGCTTGTCCAAGAATGGGTGGCACCCAAGCACCGGTCCACCCACATATCAAATTATCAAAGTAACGAACGCGAATCATATGAGCGTGATGAAACTAGCTTGACGATAATTCCCATGTGTCCTCGAGGATGCTTTTCTCATTATAAGAAATTGTCCAGGCTTGTCCTTTGCTACAAAAAGGATTGGGCCACCTTGCTGCACCTTATTTGCTTTCATTACTTGTTACCCGTTACAAATTATCTTATCACAAAACTATCTGTTACCTACAATTTCAGTGCTTGCAGAGAATACCTTACTGAAAACCGCTTGTCATTTCCTTATGCTCCTCGTTGGGTTTGACACTCTGACTTATCGAAAGGACTACGATAGATCCCCTATACTTGTGGGTCATCAAGACTCTTTTCTGGCACCGTTGCCGGGGAGTGAAGCGCCTTTGGTGAGTGGAACTTGGTAAGGAAACATTTATATAGTGTGCTGAAATTTTCTGTCACTTGTTACTATGGAAACTAATCCTTTGAGGGGCTTCTTCGGGGTATCTTTGCCCCGACCAGTAGACCAAAGAGTTGCTCCTCAACCTACTGAACCTACTGAAAATGTTTACTTTGAAATTCCTTCGGGTATGATAGAGAAACTGCTAGCTAATCCCTTTGCAGGAGATGGAACATTGCATCCCGATTTACATCTTATCTTTGTGGATGAAGTTTGTGGATTATTTAAGCTTGCAGGTATTCCCGATGATGTTGTTAAGAGGAAGGTCTTTCCTTTATCTTTGAAGGGAGACGTATTGACATGGTATGGGCTATGTGATGATATGGGATCTTGGAATTATAAACGATTGAAGTTGGAATTTCACCGGAAGTTCTATCATATGCATCTTGTTCATCGTGATCGTAATTACATATATAATTTCTGGCCTTGCGAAGGAGAAAGCATCGCTCAACCTTGGGGGAGTCTTAAGACAATGTTATATTCATGCTCAAATCATGAGCTCTCAAGAGAAATGATTATTCAAAAAATTTATGCTCGGCTTTCTCTCAATGATCGCACCATGCTCGATACTTCTTGTGCTGGTTCTTATATGCTGAAGACTACTGAATTCAAGTGGGACTTATTGGAAATAATTAAACGCAACTCTTAAGATTGGGGTTCCGATGATGGTAAGGAGTCAGGTATAACACCTAAGTTTGATTGTGTTAAATCTTTTATGGATACCGATGCTTTTCGTGGATTTAGCGCTAAATATGGACTTGACTCTGAGATAGTAGCTTCTTTCTGTGAATCTTTTGCTGCTCACGTTGATCTCCCTAAGGAGAAGTGGTTTAAATATAATCCTCCCATTGAAGTAAAAGTAGTTGCACCTATTACAGTTGAAGAAAAGACTATCACTTATAATGATCCTATTGTTCCTACCACTTATGTCGAGAAACCACCTTTCCCTATTAGGATAAAGGATCATGCTAAAACTTCAACTTTTGTTCGTAAGAGTAATACTAGAACATATACACCTGCTGAGCAAATTAAAGTTGAACCTAGTATTTCTATGGTTAAAGATCTCTTGGATGATAATATAGATGGGCATGTTATTTACTACTGTGGTGAAGCTGCTAACACTGCTAAACCTGATGCTAAGATACATAGACCTGTTGTAGGCATGCCTGTTATTTATGTTAAAATAGGAGATCATTGTTATCATGGCTTATGTGATATGGGTGCTAGTGCTAGTGCAATACCTATTTCCCTATATAAAGAAATTATGCATGATATTGCAACCGCTGAGTTAGAAGATATCGATGTTACAATTAAGCTTGCCAATAGAGATACTATCTCACCATTTGGGATTGTTAGAGATTTTGAAGTCTTGTGTCGGAAAGTTAAATATCCTGCTAATTTTCTTGTTCTTGGTTCCCCACAAGACAACTTTTGTCCCATTATATTTGGTAGACCCTTCTTGAATACTGTCAATGCTAAGATTGATTGTGAGAAGGATGTTGTTACAATTGGCTTGGGTGATATGAAACATGAGTTTAAGTTTGCCAAATTTCGTAGACAACCCCATGATAAAGAATTGCCTAGTAAGGATGAAATAATTAGTCTTGCTTCTATTGTCGTACCTCCTACTGATCCGTTAGAACAATATTTTCTAGACCATGAAAATGATATGTTTATGAATGAAAGAAGGGAAATAGATGAAGTATTCCTTCAACAGGGTCCTATTCTGAAACACAATTTGCATGTTGAAATCCCAGGGGATCCACCTCCACCCAAGGGTGATCCTGTGTTTGAGCTCAAACCATTACCTGATAATCTTAAATATGCTTATCTTGATGAAAATAAGATATATCATGTTATTATTAGTGCTAACCTTTCAGAGCAAGAAGAGGAAAGATTATTGAAAACTCTGAAGAAGCACCGTGCTGCTATTGGATATACTCTGGATGATCTTAAGGGCATTAGTCCCACTCTATGCCAACACAAAATAAAATTGGAGAAAGATGCCAAACCAGTTAGAGATCCTCAACGACGGTTAAATCCTAAGATCAAAGAAGTTGTAAGAAAGGAGATACTAAAGCTCCTTGAGGCAGGTATAATTTATCCCGTTGCTGATAGTGAATGGGTAAGTCCCGTCCATTGTGTTCCTAAAAGGGAGGTATTACTGTTGTTCCTAATGATAAAGATGAATTGATTCGCAAAGAATTATTACAGTATAGGATGGTAATTGATTTCCGTAAGTTAAATAAAGCTACTAAGAAAGATCATTACCCTTTACCTTTTATTGACCAAATGCTAGAAAGACTATCCAAACATACACATTTCTGCTTTCTAGATGGTTATTCTGGTTTCTCTCAAATACCTGTGTCAGTGGAAGATCAATCAAAAACTACTTTTACTTGTGTAAGGGCATATTTATCCCCAAGATGTTTTGGTGATTGATGACAATGCTTGTGCAGACTAATCGTGTGCGTTTAGTTCTTTCAGAGATTCATCCATTGGCACGAGACGATTTCCTCCCCTCGGTGTTGTATTCAAGATGGTGTAGCTCCTTCGTTTCGTTGTTGGTGGACTAGTTTCGTAGGAGTCACCGTACTATCAAGAGGGGATCCGCTTTGGTAAGACTTGGGTGGAATCACACGTACACATCCTTATCTCACCCGTCGTCTTTCCTTCCGCCTCTCTGGAGCTGCCGTTTTCCCCTTACTATGCTTTGCTCTGCCCCAGCGGTAGTACCGTGACCCTCAGCGGTAGTACCGCCGAAGCTCCCCAGTGGTAGTACCGCTCTCAGAGCGGTAGTACCGCTTGGGTTTTTTTCGGCCGTAGTACCGCTGTGCGTCTGGGCTACTTCCGCATCGATTCTCGAACGAAGTTTTTCGTGTCGGGTTTTGTGGCACTAAGGGCGGCAGTAGGAGCGGTAGTACCGCCCTAAGAGGTAGTACCACTCTTCCCTAGCGGTAGTACCGCCCTGGGGTCAGGGCCCTGGCAGCGTGGCAGTACCGCTGGGTTGAGCGGTAGTATCGGCCGGAGCGGTAGTACCGCCCTTCCCTAGCGGTAGTACCGCTCTGTGCGGGGCTGGTGAGTGGGCTAACGATTGGTTTGTTCCCCCCACTATATAAAGGGGTCTTCTTCCCCAAAGTTGACCTACCTCTTTCCCCCAAAGCTCCATTGTTGCTCCAAGCTCCATTTTTGCCCGATCTCTCTCCCTAGCCAATCAAACTTGTTGATTTGCTCGGGATTGGTTGAGAAGGCCCAAATCTACACTTCCACCAAGAGAAATTTGATTCCCCCCACTTATCCCTAGCGGATCTTGTTACTCTTGGGTGTTGAGCATCCGAGTATTCGTAGACAATCCGGGTTCGAGGATCCCTTCTTCCCGGATCATGTGTATCAACTCGATAAGGCGCTCTATGGCCTTAAACAAGCCCCACGTGCGTGGTATGACCACCTTACCGAGTTGTTACAATATCGTGGATTTGAAGTGGGGCTAATCGATCCCACTCTTTTTACTAAGAAGGTCAAAGGGGAGTTGTTTGTATGCCAACTATATGTTGATGACATTATCTTTGGTTCCCCTAACAAAGCTTTCAATGAAGAATTTGCCGCTCTCATGACCTCTAAGTTCAAGATGTCTTTGATGGGAGAGTTGAAGTTCTTCCTTGGTTTTGATATCAAACAAATAAGAGAAGGTACCTTCATCAACCAAGCCAAATACACTCAAGACATGCTCAAGAGATTCAAGTTAAGTGATGTCAAGCCGACCTCTACTCCAATGCCCACCAAGTGCCAACTTGACATTGATCCCAATGGTAAAGCGGTGGATCAAAAGGTATATCGCTCCATGATTGGCTCCTTGCTTTACCTTTGTGCATCTAGACCGGATATCATGTTGAGTGTGGGGATGTGTGCACGGTTTCAAGCTGCACCGAAGGAAAGTCACTATGTGGCGGTCAAGCGAATCTTTCGATATTTCACTCATACCCCAAACTTTGGCTTATGGTACCCAAGAGGGGCAAACTTCAAGCTTGAAGGTTTTACGGATTCCGATTGGGCGGGAGACAAAGTGGATAGGAAGTCCACTTCCGGAGGGTGCCGGTTTCTTGGGTGCTCTTTGGTGAGTTGGTCTTCCAAAAAGCAAAGTTGTGTATCTCTCTCGTCCACCAAAGCTGCATATGTGGCGGCCGGTAGTTGTTGTGCACAACTCCTATGGATGAGGCAAACCTTAAAGGAATACGGTGTCATTTGTGACAAAGTGCCTCTTTGGTGTGACAACGAAAGTGCCATCAAGATTTCTCTCAACCCGGTGCAACACTTCAAGACGAAGCACATTGAGATTCAGTATCATTTCATCCGGGATGACATTAGGCGAGGAGAGATCGAGCTCAAGTATGTCAACACTCATGATAACCTTGCAGATATCTTCACGAAGCCCTTGGATGAAGCAAGATTTCGCGAGTTAAGGCATGAGCTAAATATCATTGATTCGAGCAATGTGTCTTGAACCCTTGCACACCCCACCCCACTCAACTTGGTGTCTAGCTTAGATGTAGGCATGGACATAGGGGGAGTGTTGTTCTCTCAATGAACTTTCCCTCCCCCCATTATGCATAAAACGATCAACTCTTTCACATTAGCCATTTTTTATGGTACTTGTGCCTCAAAGACGAGTTTTGGTCATGGGCCCAAGGATAATTCTTCACGGTGCCATACCAATTGACTCAAACATAGGTGGCTCCGGCCACCGCCCTCTCCTGAGAGAGGCCAGAGCTCGCTCTGTTTCGTGTGGTTGTTTGTGTTTGAGTGGTTTCTGTTCAGTTGTGTGTGTGTGTGTGTTGCCGTGTCGGTCCTCTCGTTCCTTTGGCCTTGCTTTCCGTTTTTTTGGAGCGTTAGCCGTTGGTCTAGAAGCCTTGTGGTTGCTGAAGCGGTACTACCGCTGGTGGCGAGCGGTACTACCACTCCTAGCGGTACTACCGCCCTCCAGCGCGGTACTACCGCTGTGAGGCGCGGGAAGGGGGTTATATCGGGGGCAGGGGGAGTTTCTTCTCCCCCATACCCATTCGCTCGCCCCCTTCTCCCTGTTCGTCTCTCTCTTCAGCAACCGGCGCCGCGGGAGGGCTCCGGTGGATCTCCCTCTCTGGGGCGCTCCTCTCCATTTCCTTCGGTGGAATCGATCCCCACCTTGTCCTCTTGCCATGGATGCCGGTATTGCCCCCGTTCCCTGCTTCCTTTTGTCTAGATTTCCAATCTAGCTTTTTAGGGGCAATAGCAATTGCATCTCTAGATTTTTGTCCAGATCTAGGCTTGAGTAGGATGGAGAATGCTTCTAGACAGTTTGGATTAGTGTTTGGTTGGAGTATTTTTGAATTTGGTAGGATGGAAGTACCGGATCTGACCATGGCAGTAGAAAACTGTTGTTTCCCCGCCTCGAGCGGTACTACCGCTCTCCCAGAGTGGTACTACCGCTTGGAGCGGTACTACCGCTCTCTCCAGAGTGGTACTACCACTTGGAGCGGTACTACCTCTCACGGGTCACGGTACTACCGCCCTTCTACCAATTTCCGTCATACTCCTACCTATCAGTGATCCTGTTTGTTCGTGTTAGTGGCTTACGCTCGTTCTTTCTGGTTGTTTGCGTGTTTGTGTGTGTGGTTCCAGGTGATGAGGTTCCTGAGCATCAGGCTCGTCGTGTCAACCCCGGACGTGCCTCGTCCAAGCGCTACCGCACCACTGAGCCTGCCGGAGGATCTTCTAGTGCTCCACCTCCTCCTCAACTACAGAAGAAGCCTGGGGTCAAGCCAAAGTCAGGGAAAACCATGCCAGAAATGCCGCCCAAGGAGTTCTGGGCAAGGCGCCGCCGCAACCCGTATGAGGTCGACCAAGATCCCACTTTGGTCAACCGTCCATTCTGGAACAGGTTCCAGTTTTCCATCTACTTTGATGTTCTCAAAGCCAAGAAGAATCTATATGTCAACGTGCACTCCATCGACACCGAGCATATGGAGAACGATCCTGACTACTTTGGTGAAGCTCTTCAGATGTGCACTCAACTGAACATTCTCGGGATCATGCAATTCAACAAGGACTATGATGCTGATATTGTGGCCCAATTCTATGCCACGGCTCACCTTGGGACTGATGAGGACAGGACACTAACTTGGATGACAAATGGCAAGTTGCTTTCAGTCAAGTGGAAAGCTTTCATGCAGTTGATTGGGGTGGAAGATCTAGGTCTTGAGTCTCCTGTCGGCTTTCGCCCCCACCGTCGCGCCAATGCCACTCACAAGCAAGCTCTGTGGCCCTACTGCACTCTGAGGATCAACCCTAAGACGAAGAAGGAAACCTATGAGCTGCCTGCCTATCTAGATATTCTTCACCGTATCTTCAAAGAGACTCTTTTCCCTCGCATCGGGAATATGGACCAGGTTCACTCTTATCTCGTGGACATGCTTCTCTTCTGTCAGCGGGAGAAGGGGCAGAACACCGGAGAGTCCTTGGATATCTCTCATGTTATGTGGTCTGAGCTGGTTTCTGCTATCTTCGAGCGCAAGTGCCCGATTTATGGTCCGTTCATTATGCTGCTCATTGAGAAGGCCTGGGATCGTGTCTATCCCAAGGTGGTGCTGGAGATTGGAGAGTTGGTTTCTCATGATGTCAAGCGTCTGAGGAAGAAGGATAACTGGGGCACTCAGGCCCCTAGGACTGGAGTTCCTTCATCTGCTGCTGCCATGGAGACTAAGGAGGAGATTGGGGCTAAGGCTGAGGATGAAGATGATGACTACGTGCCTTCTGAGGCAGAGCCCTCTTGGGCCAAGAAGCTCAAGATCAAGGTGAAGAAGCTGTTTTGCATGGAGTCTCATGGTCAGTACATGACTCATGTGGCTGAGAAGAAGGCCCGAGGTCGCCACAAGGAGCTCATGCGTCAGATGGGTGCTATTGTGATTAGTGGTTCTGAGGATCAGCTTACCGAGGAGGAGGAGTGGATTCAGCAGCACTGTCCTTGGATTGATTCTGATGCTGAGCACTTCACGGCTGACTATGGTGGCGCAGATGATCCCTTTGAGATCTGATGGGTGTCCCTCGTTTGCCTTCACCTGGAGCCGTAGCAGCACTCCCTCTCCTTTTTGGTGTCTCGATGCCAAAGGGGGAGAGAGTTTAGGCATTTGTGCTTTATGTCTTCCGTCTTCTGTGTTTGTGTTTTCGCCTGTTGCTTTATTTGGTTTGTGTCAGTGAGACCTAAGTTCTGGTTCTGTCAGTGAGACCTAAGCTCGAGTCATATGGTGTGAGACATATGCTACCTTACCTTTCCAGTATCATTATCTATGTCTATCTAGCTTACGAGTTGCATGCTTATCCTGTTTTCTATATGTTGCTCTCATATATCTTGCTTAGGTAGTTGGTCTCTAAAATGTAGGGGGAGCACTGATCCTGGCATCTGTGCCGTGCAGTCCAAAGCACTTATCATAGCACACATCCAGGGGGAGCCCTTCTACATTTTAGGACAGCTGTGTTTTTGCGCTTATCCTATATCTATCATATTGTGCAAATCCCGTATTGTCATCAATCCACCAAAAAGGGGGAGATTGTAAGGGCATATTTATCCCCAAGATGTTTTGGTGATTGATGACAATGCTTGTGCGGACTAATCGTGGGCGTTTAGTTCTTTCAGAGATTCATCCATTAGCACGAGACAATTTCCTCCCCTCGGTGTTGTATTCAAGACGGTGTAGCTACTTCGTTTCGTTGTTGGTGGACTAGTTTCGTAGAAGTCACTGTACTATCAAGAGGGGATCCGCTTTGGTAAGACTTGGGTGGAATCACACGTACACATCCTTATCTCACCCGTCGTCTTTCCTTCCACCTCTCTGGAGCTGTCGTTTTCCCCTTACTATGCTTTTCTCTGCCCCAGCGGTAGTACCGCGACCCTCAGCGGTAGTACCGCCGAAGCTCCCCAGCGGTAGTACCGCTCTCAGAGCAGTAGTACCGCTCCAAGCGGTAGTACCGCTTGGGGTTTTTTCGGCCGTAGTACCGCTGTGCGTCTGGGCTACTTCCGCCTCGATTCTCAAACAAAGTTTTTCGTGTCGGGTTTTGCGGCACTAAGGGCGGCAGTAGGAGCGGTAGTACCGCCCTAAGCGGTAGTACCACTCTTCCCTAGCGGTAGTACCGCCCTGGGGTCAGGGCCCTGGCAGCGCGACAGTACCACTGGGTTGAGCGGTAGTACCGCCCGGAGCGGTAGTACCGCCCTTCCCTAGCGGTAGTACCACTCTGTGCGGGGCTGGTGAGTGGGATAACGATTGGTTTGTTCCCCCCACTATATAAAGGGGTCTTCTTCCCCAAAGTTGACCTACCTCTTTCCCCCAAAGCTCCATTGTTGCTCCAAGCTCCATTTTCGCCCGATCTCTCTCCCTAGCCAATCAAACTTGTTGATTTGCTCGGGATTGGTTGAGAAGGCCCAGATCTACACTTCCACCAAGAGAAATTTGATTCCCCCCACTTATCCCTGGCGAATCTTGTTACTCATGGGTGTTGAGCACCCTAGACGGTTGAGGTCACCTCGAAGCCATACTCCATCGTGGTGAAGCTTCGTGGTGTTGTTGGGAGCCTCCAAGTGTTGTGGAGATAGCCCCAATCTTGTTTGTAAAGGTACGGTTGCCGCCTTCAAGGGCTCCAATAGTGGAATCACGGCATCTCGCATTATGTGAGGGCGTGAGGAGATTACGGTGGCCCTAGTGGCTTCTTGGGGAGCATTGTGCCTCCACACCGCTCTAACGGAGACGTACTTCCCCTTAAAAGGAAGGAACTTCGGTAACACATCCTCGTCTCCACCGGCTCCACTCTTGGTTATCTTGTCCCTTTACTTTTGCAAGCTTACTTGAGTTATATCCATTGCTTGCTTGTGTGCTTATTGTCTTTGCATCATATAGGTTGTCCACGTAGTTGCACATCTAGACAACCTATTTCATTGCAAGGTTTAAATTGTTAAAGCAAAGTCTAAAAATTGTTAGTTGCCTATTCACCCCCCTCTAGTCAACCATATCGATCCTTTCAACTTGCCTTTTCGGTACTTTTGCTTATAGGCGTATGCCTTTTGGTTTATGTAATGCACCTGCTACCTTTCAAAGATGCATGATGGCTATATTCCCTGGCTTTTGTGAAAAGATTTGTGAGGTATTCATGGATGACTTCTCCGTTTATGGATCCTCTTTTGATGATTGCTTGAGCAACCTTGATCGAGTTTTGCAGAGATGTGAAGACACTAGTCTCATCCTGAATTGGGAAAAGTGTCACTTTATTGTTAATGAAGGCATTGTCTTGGGGCATAAAATTTCTGAAAGAGGTATTGAAGTTGATAAAGCTAAAGTTGATGCTATTGAAAATATGCCATGTCCCAAGGACATTAAAGGTATAAGAAGTTTCCTTGGTCATGCCGGTTTTTATAGGAAGTTCATTGAGGACTTTTCTAAAATCTCTAGGCCTCTGACTAATTTATTGCAAAAAGAAATTCCTTTTGTCTTTGATGATGATTATGTAGAAGCTTTTGAAATACTTAAGAAGGCTTTGATCACTGCACCTATTGTTCGGCCACTTGATTGGAATTTACCCTTTGAAATTATGTGTGATGCTAGTGATTATGCTGTAGGTGCTGTTCTAGGGCAGAGAGTTGATAAGAAATTAAATGTTATCCAGTATTCTAGTAAAACTCTTGATACTGCCCAGAGAAATTATGCTACTACTGAAAAAGAATTCTTAGCAGTTGTATTTTCTTGTGATAAGTTCAGACCTTATATTGTTGATTCTAAAGTTACTATTCACACTGATCATGCTGTTATTAAATATCTTATGGAAAAGAAAGATGCTAAACCTAGACTTATTAGATGGGTTCTCTTGCTTCAAGAATTTGATTTACATATTATTGATAGAAAGGGAGCTGAGAATCCCGTTGCAGACAACTTGTCTAGGCTAGAGAATGTTCTTAATGACCCACTACCTATTGATGATAGCTTTCATGACGAACAATTAGCGGTCATTAATGCTTCTTGTGCTACTCCAGGGTATGCTGATTATGCTAATTACATTGTTGCTAAATTTATACCACCTAGTTTCACTTACCAGCAAAAGAAAAGGTTCTTTTATGATTTAAGACATTACTTTTGGGATGACCCACACCTTTATAAAGGAGTAGATGGTGTTATTAGACGTTGTGTACCTGAGCATGAACAGGAACAGATCCTACGCAAGTGTCACTACGAATCATATGGAGGACACCATGCTGGAGACAGAACTGCACATAAGGTATTGCAATCCGGTTTTTATTGGCCTACTCTCTTCAAAGATGCCCGTAAGTTTGTCTTGTCTTGTGATGAATGTCAAAGAATTGCTAATATTAGCACACGTCAAGAAATGCCTATGAATTATTATCTTGTTTATTGAACCATTTGATGTTTGGGGCTTTGATTATATGGGACCTTTTCCTGCCTCGAATGGTTATACACATATTTTAGTTGCTATTGATTATGTTACTAAGTGGGTAGAAGCTATTCCAACTAGTAGTGTTGATCATAACACCTCTATTAAGATGCTTAAAGAAGTTATTTTTCCAAGGTTTGGAGTCCCTAGATATCTCATGACCGATGGTGGATTTTATTCATGGTGCTTTCCATAAAATGCTTGCTAAGTATGATGTTAATCATAGAATTGCATCTCCTTATCACCCACAGATCAGTGGTCAAGTAGAATTGAGCAATAGAGAGCTCAAATTAATTTTGCAAAAGAATGTTAATAGATCTAGAAAGAATTGGTCCAAGAAACTTGATGATGCATTATGGGCCTATAGAACTGCATATAAAAATCCTATGGGTATGTCTCCGTATAAGATGGTTTATGGAAAAGCGTGTCACTTACCTCTTGAACTTGAACATAAGGCATATTGGGCTATTAAAGAGCTCAACTATGACTTCAAACTTGCCGGTGAGAAGAGGTTATTTGATATTAGCTCACTTGATGAATGGAGAACCCAAGCCTATGAAAATGCCAAGCTGTTTAAAGAAAAAGTTAAAAGATGGCATGACAAAAGAATACAAAAGCGTGAGTTTAACATAGGTGATTATGTGTTGCTATTCAACTGTCGTTTAAGATTTTTTGCAGGAAAAATTCTCTCTAAATGGGATGGTCCTTACATTATCGAGGAGGTCTATCGTTCCAGTGCCATAAAAATCAACAACTTCGAGGGCACAAGTCCGAGGGTGCTGAATGGTCAAAGAATCAAACATTATATCTCGGGTAATCCTATTAATGTTGAAACTAATATTATTGAAACCGTAACCCCGTAGGAATACATAAGGGAAACTTTCCAGAATGTTTTAGACTCCGAAAAGGAATAGGTATGTGGTACGGTAAGTAAGCCAACTCCAAAATAGTTCTAATGGCAATTTTTCTCCGTTTTGGAATATTTAAGAATTTTGGAAAGCAAGAAGTAATCCGGGAAGGACACGAGGCCTCCATGAGGATGGAGGGCGCGCCCACCCCTACAGGGCGCGCCCCCTGTCTTGTGGACACCTCGTGTGTCTCCCGGACTCCGTTTTCTTGCATGTTACTTCTTTTGGTTGGTAAAAATTCATTATATAATCTCCCGAAGGTTTTGACCACCGTATCACGCAAAAATCCTCTGTTTTTGTTTTGAGCTGTTTTTCTGACAGATCAGAGCACCATGACGACTCCAAGCGTTCCCAAGGACAAGTTTTTCGAGAGGGTTATCAACCCCTATCTTGCAGAGGTGCTGCAACACCCTCAAACCATTGAGATGCGTGAGGGGGTGCTGCACATCCGCGATGTGGAGGGACCAAGGCGTACCGGAAGCGTGGAGACAAAGCTTGAAGCTATGGTATAGCAAGTTTTCAAGTGCCAAGGGATGGTGGAGCATGGAATCAACGCCAACCAGATGATGATTGCGGAATTCACCAACAACCACAAGCTAGACGCCAAGAACATTGGGGATACCATCTTCAAGCTTAATGAGAAAATTGAGCACCTCCAAGCCCAGATCTATGACCTGCAAAACCAAAACTGTGAGTATGAATATAGATTCAAGATGATGAGTTTGGCTGCGGATTTGAGGATCCCGGAGACTTGATCATCCTTCTATGATGGTGAGCCTATGCCTTGGAAGACGGACGACAAGCCTACATCATCAACAACTCCTTCTTCACCACCTCCAAGGACATAATTACATGGGTATGGGCACTCCCCTTGGCAACTTCCAAGCTTGGGGGAGGTGCCCTGGTATTGTATCACCATCACACTCCTACCTTTACCGTTCTTAGTTCGATCCTTTTAGTAATATCTTGATCTAGTAGAATAAAGTTTTGGTATGAATTAGTTTTGAGTTCTGCTTTATGTAATCGAGTCCGTGAGCTATCTATAATAAAGATTAGTGTTGAGTCAAGGGCTTTGCTATCTTGCTATGATCTTGAGAAAATAGAAAGAATAAAAAGAATAAAAGAGTTCATATTGATCTTATGGATAGTAATGACCTCACATATAAAGAGTATGAGGCATAAAAGTTGTTGAGAGTTGACAATCCTAGTTTTGGTCATCGTTGCAATTAATAGGAAGTAATAAAGAAAGAGAGGTTTTCACATATAAATATACTATCTTAGACATCTTTTATAATTGTGAGCACTCATTAAGTATGACATGCTAAAGAGTTGATGTTGGACAAGGAAGACAACATAATGGTTTATGGTTTCTCAGATCTCAGTTAAAGTATATTGTCATGGATCGTCCAACATGTTGAGCTTGCCTTTCCCCCTCATGCTAGCCAAATTCCTCGCACCAAGTAGAGATACTACTTGTGCTTCCAAATATCCTTAAACCCAGTTTTGCCATGAGAGTCCACTATACCCACCTATGGATTGAGTAAGATCCTTCAAGTAAGTTGTCATGTTGCAAGCAAAAAATTGCTCTCTAAATATGTATGACTTATTAGTGCGGAGAAAATAAGATTTATACGATCGTGCGATATGGAAGTAATAAAAGCGACGGACAGCATAATAAAGGTTCATATCACAAGTGGCAATATAAAGTGACGTTCTTTTGCATTAAGATTTTGTGCATCCAACCCTAAAAGCACATGACAACCTCTGCTTCCCTTTGCGAAGGGCCTATCTTTTACTTTATGTCTTTTACTCTATGCAAGAGTCAAGGTGATCTTCACCTTTCCCTTTTTTTCATTTTATCCTTTGGCAAGCACCTCGTGTTGGAAAGATCCTGATATATATATATATATATCCAATTGGATGTAAGTTAGTATGAACTATTATTGTTGACATCACCCAAAGGTGAATATGTTGGGAGGTGAAATTATAAGCCCCTATCTTTCTCAGTGTCCGATTAAAACTCCATAATCATAAGTATTGCATGAGTGTTAGCAATTGTAGAAGACTATATGATAGTTGAGTATGTGGACTTGCTGAAAGGCTCTATTCTTGACTCTTTCTGATGTTATGATAAATTGCAGTTGCTTCAATGACTGAGATTATAGTTTGTTAGTTATCAATGAAGTTTATGATCCATACTTGACATTGTGAATAGATTGTTACTTGAGCATAAGAAATCATATGACAAAATCTATATATGTTGTTGTTATAAGAATGATCATGATGCCCTCATGTCCGTATTTTATTTTTATCAACACCTCTATCTCTAAACATGTGGACATATTTTTCGATATCGGCTTCCGCTTGAGGACAAGCGAGGTCTAAGCTTGGGGGAGTTGATACGTCCATTTTGCATCATGCTTTTATATAAATATTTATTGCATTATGGGTTGTTATTACACATTATGTCACAATACTTATGGCTATTCTCTTTCATTTTACAAGGTTTATCATGAAGAGGGAGAATGCTGGCAGCTGGGACTCTAGCTGAAAAAGGAGCAAATATTGGAAACCTATTCTGCACAGCTCCAAAAGTCTGGAAACTCCACGAAAGTCATTTTTGGAATTAGTAAGAATTATTAAGCAAAGAAAGTACCAGAGGGGGCCCACACCCTGGCCAGGAGGGTTCCCCCCCCCCCTACTGGGCGTTCCCCTGTCTCCTGGGCCCCCTGGTGGCCCTCCGTTGCCCATCTTCTGCTATATGAAGGCTCTTACCCTGGAAAAAAAATCATAAGCAAGCTTACGGGACGAAACTCCGCCACCACAAGGCGGAACCTTGGCGGAACCAATCTAGGGCTCCGGCGGAGCTGTTCTGCCGGGGAAACTTCCCTCCGGGAGGGGGAAATCATCACCATCGTCATCACCAACGATCCTCTCATCGGGAGGGGGTCAATCTCCATAAACATCTTCACCAGCACCATCTCCTCTCAAAACCCTAGTTCATCTCTTGTATCCAATCTTGTATCAAAACCATGAATTGGTACCTGTGGGTTGCTAGTAGTGTTGATTACTCCTTGTAGTTGATGCTAATTGGTTTACTTGGTGGAAGATCATATGTTTAGATCCTTAATGCATATTAATACTCCTCTGATCATGAACATGAATATGCTTTGTGAGTAGTTACGTTTGTTCTTGAGGACATGGGTGAAGTCTTGCTATTAGTAGTCATGTGAATTTGGTATTCGTTCGATATTTTGATGAGATGTATGTTGTCTCTCCTCTAGTGGTGTTATGTGAAGGTCGACTACATGACACTTCACCATTATTTGGGCCTAGAGGAAGGCATTGGGAAGTAATAAGTAGATGATGGGTTGCTAGAGTGATAGAAGCTTAAACCCTAGTTTATGCATTGCTTCGTAAGGGGCTGATTTGGATCCACTAGTTTCATGCTATGGTTAGGTTTACCTTAATACTTCTTTTGTAGTTGTGGATGCTTGCAATATGGGTTAATCATAATTGGGATGCTTGTCCAAGAAAGGGCAGCACCCAAGCACGGGTCCACCCACATATCAAATAATCAAAGTAACGAATGCGAATCATATGAGCGTGATGAAACTAGCTTGGCAATAATTCCCATGTGTCCTCGGGAGCGCTTTTCTCACTATAAGAAATTGTCCAGGTTTGTCCTTTGCTACAAAAAGGATTGGGCCACCTTGCTGCACCTTATTTACTTTCATTACTTGTTACCCGTTACAAATTATCTTATCACAAAACTATCTGTTACCTACAATTTTAGTGCTTGCAGAGAATACCTTACTGAAAACCGCTTGTCATTTCCTTCTGCTCCTCGTTGGGTTCGCCACTCTTACTTATCGAAAGGACTACGATAGATCCCCTATACTTGTGGGTCATCACCACTCCATTTGGTATGAAAACTATGATATAGATAATTGGACACCTACAGTTGTCGCCAATCTGGTGGAGGAAATTGGGTATGAGTTTGAGGGCAGGATAAGGGCTTACTGGTGTTTTCCTGGACTGACAGTCTATAAGAATGGCTTAAGAGAAATTAAGTTAGGGGACAACACAATGACAGAGAACATGAAGGATTGTGTTCTGAATGGGAACCATTTCCAGCAGTTATTTCATGATCATGATGACAGCATGTGGTCATATATTTCCCCTGTTCCAGTTCATTCTGATGATGAGGATCCTCCGTTGGCCAAATTCAGTGGCCTGAGGCCTAAGAAGGAGCAAGTGCAAGAGGAGCAGTCACATCAACTGCCAGTGCACGAGGATCATTCTGACCAAGTGCAAGAGGAAAATGCTGAGCAAGTGCAAGTGCAGGAGCAGGCTGAGCAAGATCAATTGTATGATGCAGAAAGTGAGGAAGAGTCAGAAGAAGAGGAGTACATACCAAGTCCTCCTTAGCCAGGAGAATATATTCATACATTTCAATTTGAGTTCAGGGGCAGAAGGAAAACCTGTAGGGTTTTAAACATGGATGCAGAAGATGGAATTGGTGGTTCAGCAATGAGATCTTCAGCAATTCATGATTCTGATGAAGATTTCAATCCACAACTTGTTGATTCAGATATTGATCTGCAAGATGATGATGACTTGTTTGACAGAAATGTTGATTGTGATAAAGGTACATGTTTAGCAGTCCAAGAACAACCTGATGATCCTGTTGAAGATGTGGACATGTGTTTGCCTTCTTCTGATGAAGATAAGGTTAAGCTAAATTTCAAATGTTTCAAAGAAGAAGACCCATCTAAACCAGAGTTCCAAGTGGGACATACATTTGCAAGTGTTGAGTTACTGAGGAAAGCTATCAAAGAGTACAGCTGTAGGGAAAGGGTTGACATTAAGTGCCCCATAAATGATAGGAAAAGACTGCAAGTCATTTGTGAAGAAGGTTGCCCTTGGTATTTGTTTGCATCCTTTGATTGCAGAACAAAATGCTTGATGGTCAAGAAATACAACCCAAAGCATACCTGCATAAAGAAATGGTCTATGAAGTCATTCGCTGCTCCCTTCATGGCAGCAAAATATATTGATTCTTTCAGAGCAGATGAAAACATGAACATGAAGAATTTTGCAAGGGTGGTTTAGAAGGATTGGAACATGACATCTACAAGGAGCAAACTTAGAAGGGCTAAGAGACTGGTCAAGAAGGTCCTTGAAGGAGATGAGTTAGAGCAGTACAACAACATGTGGGATTATGCACAAGAAGTTAGAACATCAAACCTAGGTAGCTCTTTCTATGTGGGTGTAAATGATGACATATCTGGAAGTTGCTATTTCTCTCTGGATGCTTGCAAAAGGGGTTTCATGCAAGCCTGCAGGCCTGTCATATGTTTAGATGGATGTCACCTGAAGAGCAAGTATGGAGGTGTTATGCTGTGTGCTGTTGGGATGGATCCCAATGACTGCATTTACCCTCTGGCATTTGCAGTTGTGGAGGTAGAGAACACTGATACATGGAAATGGTTTTTGTAAAACCTGAAGAGTGACTTGGGAATACTCAATACAGAGCCATGGACTATTATGTTAGACAAGCAAAAGGGGCTGATCAAGGGAGTGAGGCAGCACTTTCTTGATTCAGAGCACAGACATTGTATCAGGCATATATGGCAGAATTTTCAGCAAACACACAAAGGAGATGTACTGAAGAACCAGTTATGGAAGTGTGCAAGGAGCACAACACCTGAACTGTGGGCTGTAAACATGGAGGAACTAAAGGCCATGAGCTTGGAAGCCTACACATGGCTTGAGCAACTACCACCAAACACTTGGGTCAGGGGTTTCCAAAGAGAATTGCCTAAGTGTGATATCCTTCTGAACAACAACTGTGAGGTTTTCAACAAATATATCCTTGAGGCTAGGGAGATGCTGATCAGATCAATGGTTGACAAGATTAAAATCCAACTCATGGTCAGATTCTACAATAAAAGAAAGGAGGCAGAGAACTGGCCTGGCTCTATATGCCCAAAAATAAGGAAAATAGTTGAAAAGAATATTGAGTTGTCAGCTACATGCATGGTTTCAGGGGCTGGTGATGGCATTTTCTAGGTTGACAACAAGAACAGGACATACATTATTGACATCAAGGAAGAGAGTTGTGCATGCAAGAGGTGGGATCTTAGTGGAATTCCATGTCACCATGCAATTGCATGCTGTAGACATGAAAGAATTGACCCTGAGACTTTGGTGCACTTTTGCTACAGTATTGAGGCATTCAAGCTAGCATACCAACCCATTATCAAGCCTTGCAGAGATAGGAGAGAGTGGAAGAAGATGAATGGGTGTGAAATTAAGCCACCTGTCTATGAAAAAAAAGTAGGGAGGCCTTCAAACAAGAGTAGGAGAAAGCATCCTTATGAGATTGAAAAGAAAGATGGAACCAAGGTGATGAGCAGACATGGAGTTAAAATAACATGCTCCTACTGCCATGAATCAGGCCACAACATCAAAGGATGCAATCAAAGGAAGGCTGACATTTTGCCAAAGAAACAAGTGAGAAGGGGGCCAAGGGCTATACCTGATGATGTGTTAGATGATGACCAACAATCTGCTGGCCAAGTACCACATGCTGCTCAAGAAGAAGGCCAACTCCCACAGCAGGAAGTCAATCTAACACAAGATGGTGGCTAACTCACATAGGATGAGGTTAATCTAGCAGAAGATGATGCCCAAGTACCACAACAGGAGTTCAATGTAACACAAGATGATGGCCAACTCACACAGGAGGAGGTCCATGGTGCTCAAGAAGATGAAGAATATGATACACTAGTTGTATTTCAGGCAAATGCTAATCTTTTTTCCACTTTTTATCAGTTGTGTCTAATCAATTAAAATGTAGAATGCTTCATAGTATGCTAGGATGCTTATCAGCTGTGTCCACCTCTTGTCTTTGAACAGGTGCAGGACTTTGGATGTAGAATGCTTCACAGGATGCAGCAAGCTAGACCAGTGCCTAGAGATTACAATGAAACCACTATGCCAGATTCAACATTTGTCTCTATGGCAGCTAATTCTCAAGCTACAACACATACAACAACAACTACAATAGCTACAACTGACGGGAACCTGACTATGAAGTTGTTGAAGATGAAGAAGGACAAAGAAAGGCAGATGGCAGCCAGAAGAGATGCAGCACTGGAGGCCATGAATGAGTTGGCAGAGAAAAGAGCAGAGGAGGCAGAAGCAAAAAGGAAAGATATTGCTATCAGGAAAGCAGAGCAGGCAGCAAGAAGAAGAAGAGAAGCAAAAGACAAGAAGGCTGAGGAAACAACAGCAAAGCAGCAAGCAACAACGGCAAGGAAAGTTGCATTGCAACAAGAGAAGGAAGCAAAAGCAATTGAAGCAATTGTAGCTAAAGTAGAGGCAACACTTAAGAGAAAAGAAGAACAAGAAGCAAAGAGAGCAGAGGCGGTACTGAAGAGAAAGGAAGATCATGAAGCAAAGAGGAAACAACAAGAAGAGGCCAAGAGAAGAAGAGCCGAGGAGAAGAAGCAAGCAGGGCCAAGTGGACATGTGCCCAAGAAGCACAAACGAGTCAATATGTTTGATGAGTTTAGATGAATCAGTGGTGTTGCACTTGCAGTCATCTGATTTTGGGTCAAAAACTTCATTCTGAGTGCTTGAAACTATTCAAATGTACCAGCGATTCAGTGTTTAAAACTATTGGAATGTAGTTCAATCATTGGCTCATTCAGTTAACTGCATTTTTGACTGAAATTTATGCAAGTTAGTAATCATCTTAGCTGAATGTTTTGACTCAAATTTATGAAAGTTGATTGTTTGAGTTCATACCTGAGTGTTTTGACCAGCCTTCTTGTCAGCATTTCTGACTGAAAATTATGCTAGTTAGTACTCATCTCAGCTGAATGTTTTGACTGAAATTTATGAAAGTTGATTGTTTGAGTTCATACACGTCAATCTGGGTGTTTTAATCTGATCAGCAACCAGGTGTAGTACACTAAACTGGAATGAAAATTAATTTTTCATTTAAAAGAGACAAAAAAATGGTTGGCCTGAGTGTAACTAGGTGTAGTACTAACCTGTAGTGAAAATGAATTTTTGATTCAAAAAAACAAAAAATGGTTGGCCTGGGGCTCGAACCCAGGCCTGTGGTATGAAAATATGCGTGCAATGCCAGTGGGTAGTACTAGTAGTCTGACCAAATGCTACTTGACACACACTTTATTATTTCGTGGTGGCCCTCAGGTGCAGCGTTCGTTGCACATTATATACGGCGATCGTGCGCTGTGTTGTCTGCATGCCGTTTCAGTTTCTCCTCCTCTGTCTTTAAGCCCGCCCACCCACCTGCCGCTCTCCACTCTCCACTCTCCACTCGCCACAGTCCACTCGCCACTCGCGTTGCCTCGGTTTCTCCTCGCTCAGTCAAGAAAACCCACGTCGCCGACCACCACACCACCACCGCCAACATTGAGAACAACCCCGCCTGGCAGAGGGTCATCGATGACCTCGCAGGCGACAACAAGGCGATGCGCGCGGACCTGGCGGAGATTGGGAAGTGGTTCCCAAGCATTGGGATGCTGGGTCACCACGCGCGTGGCCTCCTAAAAGCCATCACCGACCCCTTCGGTATCCCTCCTGCATTCGTCCTTCGCTTCGTGATGCAGGAGACGCGCTCCGATGACCCGAGGCAACGAGCCTGGTGGTGGATGTACCGGTCTGCCATGGCGCCGCAGCAGCCGGATAGCTTGCGCGTTAGCTCGTGAATGGAGCGCGTCCACAACGCCGACCTGGCCGTCCCCGCACCTGTCAACACGGCCTACTGGGACCACTACCAGCCCAATCTCCTCGGGCGCGATGACGTCTCCGACGGCTCGTCTGACTCGGAGTACGACTCTGGCTCTGACGACGACTCTGGCTACGCCGCCTACTCGTCTTGGTCGACTGGTGAGCCGGACATATTGGTGGTTGTCATCTCTGACGACGAGACGAAGGAGCCGGAGGACCCGGAGGACCCGGAGGTCCATATGGTGGCGCCATTCCTCCATGCGAAGGAGGGTGATAAAAAGCGCCCGATCGACGCCGACCTACTTCTAGATGGTGCAGTCATGGTCAAGCAGGAGGTGGAGGTGGTCCTGGCATTTGAAGCACATGCAGAGGTGGCAGAGAACAACAAGAAGAGGAAGATGCCTGAAGAAGGTGCAACTGAGGTTCGCCGGTCAGAGCGCATGAAGAATATGAAAAACTGAACAGTGGGCTGAAGAAGTGAAGAAGGTGGTTAGTAAAAGATGCTGAAAGTATACTATTTTCAGCATATAAGTTATAAGTAGAGATGTTTGGTTAGGTGTCTTATATAATGTGAGCACATAAGTTAATTATTACTGTCTGCTGGTCTTCTTTTGGTAATGTGATGTTATGGCTTCACTGTCTACTGAACTCTATATTTGTGGACAAGTACTATGAAATGCATCTTCAGTTGTCAGTTACTATGTTGAGCAAGTGTTGTTTTTATTGTTGTTGTCATCTTCAATTGTTGTCAGTTACTATGTTGAGCAATTGTTTCAGCGTTGCTATCATTGTTAGGTATGTTGAATGTTGTCAACTAACTGAGTGTTGACATTTAACTCAATGTTTTCAACATTCAGTTAAGCATTTCTGTCTTTTGTCAGCACCAAATAAACATCAACTAGATGAATTCTTGCAGTTATTATCTATGTCATTCAAAATTTAGTTCTGCAACTGGAAATTTGTTATCTATGCATATGTGGTTAGCTGCTGGATAAACAAATTCACTTGAATAACATCAAACTAGAAATTGAGCATCTAGTACAACATCACTTCAATCAAATTCATTAAGCATCTAGTACAACATCAATACAACATCTGGAAACTATAAATTAGTTAAATCATTCAGCATGTAGTACAACATCAGCTCAATCAAAATCACCCAGCATCCCCTTAAGCTTCCTTATCTTCTACTTGGTGTCCTCTTTGTGTTTGAACAAGTCACAAATCATGTATTTAAGCTTTCTCTTCTCTTGCTTTAACTTATCCCTCTCTCCAATGACTTGGTCCCTCTCCTGCATCACTTGATCTCTTTCTTTTTCTGCCTTAGCCTTGAATACCTGATGCATGCTTGTTACTGTTTTGTCATTCATCTTCCTTTTCTCAAGCTCTTCCCTAAGATCAGCCATAGCAATTTGTGTGCTGCCTAATTGGCTAATTACCTGCTCCTTCTCAGCCACCAGATTAGCAAAATCAAGTTTGAAATTGCTAAGCTCTTTTTCCAACTTCTTCTTCTCTTCCATAATCTTCAAGTTTTCCTCAGCATTCGAAACATTTTGTCTGAGATTCTGTTTTGTCTCCTCTTCATACATGCTCCATATCCTAGCTAGGCTCATCTTCATAGCATCAGGCCACTCAGGGTCAACCCACTCCACATAGTTGCAGCTAGGTACTTCCTATGAATTTAGAAGAAACATAAATTCGGTTAACTAATCAAGAAATTTAGTTAACTACTCAAAAAAATTCAGTTAACTACACATAGCACTTTAATGGCATACAAATTGACTACTGAAAAATAACTAAAATCTGAGCTTTTTAAACTTTTGACAGTGTGAATGAATTTGTACTAACCTTCTGGGAATAGGTTAGGAACCTCCTGCCAGTATCAACAGATTCAAATGCCACAACCTTCTCACACAAAGTTCCATGCTGACATGTAAAACTAGGCAAATCTGTGGCCAGGCCTCTCCATTCCTCACAGAAGATTGTGGCAGGAGCCTAAAACAAATCCAGATTGGATTCACAATGAAGAAATAAAACCCTAGCTGTTGGTAACACTAGTAGGAGACGAGGAGGAGATGACCAACCTTGCTGGTAACAACGTCATCTCCAGAAGAGCTAGGGAGATCATCCCATGACACCATGATTGACGCTGGAGGAAGAAGAGAAGAAGGGGAATGAGTGGTGATGGATCTGGTGGTGGAAGAGAGATACTTGTGGCTAGGGAGGAAGTAAAGGTGGATCTGGTGGTTGTGGACCAAAGGCAAACATACAATGCAAGTTGTAGGGTGCCAATGTGCATGGGTGTAAACTTCATTTAAGTTCATTTACTCTTTACATTTCATACCAATCAAGATGAAAAAAGGTGGATCTGGTGGTTGTGGACCAATCAGTTAACTGAATCTTTGTTCTGTTAAGTTCAATTACATTTTGGCCATATCAATCAAGCTCATTTAACTGAATCTTTGTTCAGTTAAGTACAGTTACATTTTGGCCATATCAATCAAGCTCATTTAACTGAATCTTTTTTTAGTTAAGTTCAGTTAAATGTTTTTTTCTCCATATAATGATTTGTTGTGTAAACATAAAATTTTGGCTATATTGTTCTCCACATACATGTTGGCTCAGAAAAGACAAAGACAAAGTTCAGCTCAGAGAGCTCAAAGAAGACAAAGTTAACTGAATATTGACAACAAATTGGAAGATTCAACATTGACACTGAAACATTCATATTACTTGATAGATACATATCCATTACAACCATACAGCCAAAAATAACATCATATCCATTACAACCATAGATACATATTCAGTTGAGCCACCTACTAAATTATCAACATCTCACTTCTTCACAATAAAGATGAAAGACATCACACAAAGCACCACAACACTAGCCATAAGAAGCTTTAGCACTAGCAGGATCTCTCTACCTAATCCAAGAAGCATAGCAACTTGCTACTTGGTAGCAAGGTTTTTCTCACTAGGGTTGTCAAAATTCACCCTGCCTGCAATGCTCTTCCAGCCAAGGCCCTTCCAGCTAAGTTTCTTCCTGCCATCCACTCAGTCATCTTACTCTCAAGCTCTTCCCTCATGTCCTCAGCTACACCAATTGCATCTACAACAGCAATACCAACAAGAACCCTAGTTTCAACCAGATGTTGCACATATTCCATCTCCCAGCAACAGAAATCACAAGTGACCTACAACCAAAGAAATGCAATGTATGAAAATGACTGACAAAGTTCAGTTAACATGAAAAAATGTTCAGTTAAGGACTAAAATTCAGTTAACCATGGCAGATTCATGGCTACTGAACATTCAGTTAACCTGTTAACTTCTAAGCACATCATGGCTACTGAACATTCAGTTAACCTGTTAACTTCTAAGCACATCACAGCTAGTTAACCCATCATGGCTACTGAGCACAACATGGCTACTAAACATGGCAGATTCATGAATCGAACAGAAAAAGACTGAAGCTTACATTGTCGTGGGTGCACTTGTAGAAAACCCAGCCATCGTGCTCATTGGTGCTAGAGTGGTAGCACTTGACAGGTTCGCTACAATCGGGGCATCCGACCAGTGGCACCTCAACAGAGCGGCCACGTGGACCAGAGTGCGGACTGGAGCGGGAGGATCTCGCAGATGACATGCTGTCGGCGAGAGGTGGCAGCAGATCCAGGCGGTGGTGGCTGCGGCGACGGCGGTGGAGGTGGCGACGGCGACTAGGGTTCGAGAAGGGAGAGGTGCGGTGCGGTGCGGTGCGGTCGGTCCGATTAGGTGGTGCCGTGCGGTCGATCTGACCAGGAGTGGCGGCCAGGTGAGGCGCGGTCCGACCAGGCGGGGGGACAAACATCGTCGTTTTTGCAAAAAAAAACAGCATTCCCCCGCCGAGGGCGTCTGGTGATGAGCTGGCGGTCAAAGCCCGCGTGGACGCGCCAGTCAACCACCAAGTCAGCAGGTACGTAGAGGAAATGGTATTTTGGACCATAGATGACCACCTGAGACAAGTTGTAAGACTGTATTTTGGGTATTTGCAAGTACGAGGAGAAATGCGGCCAGCGCTACGAGTATGAGGACCTGCAGTGAATTTTTCTCTTAAAAAAATTATAAAGAGAGTTACAACTCTCCCTCTATTTGAGAGAGATGGTGTGTTTTTAAGGAGAGATCCAAATTTCTTTTTGGGAATAGGGAGACTGCTGGAGCAGATTGTTACCTCAACTCTCCCTATAGGTGTTTTTTTCGGGGAATAGGAAGTCCACTGGAGATGCTCTCAACCTTTTTCTTCATCGTGATCACATTAATAATAAAATGATGCATAAAAATGTACTTTAGCTGCCAACTGAATTAACACTTAATGATTTATCAAAGAAAACATAGATTTTTAAGACAATAAGACGTGGGGCAAGTGAGGCAGTTTTCATCGGCAAACCCGAAAACGGAGGTCGATTGGATGGGAGGAAGAAATAAAGGACAAAATATGAAACCTTGCATGTTACTGTATTTAAATAAGAGAGAAATTAGATAATTCACAATGCATTACAATGAGGCTGCAAATACTTTGTATGCAATCAAAGTGATTTACATGCTATTCTACTATTACTATGGTTACATGTGAAAATCTGTACTTTAGCTACAAACTGAATAGTACATATCGACTTACAAAAAAAAATATGATTTAATTGGGTAAGCCAGTAGGCGTGCAGTACATGAGGTGGTTTTCAAGGGAAAAATTCAACAAAACTAAAACATGGATGGGTTTTAATTGTCACTTTTTCACCTCTAAATATATGATCACACAATTTGAAAAAAAATCATGTATGTTTCCTACAAATGGAAGGAATTATTCAAACATAATGGGTAATTAAAAGTCCAACAAGTATACTCTAAAAAATTTAAAGGTAAAAAAGAAAAAGAAAAGTAAAAAGGGAGAAAAATATGAAAAGAAGAACATACAAAACTCTGCGCACTTCACGCGAAAAGGTGACTATAACTCATCAAGGATGAAGCTCGGCTATGGGCGCAAGCGGGTGCTTTGAGCTTGGCCAACATCATTAGCGAGTAGTCCGCATGCGGTAGTTTGTATTCCCAACCCTACCCCTCCTCTCTCTCTATCTTTCGGCACACATTTTGGTCGAGTGCTAGAGACTTTGTAACTTAGAGGCTGTTCGGGCTCTCTCCGCTCTCCAACTCTACACCAGAGCGGAGCAACATCCATTTCTAGTTTGGGGAGTGGCTGAGAGGACGCTCCGCTCCATGGAGATTTTGTCGAACAGGGCCTTAGTGCGACTATTGATTAGTCCCTTTAGTAATCCGGTAAAGGAGCAGAAAGGATTCTCGCCTTTTCCCTAGAGGTGGCCCTGAGTTATCGAACCCAAGAGACGTGGTGCCCTCTAAGTAAGGGTTTCTAACAAGTTTTTGCAAGAGAATTAAATTCTAACTTCTGATCAGATCCTAAATCAAGCTGACACTAAAAACACTTATATTAAAAATAGACATGGGTATGAGGATTTATGCTTACAACCATATATTTGTATCAGGATCATCATGTCTTAATTTGTGCTCTGAAAGTCATCTATCAAGATGTGCTTGCTACTATCGAAAGGGGGAATGTGTCCAAATTACGTCTCAACCAGCATGCGTCATGTATCAAGAGTTAGTTGTCCAACCGAAGGCCCTATCCATCGCATGGAGTTGCCCCGTGTAATTAAGATAGCAATAAATGGACAAAAGCATTGGGCATTTAATAACAACACCTCTTGAATCCCCAAGGAAAGGATCCGTGTTACCATACTAAAACTTTTTGTCATTGGTGTTGAGAGTAACACTTCACGGTCTCCCTGCCCTTAGCCTATCTGGGACCCACTCTCCATGAACCATGATCCTGCGTACCTGCAGGGATGAAGAACGTGAACGAGACAAGAGACAACTATGGAGCAACTTTATGCTACACATACATGACATCAATTCGAAGTAGTTTCATCGATCCACAAATACATTGGGTTGCAAGGCCCTTGCCTCAACCGATGACTGTATCGAACTACTGACACATGGAGATCAGATCGCACGAAGAACTCATCATGAAGATTGATTGATTGATAACATGTCTTATAATGGATGCCGTATGTGATACACGATTACAACAATGACTACATGGTTGAGAACTATGATGGTGACAAAAGTTGTGGCTATGGTGATGGGAAAATGGCGGTGCCTAGGGTTGATGGAGATAGCTTTTGGGAAGATCACGATGCGTGGATTGTTGTGCGATGTTCTGTTGCTCATTTGGTGTCGGGCCCTTTATAAAAGTTGTTCAAATGGATTGAAAGCCTTTGTTGGCACGCCATATGACCGCCCATACGAGCGGGCGCGGTCATATGAAGCGTCGTCTTTTGCTATGGCGCCTGTGTTGTGCCTCCCACTTGATCTCCTCTATCTTCACTTTATTCCTTTCCATGTATGACTTGATTTCATGCATAAATAGCCCATTTCCCGTGAAAACAAAATAAAGATCAGATTAAATCCTTTGCATTCATTTGTCATTAGTGGTAATATTGGAGCGAATATCTCGATTTTAATGAAATATTATGGTTTAAACTCAGGTTAGAGGAGTGTAAAATTAACACTCATCAACTATATGGGGCGATGTGTGAGAGTTCTTATTCTGCGGCGCAACTATATGTCGCTTAGCACGAGACTGAGCACACGCTCACGTCGAGCTTTGGTACTAATGGGCCAACCCAAGTAGCTTCCAGGTTAGTTCGTTTTTCTGCTGTTTTTCATCAGTTCATTTTTTTGCTTTTTGTTTTTTATATTTACCAAAATACACAAATTTTAAATGTTATTAAAATTTTCAAAATAGTAAATTTGGAAAATGTTCAAGCAGTGAACAAATTTATTAGCCTAATTTTAAAACAAATGTTGGTATCATTCAAAAAAATTGTGTGTGAAAAAAATGAGTTCACGTGTTTCAAGAAAGTATACATGATATTATATAAAAAAATTTAATCATGTATTACAAAAATGTTATATGTGCATAAGAAAATGTTCTTGACGTTTACAAGAAATGTATAAATATGTATGAGAAAAGAAGACATCAAAAATATATATATGAAAAAATGTATATAATCCCGTACTTAAATAATGCTAAACATGTGCAAAAAACAAATGTTAGCGCAATTAAATAAATTGTACCTCCATTTCAAAAATATGTATGTGAAATATTTGGAAAATGTTAATACAAAGTCAAAAACAATTATTTGGAGTATAAAAAGTTCCATACCATTTATAATGTACGGGACATTTTATAGAAATGTTCTCGTTTTTCAAAAGAAAATGTTAGTGATATTTACAGAAAATATGTATACACTCTAGGAAAATGTTCACATTGTTAAGAAAAATGGTTGTTGCCAGAAAAAATGTTGACGTTTGAATGTTTTCCGAAACATGTATGAAAAAATGTAGATTGTGTATTTGAAAAATTGTTGAACAAGTACTAATCAAAAATGTTTCATGTACACACCAAAAAATGTATATTGGGTACTGAAAATAAGTTGCCATATGTTAATAAAACTAATAAAAAAAGAAAAGCGTAGAAAAACCGGAAAAAATGAAACAGAAAAGACCAATACCAAGGAAAACTGAAAAAGAAACAAAAAACTGGGGAGGAAAAACAGAAAAACAAATAAAATAATAAATCAGCGAAACCGAGAACAATAATGAAACGAAAAACAAAATACTGGTAAAAATCAATGTAGAAATAAAAACAATGGAAAGAAAAAACCCGAAGATAACCAACCCAGCGAACGCTATTGAAATCCAGCTAAAGAAACATCGGTGAATATGGCCCGGCCCAGTATCTATAGGTGGGACGGAGAAAATCACCGAGATGGAAGAAACAGTCCGGTTGGGCGAAATATAGCCCTTGATATTATTTTACGCCTTCAAGGTCCTATTGGGGCATAACACGCGGTTAGGCCCCGACCCAGTACGCCGGCTCATCGTTCACTTACGAGACCATTTGTTTCGGCAAGTCTCTTTCATTGTTAGAGTTTCTCGTGCCGCCGCCGTCATCTGAGAAATTTAAGTCCCCTCGCCTCCGGCCGCCATTT
>NC_041389.1:458358605-458395436 GCF_002162155.2 Triticum dicoccoides
GGGGGACCTCGGATCTTCAAGACCTCTATGTCCTTCGTCATCGTCTAGTGATCATTATAGTTTTGTGATAATAAATTTTCTCTCGTTCTTTTGGTGGTGCCATGAGATTAGAGAGTTTTCTGTTCTCGCAGATCCGATTATTTAGATCTGAGGAGTTTATGTTGCTGTGTCAAGCCATTTTTGTTGTTCTGATTCTTTGTGGAGGTGAAATCTCTCATCGACACCGTGACGAATATATAGTGATTATACGGCCTTCACTTCTAGGGGATCATCCCTAGCCCAAGTATGTTCGTTGATCAAGGCTTCCCATCTTTTTGGATGGGCGACTCAAGACGCTTTCAAGAAGCATTATTGGTAATGTTCGTACGGGTGAAGGAGTGACAACATCGTTGCTCCAGCCTAATTGCAGCCTCTTTATCAAAGTCTTTGGAGTATTTCTTCGAACACAGATTGACGCCTTGAAGAAAGTGTTTTCAAGAGATTTCATTGTAATTCTTAGTCATAACAGTTACTTTGTTTTTCTTAGATGTTAGGTCCAAATTAGTGTACTCGCTTGGTCGCCTACAATTTGTATTTGTATGCCGCTCGATAGTTACAAAAATTCAACATGCATCCAGAATTCAGAAAATGTTCACAAAAATTTAGAGCAATATTATGAATTTAGAAATGATCATAAATTTAGATTATTTGTGGACTAAAAATAGATTCATGATTTTTAAAAATATTCACAAAAATCTAAGATATGCATGAAATTTGAAATATATTTGTATTCAAAAGTGATTTAAAACACATTAATGAATTTATAAAATATTCAAAGGTTCATGAAATTTTAGAATATTTTTATTTTTGAAAATTAAGGGATCAAATAAAACCAACAACAAAAATAAAAAATAAAAAGAAAAAAAACTCATCGGAAGCTGTTATAAGAAAAAACCAGAAGTGGGTCCATCTTCCTAAGAATGAAAAATGGTGGTGGCGCTGGCACAAGAAGATAATCCAGCTAGGCCATCAATGGCATCTCCAACATCAGTGATTAATATCTTTGGGCCGGAGTACTTGAGGGCACCCAACGAGCAAGACATCCGGAGGCTTACGACAGAGAGTGAAGCAAGAGGATGACTAGGGATGCTTGGATCAATTAACTGTATGCACTGGACCTGAAAGAATTGTCCTGCAAGGTGGAAAGGTTCGTACAAAGGCCACAACAACAATCACACGATCATTTTTGAGGTCGTTGCATCGGAGAATCTATGAATTTTACATTCATTTTTTGGATTGCCTAACTCACACAATTAATTTAATGTGCTTTCGAGATCACCATTGTTTGCTAGGCTTGTTGGGAGAGATGCTTCCTTTTGCAACTATACAGGGAATGGTCATGAGTACATGATGGGGTACTATCTTGCGTATGACATCTATCCTCTATGGACCACATTTATCAAAACAATTTTGGACCAAAAGGTAACAAAAGTTGTCACTTTGCGACACGTCAAGAGTATACTACTCCCTCCGTTTCTAAATATAAGCCTTTTCAGATATTTTAATGAGGACTACATATGGATGTATATATACATATTTTACAATGTAGATTCATTCATTTTGCTCCGTATATAGTTTGTATTGGAATCTTTAAAAATGCTTATATTTAGGAACAGAGGGAGTAGAAAGGATGTGGAGAGAGCTTTTGGTGTGCTTCAGAAGCGCTTTGCAATTATTATTTTTGAAACAAGGCAAATGACTTGCCATTTTCATTGATTAAGAAGAAGTGAGGATTGCCCAGTTAATTGGCGGAAAACCGGGCTAAAACCGATACATCCAACCCACAAATTCATGGGCACCACCGGCCAGCCTGGCCACCGACGTGCAATAGAAGACACGACGGCACATGCCAACAGATGACCACACGCACAAACAACTAACAGCTCCGACTTTGATGACGAGCATCGCCTGAGGCAGGACTTGCGCCGACTGTGCCCGCCGCAAACGACCAACGAGCACCTGTCATCGTCGCCACTTGGACTCTCCACGGTAGCTCCGACTTCAAAGCAACCAAGCAACCCACTGAAGAGCACCTCGGACATGCCGGGAAGACCCGACTACCGAAGCCCGAGTCGCGACCCATGCTCCTCACGACGCCATCATCATTACCAAACAGAAATCAGCGCCCCTGAAACGGCCGCCTCAGCAAACCACGCGACGAAGATGCCGCTGTCCACCGCCCAAGAAATCTCCAATTGTAGCCGGCTCTGAGACGATGCCCTCAAGGAGGTAGAAGACGTGAAGACGCCTTCATCGCCCAATCTTGCAGATCTGAGGTTTCCCTTCGGAGCCAAGGCCACGGGGAGGAGGGGAGGAGCAGCACACATCAGCGAAGCTTCCAAGAAAGAGCACGACGCCCGCGGGCGTCGCCGTCGTCGTATCCAGCAAAGCCGGAGATAGGATTTATCCTGGTGAAGCTCGACCACCAACTGCCCGAACCGGCCGGCCACGAACCGCTATCCACCAAACCTCGCAGAGCACCTCCCTCCAGTGCCTGCCCTTGCTGAGGCCGTCCTGCACGACCACCAGGACAGCAGCCGCAGCGCTGCCAGAACCTGGGTCCGCCTGCCGTTTGACTCCGATCTGGCCAGGGGATCCCTTGATCCGCCACATCCAGACACTCACCGCCCTCTGGCTGAAGCTGCCACCACCAAATCCGGGGCCGCCGCCCCGGCAACCGCATACCTCACCAAATCAGAAAGCGCTTTGCAATCATTTATGACCCTGCCGAGTATTGGAACTCTAAGGTTCTATGGCAAATCATGACTTGTTGTATCATCTTGCATAACATGATCATTGAAGATGAGAGTGAACCGCCTGAGAACATTCGGTACATTACCAATGGGGATCCGGTCGAGCGAGAGCACGATCCAAATAAGATTCAGGCACTACTTGAAGCGCATCCGAGGATCGAGAACCTAGAATTTCATAACCAGCTCCAACATGATTTGTTAAGCATCAATGACATCTCCATAACACTTCGTAGTTGTGATTTTATCATCCTATGTACTTCATTTGAATCATTCGCTGTGTTTGAATTTGAATAATTTAATTTGTAAACTATGAATCTGTAATATTCATAAATTGTGTGGAACTTATTTATTATGTTTGGTTTTTATATGTGTGCTAATATATAGTCAAGTTTATTTCGGTGGCCGAAAATGAAAAGAATTTGACAAAAATAAAAACTTGCTCCATTAAATTTAAGAGTTCGCCTAGATCCGACCAAATTTACTCCACTATAGCTAACTCTATGTTTCCTCCTCTATGCTTTTAGGGAATCGGCTCGAGATGCTCCAAAGCACAGAAACGAGAGGAGAAGATTCTCCAAATTATAGCCACTAATGGACGATAGAAACCGGTGGCCAGCGTGGTATCGCAATGTCGGTACAAAACCATCCTGGCAGAAGCGTGAGGTACATTTGTTAATCAAGTGGTAAGGCGTCTGTTGAACACGCGTACCATCCAAACCCAGTTGCTGCCGTCGGTGGAAGAAAACAACAGGGGGTGTTCAGGCTCTATGGGCGCCCGGTGCGCGTGCGTGCGACGAGCACCACGTCGCCACTCTTTGAACGAGCGGTCTCGCTTTAGCAGTCAACGCAGCACGGCCTTTTGCTTCGCGAGCTTTCCAGAGCGCGCGCACCGCCGTCCACGCCGTCCCCGCGTATTAAAACTCGCCGCCGCCGTTGCTGTCAAATCCGTGGTGCGACACGGCGACACCAGCGAACACCACAGTTATCAGCATGAACCCAACACGTTCCCGCAGTGCGCCAGATATAAATAGGTGCCAACACATCTTTACATTTCCTCAAACCAACAGAGATCACATCACACAACACACGACGCAAAAACTTCTGAAACTTAGCGTCTGTAGGCACAGAGAGCTTCTGAAGATGAGCGTGGAGATCCTGGACGGGAGGACGGTGCAGAGCTTCGTAGAGGACGAGGGCGCCTTCAACGACTCCGTCGACGGCCGCTTCGCTGCGCTCGACGCCGACCACGACGGCCTCCTCTCCTACCCCGAGATGGCCCGGGAGATCATGAGCCTCCGGGTCCTCGAGAAGCACTTCGGGATCGACGAGGCCGGTGCCGTTGGTCCCGACGAGCTCGCAAAGCTCTACCGCGGTCTGTTCGCGCGCTTTGACCGTGACGGCAACGGCGCGGTGGACCGGGAAGAGTTCCGGGCGGAGATGAAGGAGGTCATGCTCGCCGTGGCCAACGGGCTCGGATTCATGCCAGTGCAGATGGTGGTCGAGGAGGGGAGCTTTCTCAAGGTGGCCGTGGACCGGGAGCTGGCCAGAGCTGCCTGACCGATTCTGTTTGTACTAGTGTATGTTACAGAGTGAACCAGGCATTAAGAGAGTGAGGATAATGTTTTTGTTTTATTTTCAAAACGAGAAGTGAGTATTAATGCTGAAGCCTCAATGGCATTCAGCTATATCTACCTAATTGTGTATTTATTTACAGAGACATTTATCACTGTTTAAGAATTGATCCGAGTAGAGTCATCGAGTAGCCGATAAAAACTGATAAATCATCCGATTAAATCGCTTATTTGATCGATTAATTTACCGATTAGCCTATTAATCCTCTACTTGCCAGCTAGCAAAGCAGCTACCCGTTAACAATTTTCTCACCAATGTGTTTATGTACTATTTTCATACGAGTAAAATGTCGGGCATATGATGAAATAACGACCTCTAGATAATTAGTTAGAACCATCACGTTTCTGCCAAAGGGTGTCTCCAACACTCACTCTCAAATCGTCTGAATGTGTTGGGACCCATTTTATCATTCAATGCGATATCCCATCAGTTTGCAGCCCGGTCTGGATGTCCGTTTTCCTGCAAATGAAGGTAAACCAAGGGGCTTTATGAACATTCGGATTGTTGTCACGTGTGACCCATCCAAAACTCTCTCCCTTGCTCGCGCACATTCTCAAGCGAAGCAGTTGCCACGCAGCGCCGCTTTAGAGTGTCAGCGCTGCATTCATGCCGGCACAGAGCGGACGCAACCTCTCACTGATGCCGACATTGAACCGGTGCGGCCGCCGAGAGCATCGCCCATGCCGCGTGCCAGTGCCCACACCTGTTCAATACCGAAGAGATGTGACAAGACGGGACTGATATTTGCCGCATTTAAATGGGTCGCCGCCATTCGCCAACGTCATTAAACATAGATGCAGGCAGAGAAACCAACTTCGGCGTCCGTATTAACACACCCGCTTCTTGCCTTGGCTGGCATCCGCTATTTAAATGAGGCCACGCCCGGCAAAAACCGCACTACACCTCGTTTTGCTTCACATCCTCCTCTATGCACCACCTCCCGCCATGACCACAAGCTCTAGCGCATTGTAGGAGAGCTTCTCAATGAAGTAGAAGGATGAGTTGACTGCCCTTGTGGACGGCTCCCAGGGCCGCTGTGCGAAGCGGACAGAGGCTGGCCTGTGGGCCAGCTCCCTGGAGGTCTCCGGCGATGACTTGACGATGAAGACGGCCTCCGACAACGACTTGGCGTCCTTGCCCGTGTCGTCCCATGCTGGCTTGACCATGGAGCAGGCGTAGACGCATTTCAACGCCGCCATGGTGAAGGAGCAGCTGGAGCCGTAGCCGGTGTCGGCGTTACGACAGGCGCAGTCGGAGCCGCTGCCTCGACGGGGAGCTCGCCAAGATTGGCAAGGACTGGCGCTAAGCGGCACCTCCGCCAATGCCGGCAGGGCCAAGGCCGCCGCCAGGGACCCCGCGAGCCGGGTCGGTATTGGCAACGGAGGCCCTCCGCACGGTGCAGGAGGAAGCGAAACGACTCCTCCGCGAGGGCCAAGCGGCGAGCTGGCAAGGCTGTTGCGGCCCGAGTCTTTCCACCGCCGGAAGGACGGTGATGACGGTGCGGCTGTAAGGGCGGCCAAGTGTATGACGTCGTCGTATGCTACAAGTTAGACACCTAGGGTGTTTTTATTTTTATTTTTAGTTAAACGGTCAAAATAACATCCATTTATGCAAATTATTATATCCAAAATTATGTTGAAATCCGTCATGTTTGGTAAAATTCTTCAAGTTTGTTCAAATTTGTTTTAAAATGAATATGGACATGTTTTGATGGCCGCCTCCCGCTTCACTATCGGTGAACTGGTCCCACCGATACACGAACGGTCAGCTTTGGAGCTGCTTGCAGGTTCCAGATCCAACAGCTGCAGCAAACTTGTAAACCGTGTGAGGAGGAAAAATAGGGGCCTTGAGCTAGGCGTACGGTGCGCATACGCCGACTACGACGTCAGCCGTCGTTACTCTTTTGACCGATGACCGATAAGGGCATCTCCAACGGTTGTAAGATAGTTGTTGATAGACTTTGCCACATAGGATTTTTGATGATGTGTCATATAATAAATGAGGGAAAAGAGGAAGGTTGTATATACATGAACCAACACCCCTTGCACAAGCTCCAATGTTGAATGAGAGAGCACCTTATTTACTATTTCACATCCTATTGGGTAAACTAGATACACCCATTAAAATTGTTGTATGTTAAGATGTTGGTTGATGACATGTCATGTTTTACCAACAAGCTAACATATAAACTGTTGAAGATGTCCTAAGTGTCAATGTTTCCATGCCGTCGCACCTACGCATATTCTGCGCGTATTAAAATTCTTCGGCATGAGACGCCGCCGTTGCTGTCAACACCCTTGTGCGACGCGGCCGACAACAGGGAAAACCACGGTTGACACCACGGAGTACTACTACTTTTTTACTTTGCTTACATCTGAAGCGAGTTTCGTCAACTTCGGCGCATCCCGCAGCGATATTGCCCCAAAAACCTACTGAAGCGATGCCACCTATAAATACCGACCAACACCTATTCCCCACGTCCACAAACCGGCCGAGATCACTTCCACACAAGACTAGAAACTCCTGAAACTAAAGTTACGGCCCGTCCCCTGTGTGACGGTGGGGTCCCTGTTGGCGACAAGCAGAGCGATTAGTTTTTCCTCGCCCCTGGCGACTCCTCTCGCCGGCGGCGGGTCGATCTGGTCGCCCCCCCCTCCGATCCTCTCCTATCTCCCCCCGCGGTGGTTGTCCCCTTGCTGTTCTCTTCTCCCCCCACCCCCGATCAGCCTCCGGGTGTCGGTGCACACGAGCGTACACCCCCACCATCCCTTAGTTCCTCCAGGATAGTTCGTTTCCTTCCATCTCCAAGGTGTGGGGAGCACGAGGTTGGTCAGGAGCCATGGACAGCGTTGAAGACAAGTTGAAGCGCATGAATCTCTCAGAGGCTGAGAGGAGGGGTGTGAAAATCGGATGGAGGAGAGCGGCGGAGCAGAAGGGGAGTGTGGCTAAAGCAATGGGGAAGTTGTTCTCTGATAAACTAGGACATGTAGGAGGTATGGAGCTGGCGCTAGGCAAGATTTGGTGCCCGCTGAAGAGGCTGGAGGTGAAGGAGATGGGAGAGAACCGATTCTTGTTCCTTTTTCATCAGGAGGCGGGGAAGAGAAAAGCAGTGGATAATGGCCCATGGACCTTTGGCAAGGAGCTGCTCGTTATGGAAGACTTCGATCCTCGCAAAACAATAGAGGATTACACTTTCGACACGGTGCCGATCTGGGTGAGAATCTACAATGTTCCGCTGGGAATGATGTGTCGGGAGGTGGGGGAAGACTTGGGGGAAGAAATAGGTAAATTGATGGAGGTTGATGCTGGCGAGGATGGGACGGCATTGGATAAATGCTTGAGGGTAAAAGTGAAGATCAAAGTCTCTGAACCTCTCATGAGGGGACTGTACCTGGATGTGGAACCGGAGGAGGGGGAAGCAGGGAGTGACATGGAGGTAGGCATGACCGATGGAGAGAGATCGAAAAAGGATGAGGAAGGGAGGTTCTGGTGCCATTTTGAGTATGAATATTTGCCTGATTTCTGCTATACTTGTGGGAGGCTTGGTCATGTGGACAGAGAGTGCGGCAACAGGCTGAGAAAGGGCCAGAAAGCTGAGTTTGGAAGATGGCTGAAGTATGTGCCGGAAAGAGCTCATGTCAATGAGGCAGGAAGAACAAACTGGAGAGAAAACAGTGGTGGCAGTTCAGGCAGGAGGTATGGATGGCTGAATAGCGAGGGGAGGTCTAGGAGTGATGTGGATTCCTGGAAGAAATCAAGTGGAAGTGGGGGAGACAGGGAAAAGAAGAGCACGATCGAAACTAAAGTTACAAGCCCTCTAAATATCACACTGCCAGCGAGCGAGCAAAATAAGGAAAAGAGTGGGGATAAGAGCAAAAAATGTCTGAGTTTTGGCGCTTTGGAGGAAGCGGAAGGATCAGTGAGTGCAGCCACAAAGAAGGCAGTCCCAAACAAGCAGGGGGGCCCTTCTGCAGGGGTAGAGAGAGGAGCAATAGACGTCGCGAGAGGTGGAAAGAGTGATTTAAAGGGGGAGCTGCATGCAGAGGTGAAGGCTCATACCTTAAAAAAAGAGTAAGAAGGGGAGGAACTGAAGGAAATATGCCCTAGAGGCAATAATAAAGTTATTATTTATTTCCTTATATCATGATAAATGTTTATTATTCATGCTAGAATTGTATTAACCGGAAACATAATACATGTGTGAATATATAGACAAACAGAGTGTCACTAGTATGCCTCTACTTGACTAGCTTGTTAATCAAAGATGGTTATGTTTCCTAACCATGAATAAAGAGTTGTTATTTGATTAACGAGATCACATCATTAGTTGAATGATCTGATTGACATGACCAATTCCGTTAGCTTAGCACCCGATCGTTTAGTATGTTGCTATTGCTTTCTTCATGACTTATACATGTTCCTATGACTATGAGATTATGCAACCCCCGTTTACCGGAGGAACACTTTGTGTGCTACCAAACGTCACAACATAACTGGGTGATTATAAAGGTTCTCTACAGGTGTCTCCAAAGGTACTTGTTGGGTTGGCGTATTTCGAGATTAGGATTTGTCACTCCGAATGTCGGAGGTATCTCTGGGCCCTCTCGGTAATGCACATCACTTAAGCCTTGCAAGCATTGCAACTAATGAGTTATTTGCGAGATGATGTATTACGGAACGAGTAAAGAGACTTGCCGGTAACGAGATTGAACTAGGTATTGGATACCGACGATCGAATCTCAGGCAAGTAACATACCGATGACAAAGGGAATAACGTATGTTGTTATGCGGTCTGACCGATAAAGATCTTCGTAGAATATGTAGGAACCAATATGGGCATCTAGGTCCCGCTATTGGTTATTGACCGGAGACATGTCTCGGTCATGTCTACATTGTTCTCGAACCGTAGGGTCCGCACACTTAAAGTTACGATGACAGTTACTTTATGAGTTTATGTATTTTGATGTACCGAAGGTTGTTTGGAGTCCCGGATGTGATCACGGATATGACGAGGAGTCTCGAAATGGTCAAGACATAAAGATTGATATATTAGATGACTATATTCGGACACCGGAAGTGTTCCGGGTATTTTCGGAGAAAAACCGGAGTACCGGAGGGTTACCGGAACCCCCCCGAGAAGTAATGGGCCTTGATGGGCCCTAGTGGAGAGAGAGAGGGGCCGGCCAGGGCAAGAGGCGCGCCCCCTCCCCTTGAGTCCGAATAGGACAAGGAAGGGAGGGCGGCGCCCCCCTTGCCTTCCCCCTCTCCCACTCCTTCCTTCCCCTCCTTCTCGGAATAGGAAAGGGAGGGGGGAAACCTACTTGGAGTAGGTTTCCCCCTCCTAGGGCGCGCCTCCCCCTTGGCCGGCCCCTCCTCCTCTCCCCCTTTATATACGGGGAGGGGGCACCCCATAGACACACAAGTTGATCATCGTGATCGTTCCTTAGCCGTGTGCGGTGCCCCCCTCCACGATATTACACCTCGGTCATATTGTAGCGGTGCTTAGGCGAAGCCCTGCGACAGTTGAACATCAAGATCGTCACCACGCCGTCATGCTGACGGAACTCCTCCCTGGACCTCTGGTGGATCGGAGCCCGGGGTGCGTCATCGAGCTGTATGTGTGTCAAGAACTCAGAGGTGCCGGAGTAACGGTGTTTGGATCGGTTGGACCGGGAAGACGTACGACTACTTCCTCTATGTTGCGTCAACGCTTCCGCTTCGGTCTACGAGGGTACGTAGACAACACTCTCCCCTCTCGTTGCTATGCATCACCATGATCTTGCGTGTGCGTAGGAATTTTTTTGAAATTACTACGTTCCCCAACAGTGGCATCCGAGCCTAGGTTTTATGGTTTGATGTTATATGCACGAGTAGAACACAAGTGAGTTGTGGGCGATATAAGTCATACTGCTTACCAGCATGTCATACTTTGGTTCAGCGTTATTGTTGGACGAAGCGGCCCGGACCGACATTACGCGTACGCTTACGCGAGACTGGTTTTACCGCCGTGCTTTGCACACAGGTGACTAGCGGGTGTCAGTTTCTCCAACTTTAGTTGAACCGAGTGTGGCTACGCCCGGTCCTTGCGAAGGTTAAAACAACATCAACTTGACAAACTATCGTTGTGGTTTTGATGCGTAGGTGAGATTGGTTCTTGCTTAAGCCCGTAGCAGCCACGTAAAACTTGCAACAACAAAGTAGAGGACGTCTAACTTGTTTTTGAAGGGCATGTTGTGATGTGATATGGCCAAGACGTGATGCTATATTTTATTGTATGAGATGACCATGTTTTGTAACTGAAGTTATCGGCAACTGGCAGGAGCCATATGGTTGTCGCTTTATTGTATGAAATGCAAACGTCCTGTAATTGCTTTACTTTATCACTAAGCGGTAGCGATAGTCGTAGAAGCAATAGATGGCGTAAAACGACAACGATACTATGATGGAGATCAAGGTGTCGCGCCGGTGACGATGGTGATCATGATGGTGCTTCGGAGATGGAGATCACAAGCACAAGATGATGATGGCCATATCATATCACTTATATTGATTGCATGTGATGTTTATCCTTTATGCATCTTATCTTGCTTTGATTGATGGTAGCATTTTAAGATGATCTCTCACTAAAAATTATCAAGAAGTGTTCTCCCTGAGTATGCACCGTTGCCAAAGTTCGTCGTGCCCAGACAGCACGTGATGATCGGGTGTGATAAGCTCTACGTCCATCTACAACGGGTGCAAGCCAGTTTTGCACACGCAGAATACTCAGGTTAAACTTGACGAGCCTAGCATATAACAGATATGGCCTCGGAACACGGAGACCGAAAGGTCGAGCGTGAATCATATAGTAGATATGATCAACATAAGATGTTCACCATTGAAAACTACTCCATCTCATGTGATGATCGGTCATGGTTTAGTTGATTTGGATCACGTGATCACTTAGATGACTAGAGAGATGTCTGTCTGAGTGGGAGTTCTTAAGTAATATGATTAATTGAACTTAAATTTATCATGAACTTAGTACCTGATAGTATCTTGCTTGTCTATGTTGATTGTAGATAGATGGCCCGTGCTGTTGTTCCGTTGAATTTTAATGCGTTCCTTGAGAATGCAAAGTTGAAAGATGATGGTAGCAACTACGCGGACTGGGTCCGTAACTTGAGGATTATCCTCATTGCTGCACAGAAAAATTACGTCCTGGAAGCACCGCTGGGTGCCGGGCCTGCTGCTGATGCAACTGACGACGTTGAACGTCTGGCAGAGCAAAGCTGATGACTACTCGATAGTTCAATGTGCCATGCTTTACGGCTTAGAACCGGGACTTCAACGACGTTTTAAACGTCATGGAGCATATGAGATGTTCCAGGAGTTGAAGTTAATATTCCAGAAGAATGCCCGGATTGAGAGATATGAAGTCTCCAATAAGTTCTATAGCTACAAGATGGAGGAGAATAGTTCTGTCAGTGAGCATATACTCAAGATGTCTGGGTATTGTAATCACTTGATTCAACTGGGAGTTACTCTTCCGGATGATAGCGTCATTGACAGAATTCTCCAATCACTTCCACCAAGCTACAAGAGCTTCGTGATGAACTATAATATTCAAGGGATGGATAAGACAATTCCCGAGCTCTTCGCAATGCTAAAGGCTGCGGAGGTAGAAATCAAGAAGGAGCATCAAGTGTTGATGGTCAACAAGACCACTAGTTTCAAGAAAAAGGGCAAAGGGAAGAAGAAGGGGAACTTCAAAAAGAACAGCAAGCAAGTTGCTGCTCAAGAGAAGAAACCCAAGTCTGGACCTAAGCCTGAAACTGAGTGCTTCTACTGCAAGCAGACTGGTCACTGGAAGCGGAACTGCCCCAAGTATTTGGCGGATAAGAAGGATGGCAAGGTGAACAAAGGTATATGTGATATACATGTTATTGATGTGTACCTTACTAGAGCTCGCAGTAGCACCTGGGTATTTGATACTGGTTCTGTTGCTAATATTTGCAACTCGAAACAGGGACTACGGATTAAGCGAACACTAGCAAAGGACGAGGTGACGATGCGCGTGGGAAATGGTTCCAAAGTTGATGTGATCGCGGTCGGCACGCTACCTCTACATCTACCTTCGGGATTAGTATTATACCTAAATAATTGTTATTTGGTGCCAGCGTTAAGCATGAACATTATAACTGGATCTTGTTTGATGCGAGACGGTTATTCATTTAAATCAGAGAATAATGGTTGTTCTATTTATATGAGTAATATCTTTTATGGTCATGCACCCTTGAAGAGTGGTCTATTTTTGATGAATCTCGATAGTAGTGATACACATATTCATAGTGTTGAAGCCAAAAGATGCAGAGTTGATAATGATAGTGCAACTTATTTGTGGCACTGCCGTTTAGGTCATATCGGTGTAAAGCGCATGAAGAAACTCCATACTGATGGACTTTTTGGAACCACTTGATTATGAATCACTTGGTACTTGCGCACCGTGCCTCATGGGCAAGATGACCAAAACGCCGTTCTCCGGTACTATGGAGAGAGCAATAGATTTGTTGGAAATCATACATACAGATGTATGTGGTCCGATGAATGTTGATGCTCGTGGCGGATATCGTTATTTTCTCACCTTCACAGATGATTTAAGCAGATATGGGTATATCTACTTGATGAAGCATAAGTCTGAAACATTTGAAAAGTTCAAAGAATTTCAGAGTGAAGTTGAAAATCATCGTATAAAGAAAATAAAGTTTCTACGATCTGATCGTGGAGGAGAATATTTGAGTTACGAGTTTGGTCTACACTTGAAACAATGCGGAATAGTTTCGCAACTCACGCCACCCGGAACACCACAACGTAATGGTGTGTCCGAACGTCGTAATCGTACTTTACTTGATATGGTGCGATATATGATGTCTCTTACTAATTTACCGCTATCGTTTTGGGGTTATGCTTTAGAGACAACCACATTCACATTAAATAGGGCACCATCAAAATCCGTTGAGACAACACCTTATGAACTATGGTTTGGCAAGAAACCAAAGTTGTCGTTTCTTAAAGTTTGGGGCTGCAATGCTTATGTGAAAAAGCTTCAACCTGATAAGCTGGAACCCAAATCGGAGAAATGTGTCTTCATAGGATACCCAAAGGAGACAGTTGGGTACACCTTCTATCACAGATCCGAAGGCAAGACATTTGTTGCTAAGAATGGATCCTTTCTAGAGAAGGAGTTTCTCTCGAAAGAAGTGAGTGGGAGGAAAGTAGAACTTGATGAGGTAACTGTACCTACTCCCTTGTTGGAAAATAATACATCACAGGAACCGTTTTCTATGACGTCAAAACCAACTAGTGAGGAAGTTGATGATGATGATCATAGAACTTCGGATCAAGTTAATACAGAACCTCGTAGGTCAAACAGAGTAAGATCCGCACCAGAGTGGTACGGTAATCCTATTCTGGAAGTCATGCTGCTAGATCATGATGAACCTACGAACTATGAAGAAGCGATGGTGAGCCCAGATTCCGCAAAATGGCTTGAAGCCATGAAATCTGAGATGGGATCCATGTATGAGAACAAAGTATGGACTTTGGTTGACTTGCCCGATGGTCGGCAAGCAATTGAGAATAAATGGATCTTCAAGAAGAAGATTGACGCTGACGGTAATGTTACTGTCTACAAAGCTCGACTTGTTGCAAAAGGTTTTCGACAAGTTCAAGGGATTGACTACGATGAGACCTTCTCACCCGTATTGATGCTTAAGTCTGTCCGAATCATGTTAGCAATTGCCGCATTTTATGATTATGAAATTTGGCAAATGGATGTAAAAACTGCATTCCTCAATGGATTTCTGGAGGAAGAGTTGTATATGATGCAACCAGAAGGTTTTATCGATCCAAAGGGAGCTAACAAAGTGTGCAAGCTCCAGCGATCCATTTATGGACTGGTGCAAGCCTCTCGGAGTTGGAATAAACATTTTGATAGTGTGATCAAAGCATTTGGGTTTATACAGACTTTTGGAGAAGCCTGTATTTACAAGAAAGTGAGTGGGAGCTCTGTAGCATTTCTAATATTATATGTGGATGACATATTATTGATTGGAAATGATATAGAATTTCTGGATAGCATAAAGGGATACTTGAATAAAAGTTTTTCAATGAAAGACCTCGGTGAAGCTGCTTACATATTAGGCATTAAGATCTATAGAGATAGATCAAAACGCTTAATTGGACTTTCACAAAGCACATACCTTGACAAAGTTTTGAAGAAGTTCAAAATGGATCAAGCAAAGAAAGGGTTCTTGCCTGTATTGCAAGGTGGGAAGTTGAGTAAGACTCAAAGCCCGACCACTGCAGAAGATAGAGAGAAAATGAAAGATGTTCCCTATGCTTCAGCCATAGGCTCTATCATGTATGCAATGCTGTGTACCAGACCTGATGTGTGCCTTGCTATAAGTTTAGCAGGGAGGTACCAAAGTAATCCAGGAGTGGATCACTGGACAGCAGTCAAGAACATCCTGAAGTACCTGAAAAGGACTAAGGATATGTTTCTCATATATGGAGGTGACAAAGAGCTCATTGTAAATGGTTACGTTGATGCAAGCTTTGACACTGATCCGGACGATTCTAAATCGCAAACCGGATACGTGTTTACATTAAACGGTGGAGCTGTCAGTTGGTGCAGTTCAAAGCAAAGCGTCGTGGCGGGATCTACGTGTGAAGCGGAATAAATAGCTGCTTCGGAAGCAGCCAATGAAGGAGTCTGGATGAAGGAGTTCATATCCGATCTAGGTGTCATACCTAGTGCATCGGGTCCAATGAAAATCTTTTGTGACAATACTGGAGCGATTGCCTTAGCGAAGGAACCCAGATTTCACAAGAGAACCAAGCACATCAAGAGACGCTTCAATTCCATCCGGGATTGAGTCCAGGTGGGAGACATAGAGATTTGCAAGATACATACGGATCTGAATGTTACAGACCCGTTGACTAAGCCTCTTCCACGAGCAAAACATGATCAAAACCAAGACTCCATGGGTGTTAGAATCATTACTATGTAATCTAGATTATTGACTCTAGTGCAAGTGGGAGACTGAAGGAAATATGCCCTAGAGGCAATAATAAAGTTATTATTTATTTCCTTATATCATGATAAATGTTTATTATTCATGCTAGAATTGTATTAATCGGAAACATAATACATGTGTGAATATATAGACAAACATAGTGTCACTAGTATGCCTCTACTTGACTAGCTTGTTAATCAAAGATGGTTATGTTTCCTAACCATGAACAAAGAGTTGTTATTTGATTAACGAGATCACATCATTAGTTGAATGATCTGATTGACATGACCCATTCCGTTAGCTTAGCACCCGATCGTTTAGTATGTTGCTATTTCTTTCTTCATGACTTATACATGTTCCTATGACTATGAGATTATGCAACTCCCGTTTACCGGAGGAACACTTTGTGTGCTACCAAACGTCACTACGTAACTGGGTGATTATAAAGGTGCTCTACAGGTGTCTCCAAAGGTACTTGTTGGGTTGGCGTATTTCGAGATTAGGATTTGTCACTCCGAATGTCGGAGAGGTATCTCTGGGCCCTCTCGGTAATGCACATCACTTAAGCCTTGCAAGCATTGCAACTAATGAGTTATTTGCGAGATGATGTATTACGGAACGAGTAAAGAGACTTGCCGGTAACGAGATTGAACTAGGTATTGGATACCGACGATTGAATCTCGGGCAAGTAACATACCGATGACAAAGGGAACAACATATGTTGTTATGCGGTCTGACTGATAAAGATCTTCGTAGAATATGTAGGAACCAATATGGGCATCCAGGTCCCGCTATTGGTTATTGACCGGAGACATGTCTCGGTCATGTCTACATTGTTCTCGAACCGTAGGGTCCGCACGCTTAAAGTTACGATGACAGTTACTTTATGAGTTTATGTATTTTGATGTACCGAAGGTTGTTCGGAGTCCCGGATGTGATCACGGATATGACGAGGAGTCTCGAAATGGTCAAGACATAAAGATTGATATATTGGATGACTTTATTCGGACACCGGAAGTGTTTCGGGTGTTTTCGGAGAAAAACCGGAGTACCGGAGGGTTACCGGAACCCCCCCGGGAAGTAATGGGCCTTGATGGGCCCTAGTGGAGAGAGAGAGAGGGGCCGGCCAGGGCAAGAGGTGCGCCCCCTCCTCTTGAGTCCGAATAGGACAAGGAAGGTGGGGCGGCGCCCCCCTTGCCTTCCCCCTCTCCCACTCCTTCCTTCCCCTCCTTCTCGGAATAGGAAAGGGAGGGGGGAAACCTACTTGGAGTAGGTTTCCCCCTCCTAGGGCGCGCCTCCCCCTTGGCTGGCCCCCTCCTCCTCTCCCCCTTTATATACGGGGAGGGGGGCACCCCATAGACACACAAGTTGATCATCGTGATCGTTCCTTAGCCGTGTGCGGTGCCCCCCTCCACGATATTACACCTCAGTCATATTGTAGCGGTACTTAGGCGAAGCCCTGCGACAGTTGAACATCAAGATCGTCACCATGCCGTCGTGCTGACGGAACTCCTCCCCGGACCTCTGCTGGATCGGAGCCCGGGGTGCGTCATCGAGCTGTACGTGTGTCAAGAACTCGGAGGTGCCGGAGTAACGGTGCTTGGATCGGTTGGACCGGGAAGACGTACGACTACTTCCTCTATGTTGCGTCAACGCTTCCGCTTCGGTCTACGAGGGTATGTAGACAACACTCTCCCCTCTCGTTGCTATGCATCACCATGATCTTGCGTGTGCGTAGGAATTTTTTTGAAATTACTACGTTCCCCAACAGGAACGACACGTTTAAGCGTGTGTCTAGGGAGAGTTTGGGGCTAGCAGCTTCAGTGGTCATCGGTGAGAAGAGGAAGGGAGAGGACATGGATATTGATGTTATGGGGGGTCCAAAGAAGACGAAGGGAGGGGGGAGTGACAAGGAGGGAGATGAAGGCATAAAGAAATGTGAGGATGCGGGGCCGCCGGGACAGCCCTGCGGGAACCAATGAAGCTTATCTCATGGAATTGCCGGGGGTTGGGGAACGGCCCGGCAATTCGCAGCCTTTTGGAGCTCCAGAAGGAGGAGGACCCCGATGTGCTTTTTTTGTCGGAAACAAGGATGGTGCGTGGCAGGCTGGAATGGTTGAGGTGGAAGATGGGCATGACCAATATGATTGTAAAAGACTGCGAGGGGCAGAGTGGTGGACTGGCTTTGTTTTGGAAGAATCAAGTTAATCTCAAGCTAATTGGGTTTGTCTCTCGGTACCATATTGATACGGAAATTACTGAATCGAACGGATTCGTTTGGCGGTTCACAGGGATTTATGGAGAATCAAAGCATGATGAAAAGGATAAGATGTGGAAATTACTGCGGAACCTGAAACACCAAAGCAATAAGCCTTGGCTGTGTGCGGGAGATTTCAATGAGATTCTACATTCATGGGAGAAGGATGGAGGAGCACCTCGATTTCAAGCTTGCATGGACCGGTTTAAGGCGGCTCTAGAGGTGTATGAGCTTTGAGATCTCGGCTTTGTGGGGGACACCTTCACTTGGCGAAATCACAGTCATGATGCTTCCCGGTACATTAAAGAAAGACCGGATAGGGTGGTCGCCATGCAGACTTGGTGCAACAGATTCCCAGCATTCCGTGTCATCAATGGAGACCCTCGGCACTCGGATCATCGCCCGATAATTATTGAGCTGTAGGGAGCTGCTAAGCTAAGAAGGGGGTCGGCGAGGAGTTTGGAGCCCAGATTTGAAGCTAGATGGCTTGAAGAGGAGATGTGTCTAGAACTAGTTCAAAACAAGTGGGAGAGAGAGATGGCGGGCAGTGACAAGAAGGTAGCAGAGGTGACAAGAGGAGTGATGACAGACCTTGTTGATTGGAGTAGAAATATCCTAGGGGACCTAGATAAGAGAATTTGCAGAACAAAGGAGTTAGAGCGGTGTAGACGTGATAACATTGGGCCGGAGAAAGTTAGGAGGGTGGAGGTGTTGCGATTCAAGCTGAACCGGTTGGAGGAGCAAAGAGAAACCTATTGGAGGCAATGGGCACATGTACATTGGTTGAAGTGCGGGGATAGAAACACAAAATTCTTCCATGCAGCAACCTCAGAGAGAAAGCGAAGGAATAAGATTAGAAGGTTGAAGAAGGAGGATGGTACGGTGGTGGAGGAAGAGGGGGCCATGAAAGATGTGGTGACTAACTACTTTTTGAATCTTTTTAGCTCCCATGCAGGTACGAGGACGGAGGAGCTCTTGGGTCATGTTGACCCCCGAGTGACTCCGCAAATGAATGCCTTACTCAGCGAGGCGTTCACAGAAAAGGAGGTAGTTGACGCCTTGCAAAGTATTGGAGACCTAAAGGCCCCGGGTCCGGATGGTATGCCGTCTATCTTCTATAAATTTTTTTGGGATATTGTGGGAGAGAATGTGATTATTGAAGTTCTGAGTGTGCTTAGGGGGTCCTATGCCTGAAGGTTGGAATGATACATGCGTTGTCATCATACCGAAGGTGCTTAATCCGGAGAGCATGAAGGACTTGAGGCCCATTAGTCTGTGCAATGTGGTGTATAAACTCATCTCGAAGGTACTCGCTAATCGGCTGAAACAAATACTCCCTGACATCATTTCACCAAACCAGAGCGCTTTTGTACCAGGCCGCTTGATCATGGATAATATCTTGCTTGCTTATGAATGTACCCATTACATGCAGAATAAGAGAACGGGAAAAGATGGCTATGCTGCGGTAAAGTTAGATATGAGAAATGCATATGATAGGGTGGAGTGGGACTTCTTGGAGAAGATGATGTACCAGCTCGGCTTTGAGGAGAGGTGGATTAAGCTGGTAATGCTATGTATCTCCACTGTGTCATACAAATTTAAGGTGAATGGAGAATGCACAGATGTGATGGTGCCCCAAAGAGGTCTCCGTCAAGGTGATCCTCTATCACCGTATCTGTTTTTGATTGTTGCCGAGGGTTTTTCTTCCTTTCTTAATAGAGCGGAAAGGGAGGGAAGATTAAATGGAATACGTATTTGCAATGGTGCCCCGAGTTTAAACCATCTACTGTTTGCAGATGACTGTTTGGTACTTATGAAAGCTTCGCGAGAGAGTGCCATACATCTGCAGAACGTGCTAAATCTGTATGAGGTGTGCTCGGGACAAATTGTGAACTATGACAAGTCTTCTGTTATGTTCAGCAAGAACACAGGTGCGGTGCAGAAACAACAGGTGCTAGCAGAGTTGCATATTGGAAATGTGACCAGATCAGAGAGGTACTTGGGGCTGCCGGTGTATGTGGGCAGGAACAGAACCAAAATATTTGAATACTTGAAGGACCGCATGTGGAATCGAATCCAAGGCTGGTTGGAAAGGCTAATGTCGACGGCAGCCAAAGATGTGCTCATAAAAGCTTGTGCCCAGGCAATACCCACCTTCGCTATGTCATGTTTTGTGTTGGGGAACGTAGTAATTTCAAAAAATTTCCTACGCACACACAAGATCATGGTGATGGCATAGCAACGAGAGGGTAGAGTGTTGTCCACGTACCCTCGTAGACCGTAAGCGGAAGCGTTAGCACAACGCGGTTGATGTAGTCATACGTCTTCATGATCCGACCAATCCAAGCACCGAACGTACGGCACCTCCGAGTTCAGCACACGTTCAGCTCGATGACGATCTCCGGCCTCCGATCCTGCAAAGCTATGGAGATGAGTTCCGTCAGCACGATGGCGTGGTGACGATGATGATGTTCTACCGGCGCAGGGGCTTCGCCTAAACTCCGCGACGATATGACCGAGGTGGAATATGGTGGAGGGGGGTACCGCACACGGCTAAGGAACGATCCGTAGATCAACTTGTGTGTCTATGGGGTGCCCCCCCGCCCCCGTATATAAAGGAGCCAGGGGAGAGGAGGCGGCCGGCCAAGGAGGGCGCGCCAAGGGGGGAGTCCTACTCCCACCGGCAGTAGGACTCCCTTCTTTCCAAGTTGGAGTAGGAGAAGGGGGAAGGAGGAGGAAGAGGGGAAGGAAAGGGGGGCACCGCCCCCCTTCCCTTGTCCTATTCGGACTAGGAAGGGGAGGGGCGCGCGGCCCCCTCCTGCCTCCTTCCCTCTTCTCCCTCGAGGCCCATGTAGGCCCAATAACCCCCCGGGGGGTTCCGGTAACCTTCCGGTACTCCGGTAAAATGCCGATTTCACCCGGAACGATTCCGATGTCCAAATATAGGCTTCCAATATATCGATCTTTATGTCTCGACCATTTCGAGACTCCTCGTCATGTCCGTGATCACATCCGGGACTCCGAACAAACTTCGGTACATCAAAACTTATAAACTCATAATAAAACTGTCATCGTAACGTTAAGCGTGCGGACCCTACGGGTTCGAGAACTATGTAGACATGACCTAGAACTATTCTCGGTCAATAACCAATAACGGAACCTGGATGCCCATATTGGTTCCTACATATTCTACGAAGATCTATATCGGTCAAACAGCATAACAACATACGTTGTTCCCTTTGTCATCGGTATGTTACTTGCCCGAGATTTGATCGTCGGTATCCAATACCTAGTTCAATCTCGTTACCGGCAAGTCTCTTTACTCGTTCTGTAATGCATCGTCCCGTAACCAACTCATTGGTCACATTGCTTGCAAGGCTTATAATGATGTGCATTACCGAGAGGGCCCAGAGATACCTCTCCGACGATCGGAGTGACAAAACCTAATCTCAAAATACGCCAACTCAACATGTACCTTCGGAGACACCTGTAGTACTCCTTTATAATCACCCAGTTACGTTGTGACGTTTGGTAGTACCCAAAGTGTTCCTCCGATAAACGGGAGTTGCATAATTCTCATAGTTACAGGAACATGTATAAGTCATGAAGAAAGCAATAGAAGTATACTAAACGATCAAGTGCTAGGCTAACGGAATGGGTCATGTCAATCACATCATTCTTCTAATGATGTGATCCCACTAATCAAATGACAACACATGTCTATGGTTAGGAAACATAACCATCTTTGATTAATGAGCTAGTCAAGTAGAGGCATACTAGTGACTATATGTTTGTCTATGTATTCACACATGTATCATGTTTCCGGTTAATACAATTCTAGCATGAATAATAAACATTTATCATGATATGAGGAAATAAATAATAACTTTATTATTGCCTCTAGGGCATATTTCCTTCAATCTCCCACTTGCACTAGAGTCAATAATCTAGATTACATAGTAATGATTCTAACACCCATGGAGTCTTGGTGTTGATCATGTTTTGCTCGTGAGAGAGGCTTAGTCAATGGGTCTGCAACATTCAGATCCGTATGTATCTTGCAAATCTCTATGTCTCCCACTTGGACTTGGTCCCGAATGGAATTGAAGCGTCTCTTGATGTGCTTGGTCCTCTTGTGAAATCTGGATTCCTTTGCCAAAGCAATTGCACCAGTATTGTCACAGAAGATCTTCATTGGTCCCGATGCACTAGGTATGACACCTAGATCGAAATGAACTCCTTCATCCAGACTCCTTCATTTGCTGCTTCAGAAGCAGCTATGTACTCCGCTTCACATGTAGATCCCGCTACGACGCTTTGTTTAGAACTGCATCAACTTACAGCTCCACCGTTTAATAAAAACACGTATCCGGTTTGCGATTTAGAATCGTCCGGATCAGTGTCAAAGCTTGCATCGACGTAACCATTTACGACTAGCTCTTTGTCACCTCCATATACGAGAAACATATCCTTAGTCCTATTCAGGTATTTCAGGATGTTCTTGACCGCTGTCCAGTGATCCACTCCTGGATTGCTTTGGTACCTTCCTGCCAAGCTTATTGCTAAGCATATGTCAGGTCTGGTACACAGCATTGCATACATGATAGAGCCTATGGCTGAAGCATAGGGAACATCTTTCATTTTCTCTCTATCTTCTGCTGTGGTCGGGCATTGAGTTTGACTCAACTTCACACCTTGTAGCACAGGCAATAACCCTTTCTTTGCCTGATCCATTTTGAACTTTTTCAAAATTTTGGCAAGGTATGTGCTTTGTGAAAGTCCTATTAAGCGTCTTGATCTATCTCTATAGATCTTGATGCCCAATATGTAAGCAGCTTCACCGAGGTCTTTCATTGAAAAACTTTTATTCAAGTATCCCTTTATGCTATCAAGAAATTCTATATCATTTCCAATTAATAATATGTTATCTACATATAAAATAAAAAATGCTACAGAGCTCCCACTCACTTTTTTGTAAATACAGGCTTCTCCAAAAGTCTGTATAAAACTATATTCTTTGATCACACTATCAAAACGTTTATTCCAACTCCGAGATGCTTGCACCAGTCCATAAATGGATTGCTGGAGCTTGCACACTTTGTTAGCACCTTTTGGATCAACAAAACCTTCTGGCTGCATCATATACAACTCTTCTTCTAGAAATCCATTCAAGAATGCAGTTTTGACATCCATTTGCCAAATTTCAGAATCATGAAATGCAGCAATAGCTAACATGATTCGGACAGACTTAAGCATCGCTACGGGTGAGAAAGTCTCATCGTAGTCAACCCCTTGAACTTGTCGAAAACCTTTCGCAACAGTCGAGATTTATAGACGGTTACATTACCATCAGCGTCAGTCTTCTTCTTAAAGATCCATTTATTCTCAATGGCTTGCCGATCATCGGGCAAGTCAACCAAAGTCCATACTTTGTTTTCATACATGGATCCCATCTCAGATTTCATGGCCTCTAGCCATTTTGCGGAATCTGGGCTCATCATCACTTCCTCATAGTTCGTAGGTTCATCATGGTCAAGTAACATGACTTCCAGAATAGGATTACCGTACCACTCTGGTGCGGATCTTACTCTGGTAGACCTACGAGGTTCAGTAGAAACTTGATCTGAAGTTTCATGATCAATATCATTAGCTTCCTCACTGATTGGTGTAGTTGTCACAGGAACCGGTTCTTGTGATGAACTACTTTCCAATAAGGGAGTAGATATAGTTATCTCATCAAGTTCTACTTTCCTCCCACTCACTTCTTTCGAGAGAAACTCCTTCTCTAGAAAGGATCCGATTTTAGCAACAAAAATCTTGCCTTCAGATCTGTGATAGAAGGTGTACCCAATAGTTTCTTTTGGGTATCCTATGAAGACACATTTCTCCGATTTGGGTTCGAGCTTATCTGGTTGAAGTTTCTTCACATAAGCATCGCAGCCCCAAACTTTAAGAAACGACAACTTTGGTTTCTTGCCAAACCACAGTTCATAAGGTGTCGTCTCAACGGATTTTGATGGTGCCCTATTTAACGTGAATGCGGCCGTCTCTAAAGCATAACCCCAAAACGATAGCGGTAAATCAGTAAGAGACATCATAGATCGCACCATATCTAGTAAAGTGCGATTACGACGTTCGGACACACCATTTCGTTGTGGTGTTCCGGGTGGCGTGAGTTGTGAAACTATTCCGCATTGTTTCAAGTGTAGACCAAACTCGTAACTCAAATATTCTCCTCCACGATCAGATCGTAGAAACTTTATTTTCTTGTTACGATGATTTTCCACTTCACTCTGAAATTCTTTGAACTTTTCAAATGTTTCAGACTTGTGTTTCATTAAGTAGATATACCCATATCTGCTCAAATCATCTGTGAAGGTGAGAAAATAATGATACCCGCCGCGAGCCTCAACATTCATTGGACCACAAACATCAGTATGTATGATTTCCAACAAATCAGTTGCTCGCTCCATAGTTCCGGAGAACGACGTTTTAGTCATCTTGCCCATAAGGCACGGTTCGCAAGTACCAAGTGATTCATAATGAAGTGATTCCAAAAGCCCATCAGTATGGAGTTTCTTCATGCGCTTTACACCGATATGACCTAAACGGCAGTGCCACAAATAAGTTGCACTATTGTTATCAACTCTGCATCTTTTGGTTTCAACACTATGAATATGTGTATCACTACTATCGAGATTCAATAAAAATAGACCACTCTTCAAGGGTGCATGACCATAAAAGATATTACTCATATAAATAGAACAACCATTATTCTCTGATTTAAATGAATAACCCTCTCGCATCAAACAAGATCCAGATATAATGTTCATGCTCAACGCTGGCACCAAATAACAATTATTTAGGTCTAAAACTAATCCCGATGGTAGCTGTAGAGGTAGCGTGCCGACCGCGATCACATCGACTTTGGAACCATTTCCTACGCGCATCGTCACCTCGTCCTTAGCCAATCTTCGCTTAATCCGTAGTCCCTATTTCGAGTTGCAACTATTAGCAACAGAACGGGTATCAAATACCCAGGTGCTACTGCGAGCATTAGTAAGGTACACATCAATAACATGTATATCACATATACCTTTGTTCACTTTGCCATCCTTCTTATCCGCCAAATACTTGGGGCAGTTCCACTTCCAGTGTCCAGTCTGCTTGCAGTAGAAGCACTCAGTTTCAGGCTTAGGTCCAGACTTGGGTTTCTTCTCTTGAGCAGCAACTTGCTTGCCGTTCTTTTTGAAGTTCCCCTTATTCTTCCCTTTGCCCTTTTTCTTGAAATTGGTGGTCTTGTTAACCATCAACACTTGATGCTCCTTCTTGATTTCTACCTCCGCAGCTTTTAGCATTGCGAAGAGCCCGGGAATAGTCTTGTTCATCCCTTGCATATTGTAGTTCATCACGAAGCTCTTGTAGCTTGGTGGCAGTGATTGGAGAATTCTGTCAATGACACTATCATCAGGAAGATTAACTCCCAGTTGAATCAAGTGATTATTATACCCAGACATTTTGAGTATGTGTTCACTGACAGAACTATTCTCCTCCATCTTGCAGCTATAGAACTCATTGGAGACTTCATATCTCTCAATCCGGGCATTTGCTTGAAATATTAACTTCAACTCCTGGAACATCTCATATGCTCCATGACGTTCAAAATGTCGTTGAAGACCTAGTTCTAAGCCGTAAAGCATGGCACACTGAACTATCGAGTAGTCATTAGCTTTGCTCTGCCAGACGTTCTTAACGTTGTCAGTTGCATCAGCAGCAAGCCTGGCACCCAGTGGTGCTTCCAGGACGTAACTTTTCTGTGCAGCAATGAGGATAATCTTCAGGTTGCGGACCCAGTCCGAGTAATTGCTACCATCATCTTTCAACTTTGCTTTCTCAAGGAACGCATTAAAATTCAACGGAACAACAACACGAGCCATCTATCTACAAACAAACATAGACAAGCAAAATACTATGAGGTACTAAGTTCATGATAAATTTAAGTTCAATTAATCATATTACTTAAGAACTCCCACTTAGACAGACATCTCTCTAGTCATCTAAGTGATCACGTGATCCAAATCAACTAAACCATGTCCGATCATCACGTGAGATGGAGTAGTTTCAATGGTGAACATCACTATGTTGATCATATCTACTATATGATTCACGTTCGACCTTTCGGTCCCCGTGTTCCGAGGCCATATCTGTATATGCTAGGCTCGTCAAGTATGACCCGAGTATTCCGCGTGTGCAACTGTTTTGCACCCGTTGTATTTGAACGTAGAGCCTATCACACCCGATCATCACGTGGTGTCTCAGCACGAAGAACTTTCGCAACGGTGCATACTCAGGGAGAACACTTCTTGATTATTAAGTGAGAGATCATCTTAAAATGGTACCGTCAATCAAAGCAAGATAAGATGCATAAAGGATAAACATCACATGCAATCAATATAAATGATATGATTTGGCCATCATCATCTTGTGCTTGTGATCTCCATCTCCGAAGCACTGTCGTGATCACCATCGTCACCGGCGCGACACCTTGATCTCCATCGTAGCATCGTTGTTGTTACGCCGTCTATTGCTTCTACGACTATCGCTACCGCTTAGTGATAAAGGAAAGCAATTACAGGGCGTTTGCACTTCATACAATAAAGTGACAACCATATGGCTCCTGCCAGTTGCTGATAACTTCGGTTACAAAACATGATCATCTCATACAATAAGATATAGCATCACGTCTTGACCATATCACATCACAACATGCCCTGCAAAAACAAGTTAGACGTCCTCTACTTTGTTGTTGCAAATTTTACGTGGCTGCTACGGGCTTAGCAAGAACCGTTCTTACCTACGCATCAAAAACCACAACGATAGTTCGTCAAGTTGGTGCTGTTTTAACCTTCACAAGGACCGGGCGTAGCCACACTCGATTCAGCTAAAGTGAGAGAGACAGACACCCGCCAGCCACCTTTAAGCACGAGTGCTCATAACGGTGAAACTAGTCTCGCATAAGCGTACGCATAATGTCGGTCCGGGCCGCTTCATCTCACAATACCGCCGAGCCAAAGTATGACATGCTGGTAAGCAGTATGACTTGTATCGCCCACAACTCACTTGTGTTCTACTCGTGCATATAACATCAACGCATAAAACCTAGCTCGGATGCCACTGTTGGGGAACATAGTAATTTCAAAAAATTTCCTATGCACACGCAAGATCATGGTGATGGCATAGCAACAAGAGGGGAGAGTGTTGTCCACGTACCCTCGTAGACCGTAAGCGGAAGCGTTAGCACAACGTGGTTGATGTAGTCGTACGTCTTCACGATCCGACCGATCCAAGCACCGAACGTACGGCACCTCCGAGTTCAGCACACGTTCAGCTCGATGACGATCTCCGGCCTCCGATCCAGCAAAGCTCCGGAGATGAGTTCTGTCAACACGACGGCGTGGTGACGATGATGATGTTCTACCGACGTAGGGCTTCGCCTAAACTCCGCGACGATATGACCAAGGTGGAATATGGTGGAGGGGGGCACCGCACACGGCTAAGGAACGATCCGTAGATCAACTTGTGTGTCTATGGGGTGCCCCCCGCCCCCGTATATAAAGGAGCCAGGGGGGAGGAGGCGGCCGGCCAAGGAGGGCGCGCCAAGGGGGGAGTCCTACTCCCACCGGGAGTAGGACTCCCTTCTTTCCAAGTTGGAGTAGGAGAAGGGGGAAGGAGGAGGAAGAGGGGAAGGAAAGGGGGGCGCCGCCCCCCTTCCCTTGTCCTATTCGGACTAGGAAGGGGAGGGGCGCGCGGCCCCCTCCTGCCTCCTTCCCTCTTCTCCCTCGAGGCCCATGTAGGCCCAATAAGCCCCCGAGGGGTTCCGGTAACCTCCCGGTACTCCGGTAAAATGCCGATTTCACCCGGAACGATTCCGATGTCCAAATACAGGCTTCCAATATATCGATCTTTATGTCTCAACCATTTCAAGACTCCTCGTCATGTCCGTGATCACATCCGGGACTCCGAACAAACTTCGGTACATAAAAACTTATAAACTCATAATAAAACTGTCATCCTAACGTTAAGCGTGCGGACCCTACGGGTTCGAGAACTATGTAGACATGACCTAGAACTATTCTCGGTCAATAACCAATAGCGGAACCTGGATGCCCATATTGGTTCCTACATATTCTACGAAGATCTATATCGGTCAAACCGCATAACAACATACGTTGTTCCCTTTGTCATCGGTATGTTACTTGCCCGAGATTTGATCGTCGGTATCCAATACCTAGTTCAATCTCGTTACCGGCAAGTCTCTTTACTCGTTCTATAATGCATCATCCCATAACCAACTCATTGGTCACATTGCTTGCAAGGCTTATAATGATGTGCATTACCGAGAGGGCCCAGAGATACTCTCCGACGATCGGAGTGACAAAACCTAATCTCGAAATACGCCAACTCAACATGTACCTTCGGAGACACCTGTAGTACTCCTTTATAATCACCCAGTTACATTGTGACGTTTGGTAGTACCCAAAGTGTTCCTCCGGTAAACGGGAGATGCATAATTCTCATAGTTACAGGAACATTTATAAGTCATGAAGAAAGCAATAGCAGTATACTAAAGGATCAAGTGCTAGGCTAACGGAATGGGTCATGTCAATCACATCATTCTTCTAATGATGTGATCCCACTAATCAAATGACAACACATGTTTATGGTTAGGAAATGTAGAAGTGCATGCTCTAGCCAATGCAACCAAAAGACTGATCTGATGGAAGAGACTAGGCAGCACATTATACGTCAACACTCCCCCTCACGTGTGGCTCCCTCAGGCCTAAACGTGGACCGAAAGTGGGCTGCAATTTAATTGCGCCAGCCAGGTCTTGAACACAAGACCTCTTGGCTCCGATACCATGTAGAAGTGCATGCTCTAGCCAATGCAACCAAAAGACCGATCTGATGGAAGAGACTAGGCAGCACATTATACGTCAACAGGAAACATAACCATCTTTGATTAATGAGCTAGTCAAGTAGAGGCATACTAGTGACTATATGTTTGTCTATGTATTCACACATGTATCATGTTTCCGGTTAATACAATTCTAGCATGAATAATAAACATTTATCATGATATGAGGAAATAAATAATAACTTTATTATTGCCTCTAGGGCATATTTCCTTCATTTTGATATAACAAAAACTTTGTGTGACCAAATGGGAGAGATGATCTGTCGATTTTGGTGGGCAAAGCAGGAGAAGACCAAGACTATGCATTGGCTAAGTTGGGAACTCATGACACAACAGAAAAAAACTGGCGGTCTCGGGTTCAGAGACTTGCATGGGTTTAACTTGGCCATGCTTGCTAAGCAGGCATGGAGGATACTCACTGAACCAGAGTCCCTCTGTGCACGGGTGTTGAAAGCCAGGTACTTCCCGAACACCTCGATCCTGGAGGCACAAGCTAACCAAGGGATCTCTTACACTTGGAGAAGTATTCTCAAAGGGGTTGAGTTGTTGAAAGGGGGACTTATCTGCAGAATCGGGGATGGAACCAGTGTTAAAATTTGGTGTGATCCTTGGCTGAATAGAGAGGGTTCTCGGCGACCGAAGACGGAGCGGGGTAGATGCTTGCTGACTAGGGTCTGTGAACTGATCGACCCGGATACAGGCTCATGGGATGAACAGCTGGTGCGATACATTTTCGTAAGCGAAGATGCAAAGGTGATCCTGTCTACACCCATAAGACATGACTTTGATGACTTCTACGCATGGTTTTTTGATAGCAAAGGTACATTCACGGTGCAGTATGCATACAAGCTGTATATTAGATTGCGTGATGCGGGGCTGCTGTCCACATCCCACCCTGTTGATGGTGACATCGATTGGAGGAACATATGAAAGATCAGATGCCAACCAAAAATGCAGCAGTTTATTTGGAGACTTGCGCACAACAGTCTGCCCTTGCTTATGGGCCTGAAAAGAAGAGGCATTAAATGTGATACTTTGTGCGTTTGTTGCAGAAGGCTCGACGAGGACGGGCGCACCTGTTCTTAAAATGCAAAGAGGTGAAGCAGGTATGGCGAGCACTACAAATGGAAGAGGTACGGCTGCGTACGTGTGCGTGTACTGATGCAAGAGGAGTGGTTAAATTACTGCTAGAACTGGACGAGGAAAAAAAGACCCTAGTGGTCTGTATGCTATGGTGTTGGTGGACGAGGCGGAACAAGATAAATGCAAAGGAGAATGGGGAACCAATTGATGGTTTACTGTCGAGAATCCGTGCGTGTACTTCTGACTATCTGAACCTGTGTGCAGCAAAAGAATGTTCAGAGAATGCCAGTTGTTAGAAGGGAGAGAGGGATTGGTGGAATAGTTCTTGTTTTATTGCTTGAGCCTCGTGGGCATATATATAGAAGTACATGATCAACTTGGAGTACAAGACAAGCTAGAATAATTCCTAGTCTATCTTATGTTTCCTAACTAATCACAATACTCAACATCCCCCCGCAGTCACAATGGTAGCGACGCAGACGGTGAGACTGGAGAAGAATCCGAAGGCAAGCCAACGGACACCTCCCGACAGTCGTAACGGTCGACGCATCGCAGAGTCGTGGCTGGAGTGGCAACCGACGAGGTTGCTCAAGCAAGGCGGTAGCCCTTTGTGCCGTTTGTCGAGGTAGCCGAGAGCATGTGTGGTTGAGCCGTTGTCGAGGAAGTCGTGCGAAGAATGCCGTGGTCGATGTCGAGTCGGGGTGGCCGGTGTCGAGGAAGTCGCCGTGGAGCCGTGGGCGCAAGGGGGCGCCGAGTTAGCATGGGCGCAGTGGTGTCGAAGTAGGGGTGCGCCAGGAAGATGATGTTGTTGACGACGCGTCGCGGCGGGTTTGCCAAACCCGGGGACACATCGTGGACGAAGGCACGCACCGGTGTTGCCAGCACCGGGCATGCGTAGACGGACGAAGATGAAGTTGACGAAGCGCCGCGCCAGGCTTGCCAGGCCCGGGGACACGTCGTGGACGAAGGCACGCGGTGGTGTTGCCAGCACCGGGCATGCGTAGACTGGGACCTGCACAAGCTGTATGCCATGTAGAAGAAGTCGGAGAGGCCAGCAGAGAAGGACTCGATGACGGTTGCGGCGCCAATCGACGCGGGGCCAATGTCGCCCGCGGTTGTCGGAGTAGATGAAGCGGTCGGGGTAGATGACGGCGACGCTGGCGACGGGCTGGTGCTGGATGAAGACGAACGGGGTGGACGGGCGGCGGCAGCGGCTACGGGGGTAGCGGCGGCGGCGGCCAAAGAAGAGCGGCGGCAGCGGCCTGATGGCGGCGGCGGAGGCTAGGTTATGAGCGCGGCAGCGATGCTCGAAGTAGGCGAAGAACCCTGACGGCGTGACAAAGACTGGAGTGGACGGTGGCATTCCCGCGCCAAGGGAGACGGCGCGGCGCATACCACGGGAGGTCGACGCGCGGTGACGGCAGAGTGGACCGCGGGCCGCGGCGCTACGGCCCGAAGTGGCGACGCAACGGCGGTAGGCCGGTCGGGGCGACGGCGGGAAGACCTCGGGGTGGCAGCGGGGACCGTGGACCGCGACACTGCGGCCCGAAGGGGCGACACAACGGCGATTCGCGAGTCGATGCAACCGCGGGGACGGCCTCGGGACAGCGGCGTGGACAGCGTGCCACGCTCGCTACGGCCCGACGGGGCGACGCAGCGGCGGCGCGAGGGTCGATGCAGCCATGGGACGGCCTAGAGCGGACGCCCTCGGGGCGGCGGGGGACCGCGGGCCGCGGCACTACGGCCCGAAGGGGTGACGCAGCGGTGACGCGGGTCGGTGCAGCCGGCAGAAGAACCACGGGGCGGCGGCGTGCGGCCCGACGGGGCGACGCAGCGGCAACCCGATGCTCGATCGATGGAGAGGCGCGCTGAACTCGGGGACGATCTTCACGGGACCTGCGGAGGCGCGTGCAACCGACGGGCCAGGTCGGTCGCGCGGCGTAGATGAGGCAGATCGCGGCGGCGAGCGGGTGATCAAGCCGATCGCACGCGAGGTCAGGGACGCCGCTCGGTGGAGGCGTGGTGGCGGCGGAGTCCGAGATGAAGCCGGCGGCGGCGGGCGGCAAGGCGGCTATGATTGGCCGCCGCATGGCGCGAGGCCGCCGGGTCGGGGTGATGCAGGAGTCCCGGTCGGAGCAGGGCGGTGACGGCCGGCGTAGATCGACGGGCGGGCCGTCACACAAACGACGGCGGTGAAGGGCCGCCGCATGACGCGAGGCCGCCGGGTCGGGGCGACCGGCAGGCCGATGCGCGGACGACGCGCGAGGCCGCCGCGTCGGGGCGACCGACGGGCAGACGCGTGGACGACGCGCGAGGCCGCCGGGTCGGTGAAGAAGCTGGCCAATCGCGCCGATGTTGGAGTAGAGGCGCACGGGGTCGACGGCGGCGGTGGGCGACGCAAACCGGATCACATAGACCGGAAAACCAAAAAGTAGACGCCGATCAAAGCGACCGGCGAGAGAGAGAAAACCCGGATCAAAGGATCGGGAAAAAGACTCTCTAGGGCAGCCGGCCAACACGGCCGGCGAACGAACCCTAGGTACGGGCGGCGCGGCCCCCGGCAGCAGTCATGGAGGCAGACCGCCCCGGGGGCGGCGCGCGGGTGCGAAAGCGACGGCTGCTAGGGTTTAGGATCGACTTGCGATAGATACCATGTTAGAAGGGAGAGAGGGATTGGTGAAATAGTTCTTGTTTTATTGCTTGAGCCTCGTGGGCATATATATAGAAGTACATGATCAACTTGGAGTACAAGACAAGCTAGAATAATTCCTAGTCTATCTTATGTTTCCTAACTAATCACAATACTCAACACCAGTGTTCAGCAGGTTTGGAGAAGGCCAGTGGGTGACAAGCTAAAGATCAATATTGATGGTTCTTTCCATGCAGAGACTGGAACAGGAGGCTGGGGCTTCGTTGTACGCGACAACCAGGGGGATGTGAGAGGCTCGGGTGCGGGCTGCCTCCGGCATGTGGCCACGGCGGTACAGGCGGAAGCAATGGCGTGCTCGGAGGCCATGCAAGCTGCTGCTGATTGGGGAATGACAGACATAATTGTTGAAACAGAGTGCCAATCTCTGGTGCGTGCAGTACAGGGAACTGAATTTGATCTAGCACCTGAAGGAGTTATCTTCAAGGACCTGCGTCTATTTGCTCATCTGCACTTTAATTCTGTTAGCTTTTCTTTTACCCCAAGGGGCTGTAATATTTTGGCACATGTACTTGCTGCCATGGGTGCTCGTGGACAATCTCCGAAACAGCTGTGGTCTGAGGAGTTGCCGGACGATGTAAATGTTAGGACGGCCAGCGTTTCTGCTGAGCCAGTGGGTTAATGGAATCGGGTGTTTCATCTCAAAAAAAAAAGAAACTCCTGAAACTAGGGTCAGTTGCAGCACAGAGATTCTTTTCAAGATGAGCGTGGAGATCCTGGACGGGAGGACGGTGCAGAGCTTCGTGGAGGACGAGGGGGCCTTCAACGCCTCCGTCGACGGCCGCTTCGCGGCGCTCGACGCCGACCACGACGGCCTCCTCTCCTACCCTGAGATGGCCGGGGAGATCATGAGCCTCCGGGTCCTCGAGAAGCACTTCGGGGTCGACGAGGCCGGTGCCGTTGGTCCCGACGAGCTCGCAAAGCTCTACCGCTGTCTGTTCACGCGCTTTGACCGCGACGGCGACGGTGCAGTGGACCGGGAAGAGTTCTGGGCGAGATGAAGGAGGTCATACTCGCCGTGGCCAACGGGCTCGGATTCATGCCGGTGCAGATGGTGGTCGAGGAGGGGAGCTTTCTCAAGGTGGCCGTGGATCGGGAGCTGGCCAGAGCTGCCTGACCGATTCTGTTTGTACTAGTCCGAGTGTATCTTACAGAGGCATTAAGCGAGTGAGGATAATTTTTTTGCTTTATTTACAAAACGAGAAGTGAGTAATAATGTTGAAGCCTCAATGGAGTTCAGCTATAGCTACGTAATTGTATTTACAGACATTTATGCCCTGTCGAAGAATTGGTCCGATTAACCAAGTGTTGATTATTCCCTACTAATAGGGTTATTGAGCAGCCGATAAAACTGATAAATCATCCGATAGTTGGTTATTTGATGGATTAATTTGCCGATTAGTCTATTAATCTCTTACTCGCCATATAACTAAGCAGCTACCAGTTAACGATATCCTCATCAATTTTATGTTCTATTTTCATACGAGTTAAACATCGGGCATATCATGAAATAACGACTGCTAGATAATTAGTTAGAACCATCACGTTTGTGCCAAAGGACATCTCAAACATTTATTCTCAAACCGCCAGCATTTGTTGGGACTCATTTTATCATTCAATGTGGTATCCCATCAGTCTGCAGACTGGTCCGGATGTCCGGGCAAACTAGGGGGCCTAGTGAACATTCGGATCGTTGCCACGTACGTGACTGACAACCAGACCCATCAAAACTCTCTCCCTTGCTCGCGCCCTTTCACAAGCGAAGCAGTTGCCACGCAGCGTCGCTTCCGAGTGTTAGCGTTGCATTCATGCCGACATAGAGTGGCTGCGACCTCTCACTGGTGCCGGCCCTGAACTAGTGCGTCCGCCAAGAGCATCACGCACACTGCATCCCGCTGCCTGCACCTGTTCAATACCGAAGAGATGTGACTAGGCAGGACTGATATTTGCCGCATTTCAATCGGCTACCGCCATTCGCCGACTGTCATTAAACATACACACAGGCGGAGAACTTCGGCGTTCGTATTGTGGGAGAGCACGCGTTTTATGTTTGCATTCCTATTTGAGAGTGCCCCTCCCTCCTATTTGGTTGGAAGTTTCATGCTCAAGTTGAGAAAGCAAGGGCTGACCGGACTGCTGCTCACTCTTGCGCTTCAACGGCAGTATTGTCTCCATCTTTCGCCCACCCAGGGGTTAGGGTTATCTTTGGAACGCTTGGCCGGGCTGGCATCCGCTATTTAAATGAGGCCACGCCCGGCAGAAACCACACTACACCTCATTTTGCTTCACATACTCCTCTGTGCACCACCTCTGCCATGACCACAAGCTCTAACGCGTTGTGGGAGAGCCTCCCAACGGAGTAGAAGGACGAGCTGGTTGCCCTTGCTTACGGATCCCAGGGCCGCTGTGCGAGGCGGACAGAGGCTGGCTTGTGGGCCAACTCCCCGAGTGTCGTCGATGACGACCTGACGATGGAGACGGCCTCCGACGATGACTTGGCGTCCTTGCCCATGTTGTTCCATGCCGGCTTGATCATGAAGCAGGCGTAGACGAATTTCAACACCGCATGGTGAAGGAGCAGCTGAAGCCACAACTGGTGTCAGCGTTCCGAAAGGCGCGGCCAGAGCCGCTGCCTCAGTGGGGAGCTCGCCAAGATTGGCAAGGACTGGCGCTAAGCGGCACCTCCGACAATGCCGGCAGGGCCGCTGCCAGGTCATCGCGGTGGGTTCGGCGTTGGCCACGGAGGCCCTCCACACGGTGCAGGAGGAAGCAGAACGACTCCTCCGCGAGCGCCAGGCGACGAGTTGGCCAGGCTGTCGCGGCACGCGTCGTTCCACCGCTAGAAGGACGACGACGCTGACACGGATGACGATGAAGACGCGGCTGCCGGGGTGGCCAAGTGTACGACGTTGTTGTCCTCTACAAGTTAGGCTCATAAGGCGTTTTTTTAATTTTTAAGTAAACGGTCAAAATATTATCTGTTTTATGCAAATTATTGTATCCGAACTGTGCAGAAATCCGTCACGTTTGATAAAATTCTTCAAGTTTGTTTAAATTTGTTTTGAAATGAATACAGACACGATTGGATAGCCGCCTCCTGCTTCACTATCCGTGGACTGGTCTCACCGATCCACGAGATGTCGTAACACTCGCATGATCCAAATCCAGCAGCTGCAGCAAACTTGTAACCCGTGTGAGAAAGACAAACATGGGCCTTGAGGCTAGGCGCACAGTGCGCGTATGACGACTACGACGTCGGCCGTCGTTACTCTTTCGACCGATGACCGATCAGTGTCAGTGGCTCGGCCTTTTGCTTGGAGGGCTTTCCATGCCGTCGCACCTATGCATATTCTGCGCGTATTAAAATTCTTCGGCACGAAACGCCGCCGTTGCTGTCAACACCGTTGTGCGACGCGGCCGACACCAGCGAACACCACACGATTCTGTGGGGAAGACAAAATACTATACTACTAGTACTACTTTGCTTACATCTGAAGCGAGTCTCGTCAACCTCGGCGCATCCCACAGCGATATTGCCGACCACCGTAACCAAATGAAGCAGCGCCAGCTATAAATACCGGCCAACACCTCTTCCCCACGTCCACAAACCGGCCGAGATCGCAACATACAACTCGTGAAACTAGGGTCAGCTGCAGCAGAGAGATTTCTTTTCAAGATGAGCGTGGAGATTCTGGACGGGAAAACGATGCAGAGCTTCGTGGAGGACGAGGGCGCCTTCAACGCCTCCGTCGACGGCCGCTTTGCGGCGCTCGACGGCAACCATGACGGCGTCCTCTCGTACCCCGAGATGGCCGGGGAGCTCATGAGCCTCCGGGTCCTAGAGAAGCACTTCGGCGTTGACGAGGCCGGCGCCATGGCACTACTAGGGAAAACCTTATACACATAATCTAACCAGTAGCGCTTGTTAAAATGAGGCGCTCCTGCTACTTAGCAGTAGCGCGTCGGCTAAAACGGCGCTACTGTTACCCGCTTAGTAGTAGTGCGGCAGGAACAGAACGCGCTACTACTATAATTGCCACACCGTTCTCGACGTGCTAGGTATAGTAGTAGCGCCCTTCTAGAAACAGCGCTACTACTACAGATTTTAGCAGCAGCACGTTTTGCCTCACCACGCTACTGTTAAATCTATTTTCACCTAGCCCCCCGCGCGGCCTGATTCCCTTTCCTCTGCTTCCTCCCCCAATTACCCACTCTCTCTTCTCCCCCTCATCGCCTCCGCCTCGCCGCCGTCTTGCCGCCGTCTCCCCCGACCCCGCCTCGCTGCCGTCTCCCCCGACCCCGCCTCGCCGCCGTCTCCCCTGACCCCG
>NC_041389.1:458395787-458546757 GCF_002162155.2 Triticum dicoccoides
CGCCCTCTTTAAGCACTGTCCCTTTCCGATCCCCCTTCTCTGCTTAGTATGAACCCTAGCTATTTAGTGCTTGTTAGTATGAACCCTAGGCTATTTTTAGTGGTAGTTGGTTAATTACTTATATGGTAATTAGGGCAGTAGTTCTTGGGTACTAATTAGTTAGTAAGAACTAGGTACTAATTAGGTACTAGTTTATTTTTATTTATAGTAAGTTTATTTTTAGTAAAAACTAATTGAATTCATAGAACTCGTTAGTAAGAACTTGTTGCTATTTTTTTAGTTAAAGCAATTTTTCCCGCATCGACGTGGACGATGCCTATCCCGCATCCTCATCGTCGAGTCGGTGGAGGACAACACCTGCTTGACCAGACGGGCCATGTCCGAGACTGGGCTCCGCCGGGGTGGTACAGGGAGGCGCTACCTACCGGGGGCGCAGGTTGGTAAGGAGCCGGCCTGTCGTTGACCGGAACCTTCTTTGGTGGCGGTCGCATGGGCCAGTGAGGGTCCAGAGGCTCGAGGACCCCGCGAAGGTGGTGCGTCACCGTCTCAGTGAGGAGGACGCGCATGTCCGTCGCTACTTGTCCACCGCCCGCGCCGATACCCGTCGCGTGCTAGTGTTTTAGTTGTATTAGTGATGTTATATGTATGACACTATTCGGGATGTATTAGTGATAATATTCGATGATGCACGGACGCATGAGATGATTTACTTTTTCTTATTGAATGCATGCTAATTTTAGTCCTATAAGATATTTTGAAATGTATATCTTGTGGTACTCAAATAGGATATGTGCTTGCCCAAGTGGCCGGTCATGTTTGCAGGTTACACCTCCGAGTGGCCTATGTTTTGCCGGAGTGTTGATTCATTTCCATTCCGGCAAATTTCAGGTGCTCGATATGTCCTATTTTAGTAAAGGTCATGCCAGATTTTTCCATGAATTTTTGCATGACTTGTGCCAGAATATGTAGGAAATATCGAGTGCCCCGAATTTGTGTGTTGAGTATCCGGGTAGTTGTCTTTGATCGATTTTCAATTAATGTTTCAACTATGAACATAGGAAATGTCTGACGACGAAAAGTATTCCGGTACTTGCAAATACTGCGAAGACGAGCGCGGCCTGTGCGACGGAATCTTCCTAGATGATGATAGGCGCTTCAACATCAAGCTGGACGAGAACTTTGAAGTAGATACAGTAAGTCACAGCGACAAGTTTTTTCGTAATTAAGCATGACATATACTTCATTTGCTTGAACTTATAATTTATTTATTTTTACTATTCTACTAGCGTATCCCTTGCCATGCAAGAGCTTTTGTATTGGATAAGATAGGTTTCAATCGTACTATGGAGGAAAAGAAATTTTACTTGAAGACCAAGCATGGTTATATTTTCAACGTAAAATTATACAATTCAGACGACTACACCTATTTTGGATGCAAAATATGGTGAGCACTATGCAAAACTTATGCATTTGAGCCTGATATGGTTATCACCTTTGATATTCGTCCGGAAGATGATATTGAAGGTAATACCGACATCTGGGTCGATGTGCAGACACCTCCAGTTATACCATTATGTAAGTTTCTCAACCATATTTATGTCTTTGATATTGTTTATTCAAAAATAGTTGACAACTAATTTGTATTGTCAGCTTATTTCGGTGCAAGCAAACATGTCCAGCGCTTGGTAGACAGGACCGTATACTATGCCGGGGCTGAACTCAACTACGAGGAGCTCAGTCATTATGTTTCATGGCTTGCGGATCTTGATACTGTCAAGACAAATTTTCTTCCTGCATTTAGAAATGTTAGTACTGAAAACATGCGACCAATAGTGTTCGTAATGAACTACGATCACATCTATTTAGGAAGGATGGTAAGATTTTTACTATTTATCCTCAGTGCATCTTTTCCATACATTATTTTTGAAGCTAAACTTCATTGCTAAGTATGTTAGCATACGATGTTCTTCAACAAGGACTCCCGATGAATGTTGCGCCTTATGGGATCGAGACTAAAGGTACCATGAGTATTATTAGCTTACGGCCAAGATATCCTACAGATTACTTTAGTGCATTCAAGATTAGCGACAGATGCTTAATAGTGCAAGACTGGACCAAATATGTGATGGGGGAGAGCAGAGAAGTACTAGGGGGCAGCAAACAGATGCGCTACCCACGATTAGGAGACAGGTTCATCTGCATGCTCCAACTTGATCAAGGAGGACAGCTATACATGTTTTATGTTATTTTACATAAGAGAGAGCAGCTGGAGTGATTAGCTAGCTAGAACTGAGTTTGAAGATGATGATGTGCTACACTATTACTATGATGATAAAATAGCTAATGTTGGTGATAATGACTATGATGATTATTATTAGCTAGTGTTAGTGGTGATTAAATAAATATTGTTGATGGTAATGACTATGATGATGATTAAATAGCTTGTGCTGGCGGATTAGATTCAAGTGGAGGCAACATGTGGTGCACATCGAAAGTACTACTAGTCCAAACAAGATCAAGTTTGGATTAGTAGTATACTTTTGACATGCACCACATATTGCCTCCACTTGAACATAATCCACCTTCATTTGACACACTGTTATGGACATAATGATGTAAACCTCATAACTGGTATTGTACCAATATTTGTACGATGGCGCATAAATACACTACAAATAAAAAAATAAAAAAAGAATACTAGTAGCGATGGAGAGAAAACACACTGCCACTAGTTACATTAGCAGTAGCGTGTGAATGAACAAACGCTGCAGCTATTTGTCCTAGCAGTAGCGCGTGCGGGCACGCGTTACTGCTAAGCAATAGCTTTAGCGCCTTATTAGTAGCGCGCCTACCTGCGCTACTAGTGAGAACAAAACCAGCGCTACTGCTAGGGTTTTCCCTAGTAGTGTGGGGCACGACGAGCTCGCGGGGCTCTACCGTTGCCTGTTTGCGCGCTTCGACCGGGACGGCGACTGCGCGGTGGACCGCGAGGAGTTCCGGGCCGAGATGAAGGAGGTCATGCTCGCCGTGGCCAACGAGCTCGGGTTCCTGCCAGTGCAGATGGTCGTCGAGGAAGGGAGCTTTCTCAAGGTGGCTGTCGACAGGGAGCTGGACGGAGCTGCCTGACCAATTTCCTATGTTTTTGTGCTTGTACAAGTGTATGTTTTTGCGCTTATACATCATTAAGTGAGTAAAATGTGCATTTGGAGCATATCTGGCCCTTCTTTTAACTTTAACACTTAGAGCATCTCTAGCCAATCCTTTTAGTTCAAATTTTTTTTCGAGGGATGACCCCCCGCCTCTGCACAAAGACGATGCATATAACCATTTTATTAGTTATTCGTCGAGACATCACAAAGAAATACATCAATAAGTTTGAAGCCACCTTCTTTGACAACAACAGTCGCTAAACCTATCAAGTGATGAATGGGGTGCACATGATCAGGGCCGCCTCCATTGACCTTATACCAACGCCGAACATCAAAACCGGAGGCCTCAACCAAGATTTCCAACAACGGGTCGAGGGTACAAACCGGTTCAGCGTACTCTCAGTGGGCACCGATGCGCACGCCCAGAGGCAGCCGCCACCCTCTTCCGCCGATCCCTCTTCAGAACTGGTAACAACGTATTACCTTGCCACGCCTGTCGTCGGGGCCGCCACGATGCCAAATAGCACCACCTCTCTAGGTGTGTCGATCATCTTGCATCCATTGCTAAGACCCTGTCATGCCATGCCGCCGAGACTCAATGTCATCGATGTGTCACAAGCAACCCGCTCCACCGTTGAGACCGTCCATAGGTCCCTGAGCCGATGAACACCTCCAATAGTGACGCCCCCAAGGAGGAACGACACATGAGCGCCACCATCATCTGATCAACTCATCAAGGTTTTCCCTCAGAGGTAGCGCAAGGAAGTAGGAGCTTCAACTCGATGATGCCTTCAAGAGGGGAATGGCGCCAAGAGAGTTGCCATCACCGGCTCCGGCCATCGGCCAAAGACAAGATCTTTACCCGGATCTGCCTAACGACATTCCCACTGACATCCTGTGCACCAGCAGGATCACCTTCAAAGTCCCACCGACATGCTGCAATATTTAGTTTAATATGCCTCCTTAAACCTAACTTGTAAAAATTTAATCATTTTAATTGTGGCTGGATCTAATGGAAGCTTCAAATTTAACGCCTCAAACAAACTAACGCCATATGCAAAGATATGAGTGGCGACGGGCGTGGCGACGGGCGAGAGCCGCCAACAGCGCCAATCCTGCCGGAGCCTCCGCCGCCGCCCTCGTCGGGTGATGGGTTGGGCTTGAGTGGACGATGGAGGGGGGTCTACTCCGCCGCCGATCTGCCCGGCTGCCTCATCCCGGGGTGAGTCGCCTCCGCCTCCGCCGCTTTTGCGGCTGTCACCGGAGCCACCGCGCCCTCCGGATGAGATCCGGCCTGCGCTCGTGGTGGATCCCATCCCGCCGCTCGATCTGTCCCCTTCTCCGGTTTCTCGTCGAGATTCCTCAATGGAGGATCGGGATCGGGGATTCAAAAATCCTACGAAATGGAAAGTCCGTTTTCAAGATGATCGTGAGGTGGGGCGATGGATCAATGCCTGATCTATTCGCACCCGTCTTGCTGGATGACGATCCGAGATGAAGAAGGAGATATTTTGGCCGGACGACATCTTTCCGTGGACGAAGAGCTTCATATCGGTATGTGCTTATTGATTGATATTTTCAATATCGAGGTTCTTGAGTGTGTGCAGGTGCCATCGGAGGGTGAAGAACAAGATGTCATTGTTGATCTCACGGAGGATGTCGACGGATCAAAGCCGACGCAAAGGTTTGGGGGACGTTTTCTGGATTCTTGCTGATGAGGATGAAGACGAGGTTGATCTGCCGGGAACATCGGCCCGGCCGTCACCTTCGCTTGGCTTGGTTAGTTCTATCTGAAAGTGCTAGTATCGACTAGAGGGGGGGGGGGTGAATAGGAGATTTTTATGGAAGTCTTCAAAACTTGGAAGTTTCGAAGACAAACACCAGAAACAACCTAATTGATATGCAGCGGAAGATAAACTAACATAAACAAGCCATAGTCAAGTATGTAATGATATGAGAGTACATGACTAATAGCAGTTAGGCAGTAAGGATCAAGATGGAAGATAGTATGAAGCCAATCAACAATAGTAGTCAAGCAATGAAGTCAAACAGATGAACAGATAAGCAATGACTTCATGAAGACAAACTTAAGTAAGGTTGGAAGGGATAGAACGAGTTGCTTGTTGAAGACACAAGATTTGTTGGACCAGTTCTAGTTGCTGTGGCAACTGTACGTCTGGTTAGGGATGCTGAGATTTAACTCAGAAGACCGTGTCTTCACCTTATTCCCCTTGAGCTAAGGACACCCAGTCCTCGCCCAATCACTCTGGTAAGTCTTCAAGGGAGACTTCCAAACCTTCACAGACTTCGTTCACTGACAATCCACAATGACTCTTGGATGCTCAGAACGCGACGCCTAATCGGCTGGAGGATTCACAGTCCTCAAGTGTAATAAGTCTTCAGGTCACACAGACAGAAATACTTTAGTGATGCCTAACACTCTTTGGCTCTGGGTGTTTGGGCTTTGTCCTCGCAAGGATTTATCTCTCTCAAATGCTTCGAGGTGGGTTGCTCTCAAACGACAAAAGCCGTGCACAAACTCTGAGCAGCCACAAATTTATGGTGTAGGGGGTGGGCTATTTATAGCCACTAGGAAACCCGACCTTATTTGTCCAAAATGACCCTGGGTCACTAAGGAACTGACACGTGTTCCAACGGTCAGATTTCAAACACACGCGGCAACTTTACTTGGGCTACAAGCAAAGCTGACTCATCCAGCTCTGGATAAGATTTGCTCTCATTGTCTTCGCTCGAAGACATAGGATTTTGGTTGAGCATCACTTCAGTCACTCTGACTTAGTTCACTTGGACCCCACTTAACAGTACGGTGGTTCCTATGACTCAACAAAGAAGAAAAGAAACAACGAAAACACACAGTCTTCGCGCTCCAAAGTCTTCACACAATGTCTACTCATGTCATAGTCTTCAATAAGAATATCTTCTCTTACCACCATTGTCTTCAATGTCTTCATACATTTTTAGGGGTCATCTCCGGTAGGGAAACCGAATCAATGAGGGACACTACCTGCGTTATCCTGCAATTCTCACAAACGCATTAGTCCCTCAACCAACTTTGTCGTCAATACTCCAAAACCAACTAGGGGTGGCACTAGATGCACTTACAATCTCCCCCTTTTTGGTGATTGATGACAAACTGGTTGAAGTTTTCAACGGGGATAAAGTATGTGAAATTGTAAGGATAGGAATTTGTCTTCATAAGTTGCAAGGGCTCCCCCTGAAGATGTGCATATTAGTAATTTGCTTTTGGAATGCACATGCACATGGCAGGTTGTACTTGTGGAGATCCACTTCAACTTATGAAGATAATTCATCATGCATGAAATGATATAGCAATAAGAATGACATGCATAATGAAAAATGGACGTCTGCAGAATGATATAAGTGCGGAAGTTATCATCGCACATGCGGAATTTATCATCGCAAAGCAAATAAGTAGCAGAAGTAGCAGACAACCATCAAGTTTAGGTGTTACAACTCAAAGAACCAAACGTTTCAAAACGCAAGAGTTGTAAGCACGCAGCAAAATATAATGCAACCGCCCATATGAACCCGCTTGAAGACTATCAACTCATACGCTTCTCCCCCTTTTGTCAGTAATGACCAAAAAGGTTTGAAGACATAGAGCATCTACTCGTCATCATGAGTAGGTGAAGTAGCAGGGTCATCGTCGTTGGTTGGTGGTGCAGACGAGCTTGGTGCAGTGTCGATGCGCGCAGTTGTAGTTTGAGGTGGTGAAGTAGCGTCATCTTCGTCATCGATCACTCTAGCATTAACTGTTGCCGCGGAAGAGGAATATTCAGAGTCTTCAAGAGATGGAGTTCGACGCAGGGTAGCAGTCCTTGGAGGAGTGGAGTCGAACTGGAATCTTTCATTGAAGCCATCATCTTGAAGATCAGCTTCAGCACTAAGCAGAGTCAAACTCTTCCATGATCTTCGGCAGGTTTCATGAGCAACAAAGGCATTCTTGGTGGCAAGGTTGCGAATGCGATTGACATCCACCAAGAGGCTTTGCATTTGGCGCTTGAGCCAGAAATGATGCTTATCCTGCTTCTGATGAAGAGCCACAATAAGCTCTCGGTCATTAAGAACACGAGAACGCTTCCGAGGCCTTTGCGCAATGGTGCTTTCAGTAGCTTCAGTTGGCGCTCTGTGAGGCAGACGGGTGTTACCAGCAAGTGGATAGAATCTTGTTGCTGCTTGAACACCTTCAATAGGCTGAGTGAAGCTTTGGTGCTCAATGTTCTGAAGACAGAGTGGCGTCTTGGCAGGGTCAGAATATACAACATCAACTGACATATCAACCTTGGGCAGAAATATGATGTGATTGCGAGCAGAGGGCTGATAATTGACAAATGAGTGTCGCTTGATGAGGCGCATGACCCATGGAGCATAAAACTTCAGACCAAATAGGTCAGATTCGGAAGCAGCAAGTTGCCTGATGAAGAATTCCTGAGTGTTGGAGCTGATGCCATTGAGAATATAGAAGACCAATGTCTTCATGGCTCCTTCAAGCTTGGCTGATGATGAGTGTCCCTTTACTGGCCATAGAGTTCGCCTGATGATATGATATATGGTGCGAGGCAGATACTCAAGGTCTTCAACAAAGAAATGTGTGGGATACTCAGTGTCAGATGGCAAAGGCTTCATCATACTCAGCATCTAGCTCATATTTGGTTCTGGTTTATGAAAGATGCTCTCCACAGCATTGCGGTGTAGCTGACAGTTAGGCTCATACAGTTCTCCAGGAGTGGCTAGTCCAGTAAGCTCGATGATGTCCATAGCTTTGGCTTCATGATGAACATTGCCAGTCATCCACTCAAGAACCCAAGTCTTGATGTCTCTGTTGTAGCCGCGAATGTGTAGAGTGGCATAGAATTGAAGCAATAGCTCTTCATTTCAATGTTCCTTGTTTGTCACAAAATGAAGCAGACCAGCATCGCGAAAGCAGTCAAGTGCTTCTTCCAAGCACGGCAGTCCAGCAATAGCTTCAGTGTCAAGACGCATATGAGGGAAAATGCGCCCTTGATCATATAACACGCATGAGTAATAGCTTCTCTGCTGATAGCTCCAGAACCGATCTGATGAAATCCTTGGCTTGGAGTAGGGGTTCTTGGCGCTGTCAAAGAAGGTATTGTGGCTCTTGAAGCCATTTGCATTGAAGGACCCGAGGGAGTTGGTAGTACCTGGAAACCTTGGCAACCTCGGCTTTGGCTTCTAGACCTGAGGCTGATGCTCGACATGATAGTCAAATTGGGGGCCGGAGGCAGCAGGCGGAGGCACCAGAATAGGCCATCGGACAGTGACAACCTGACCGTGATCGTATGCTTGCTCAATAGTGTGAGGCCGTGGAGGCGGAACAGAAGCAGGGGCAACATCAGAGGGTTCAGGCTGCACAACAGGTGCTTCAGGAGCAGTTGTCATATTTGCTTCGGGTGCAGCATCCTCATGGGCTTCAGGTGCAGCGTTTTCATGAGCTTCAGGTGCAGCATTTTCATTTGCTTCAGGTCATGTGCCCACACTTGCTTCAGGAACACCAGTTGGTGCAGGCTCCACATTGGCGTCAGCCATGACCACGTCGTTGGCTTCATTGGCATTGGTGGTGGCAGCCTCAACATTTTCAACCTCCTCTTGACGATCAGGAGGGTCGGGCACAGGCACGTTCAAATCATGAACTGCCTCTTCTTCACTCGCTGGGGGTGTTGGTACACGAACTTCTTCTTCTTCAATAGCAGGGGGAGTTGGTACACGTACTTCTTCTTCTTTTTCTTTGGCTGATGCAGCCGGAATGTCTTCAACCGCATGAGCTTCAGACATGGAGATGTTCACTGTTGGAGCTGGTTCAGAGAATACTTGCCGTGCAACAGGTGAACATTGCACATCTCCTTCAGGAACGCTCGACAGAGGGACTTCAGGCCTTTGTCCTCTTCGAAGCTTGCGAAGCGCTGGCTTCAAGTTAGGAGATGGACTTGGTTGAGCCTGAAAGTCTTCATCCTCTTCTTGCACTGGGGGTGTAGCTTGTTGTTGTTGTTGTTGTTGGGGAGTACTGGGAGATTCTTGGTGTTGTTGTGGGTGATCAGCCCATGAAGCATCCTGAGCAATTGGCGTCAATGGACGACCAATGCTGATGATTTCGCTGTTCGTACGAACAGGCGATGATACCACTTGATGTTCAATCTGAGGAAGAACTTCATCATCATTTACATTGTCATCTTGACCAATGTCTTCAGCAGCGTTGGTTCAGCTGCTGGAATATCTTCAGTCTCATGAGCCTCTGTGGTAGCAGGCTCATGGACAACCATCCTTCTTTCTTGATGAACAGACACAGGGCGAACAACGGAAATGAGTTCAACGACTAAGGGCTCTGTGGAAGCAGCCCTAGTCTTCTTGGTCTTGCGCTTCTTCTTGGAGGGAGCGGCATCAGAGGCTTCAGCATGCTTTCTCTTTCTCGCATCAGCCTTGGCAGCCTTTGTCTTCTTCTGTTCTGAAGCGGTTGTGGTGACCTTTGGCTTCGAGCCAGTCATGCTGCTCGGGAAGATAATGCGAGGGGCTTCTTGGCGTGATGGCTCAGGCTGTTCAGCAGGGTGCTTCTTCTTCCTCTTTGCAGCCATCCTGGGGTCAATGCCTGGACGGCCAAGGGACTTGCGCTTCTCAGCCTCATTGTAGGCAAGCACACACTTATCAGCCAAAAGCTTCATGCGTTCTCGAGAGCCCTGAGCTTCTTGGTGTTTCTGCAGAAAAGCTTCCTTGAGCTCATGGAGCATGACCTTGAAGTTGCGGACGTCTTGAACAGTCAGATTGGCCACATGCTTCTTGAATTGAGCCTTCTCAAAATCAATCTTGTTTTTGAGCTCAATGATGCGCTGAGCAAGAGCTAGCTCAGAAGCAATGGTGCCATTGAAGGCGACACTGAGGCCAACTAGGAGCTTTAAATCTTCAAAGCTGACATTGGGGGTGTACCACTCATCAATGAAATTGTGAATGATGGCCACATCAAAGAGAGGCAGGTTGCTGAAGATTTCTGCTTCTTCTTTGCTCTTGATCAGCTGCTCAAGGGCATCATCTGCAAGATCTTCATCACTTGATAGATCAATGGGTTCTTCATGCAGAATGGCAGCCGGAGTCAAAGCTCGCTGATCAGATGTTCTAACAAGCTGCTTTTTCTTGTCCGTTTTCCTGGAGACACGGGACAGATCTTCAGATTGCACACTGGCTTCAGGAGGTGCAGTGGCCAGTGGCTTCGCACGCAAAGTCTTCGGAGGTGGCTTTGCAGCTGAGGTTGAAGCCTTAGACTTCTTTTGCTTCTGCGGCTTTGGCGGAGGAGGAGCAGGGGCTTCATCAGAGTCAGCACCATCGACAGAATGATCTACTCTGGCGCCTTGGACCATGATGTAAGTGATGAGGCCGTCAAGGTTGGCATAGGGGCCAATGACATTGGGATTAGCTTCACAGGAGCCATCAGCACGGGGAGCAGAGGGACCTGGATTGAAGTCCAAACCCATGGTCTTCTTGTTCTCTTTGGCCGAAGCCACAACAAACTGATAGTTGCGCTTGAAGAGCGAATCGTCACGACACCATAGTAGTGAAGTGGGATCTGCGTTCGCTGGCTGTGGCCCACGGACCATGCATGGATAGAAGCCTTGTTCAATGGCTTCAGCTCGGCTCTTGGGTTGAAGCCCTCGATAGAGGATATCACCCCAAGGTTTCTTGATGGCATTTTTCTCTGCATATTCCTTTGTCACAAATCTGTACTTGAACCAGTCCTCAACCCAATAGCGTCGAATCCATTGGATTCGAGTCTTCCTCTGATGATAATTTTCTTCAGGGTCTGTCTTGTACAGTTCTGCTAAGTCATCAGGCAGATCTTTAGATGTGCCTCCTCTGCGCTGTCTGCCACCCTTCCTTGCTGATTTCTCTGTTGCCATGAATTTCAAGCTGAAAGGCTTCAGTACGTTCAAAGGCTTCAGAGATTTGCACTTGCTGGTCAAGCAGGAACTGGCTTCAGGAGAATTCAACTGATGCTGTAAGTATTCTGCAAACGAATGCAGACTATGAGAACCAAGGGATTCTCCCACGGACATGTACCTGTGATAGCATTAGAGATGCGAGGGAAGGGGAAGAGGTCATATGCATTCTCAGAAGATTTTGAAGTTAAATCAGTTTGAAGACATTGACCTCATGTTGCGAAGACATTCACTTATATAGATGAGTTGGTTCCAGATTTGTACCAATCCGTGAATAAGTACAAGTGAGGAATCAAACTAGTAGAAATCTAAGCGAATAGACTAAGCAGTATGAGATGCAAACGGAATAGATCTAGCTTTGAATAGACAGAAACAACTTTCGGTAAACAGGATGAATCTTGAAGATCAAAAAGGTGGTAAAAATAGAGTTATAATTACTGCACGAAGAACTGCTAGATGGAGAAGAATAGGAGACCGAGCAGTTCAGCCCACCGTGCCCTAACTTGGCGACGGAGGACACCTACGGCGACGGCGGAGAGGACGATGTCCGCGGCCGGCGTGAGGACGGCGTCGGAGAAGTCGCGGCAGCTAAGCGCTTCGTCGCCGGCGTCGTCTCGAGCTAGCGGTGGCTCTAGGGTTTTTATGAAGGTGCAGAGGTGGAGGAAGTATTTCTTTACCGCAGGGGGACAGGTATTTATAAGTAGGTAAGAGACACAACGCAATTACGTCGGTGCCCCTGGCGGTTCATTTCTGAGGGGCACGTGGCGAACATGCAACACCCTCAGGGTTGTCCCACGTTCCCACGCCCGCCAGGCATGTCGGAGAGTTGTTCCGGCTTCTCCGGATTTCAACAGTAAAGATAATCCATTAAGAACAGATTTAATGTTTGTCTCTTTGCCTTCTGCTGACTAGGACGCAGAGAAGACATTTGACAGTTTCAACAGAATGCATATGATTTGGACATATAGATTTGAGATAGTAAGCATAGAGAGGTTAGGGTCCGATCACATTCACTTAGTTCAAAAGATCCAATCTTGAAGACATAGCTGTAAGTGAATGCTGTAGAGGACAGAACACTAGTATATATATATATATATATATATATATATATATATATATATATATATATATATATATCAAAAAGTAGTCAAATCATCATAGTGCAGAAAGTCATGAAGAAAAATTGAAACTGAAGACAAACTAAATGCGAAGTCATTGCAATATAACGCCTTGAGTGAAACACTTCAAACAAGAAAAGTTGGTGGTGGCGTTACCCACCATATAGGAAATATTAGACCCAGACACGGCGCACAATTATCGTGGCGCTCCGAAGTCAAATTCCATGTTAATGTATTCACACTCAGAGTGTAAATCTTCATTGATTGAAGATGTACCTTTCTTTGTGTGTTGCACATCTAAGTCATCAACATGCATAAGCGTTAGGATGTGTGCCTGATCACAGGACATTAGAGGATTCTAAGATATTTAGCTCACACCGTAACTTGCAAAACCTTTTCTCATCCAAGGGCTTTGTGAAGATATCTTCCAGTTGCTCATCAGTGTTGACGTGAATGATGTCGATATCTTTCTTCATAACATGATCTCTGAGAAAGTGATGACGAATTTCAATGTGCTTTGTCTTCGAGTGTTGGACTGGATTGTTGGCTTTCTTGATGGCACTCTCGTTGTCACAGAAGAGAGGTACTTGTTTCAGGTTGATGCCATAGTCCTTGAGAGTTTGCTTCATCCATAGAAGCTGAGCACAACAGGATCCAGCAGCAATGTATTCAGATTCAGCAGTTGATAGTGATACACAGTTCTGCTTCTTCGAAGACCAACAGACAAGTGATCGACCAAGAAAATGGCATGTGCCAGATGTAGACTTGCGATCCACCTTGTCACCAGCATAATCAGCATCCGAGAATCCAACCAAATCGAATCTTGAGCCCTTGGGATACCATAATCCGAGTGTTGGGGTGTAAGCCAAATATCTAAGAATTCGCTTCACAGCTAAGTGATGCGATTCCTTTGGTGCCGCTTGGTACCGAGCACACATGCAAACACTAAGCATAATATCTGGCCTAGATGCACATAAATAAAGCAAAGAACCAATCATGGAGCGGTATACCTTTTGATCGAACTCTTTACCATTGTCGTCGGGACCAAGATGGTGCTTGGCTGGCATTGGCATCGTGTAGCCTTTGCAGTCTTCCATTCCAAACTTCTTCAGATAGTCTTTGAGGTATTTCTCTTGAGATATGAAGATGCCATTCCTCTGCTGACGAATTTGAAGACCAAGGAAGAGCTTCAGCTCACCCATCATGGACATTTGATATTGCTCTTGCATCATGTACCCAAACTCATCACTGTACTTCTGGTTGGTGCATCCAAAGATTATGTCATCCACATATATTTGGCACACAAACAGTTCACCATCATATGTCTTCGTGAAGAGAGTGGGATCGAGGGATCCAGGTTTGAAGCCTTTGCTTTTCAGGAAGTCTTTGATTGTATCATACCAGGCGCGAGGGGCTTGTTTGAGGCCATACAGTGCCTTGTTTAGCTTGTACACCATATCAGGATGTTTTGGATCTTCAAACCCAGGTGGTTGTGCGACATATACTTCTTCATCAATCTTGCCATTGAGAAATGCACTCTTTACGTCCATTTGATATAGCAAGATATTGTGATGATTTGCGTAGGTTAGCAGTATGCGAATAGCTTCAAGCCTAGCAACAGGAGCAAATGTTTCATCGAAGTCAATTCCTTCAACTTGAGTGTATCCTTGAGCCACAAGACGTGCTTTGTTTCTGATGACTTGACCATGCTCATCTTGCTTGTTTCGATATATCCATTTTGTTCCAATAATGTTATGCTTGCGAGGATCGGGTCGCTTGACAAGTTCCCAGACATTATTCAGTTTGAACTGTTGAAGTTCTTCTTGCATGGCTTGAATCCATTCTGGTTCCATATAAGCTTCAGCAACTTTCTTGGGTTCTCATATTGACACAAATGAAAAGTGCCCACAGAAGTTTGCTAGCTGTGTTGCTCTTGATCGAGTGAGCGGACCAGGTGCATTGATGGTGTCAATTATCTTCTCTATTTGAACTTCATTTGCAACACGAGGGTGAACAGGACGAAGATTTTGCTCTGGCTGTTCATTGTCATCATTGGGAGGATTGTCTTCGGACTGAGCATTGTCTTCAGGTTGATTTGGTGCAGAGATGATGAGTTCCTCTTCAGGTTGTGCTTCAGAGGGCATGATTTCACCAGTTCCCATCAACTTGATGGCCTTGTTTGAAGGAGCTTCATCCAGTGTGCTTGGCAGTATCTCTCTCTGTGAACCATTGGTTTCAACAAATTTCACATCCACAGTTTCAACGATTTTGTAGAGATAAAGGTTGAAGACTCTGTAGGAGTGTGAATCCTTTCCATAGCCAAGCATGAAGCCTTCGTGAGCCTTAGGTGCAAATTTTGACTTGTGATGGGGATCCTTGATCCAGCATCTTGCTCCAAATACTCTGAAGTAACTGACATTTGGCTTCTTGCCAGTTAGTAGCTCATATGATGTTTTGTTCAGAAGCTTATGAACGTACACACGGTTGATGATGTGACATGCTATATCAATAGCTTCGGGCCAGAACTTTCTTGGTGTCTTGTACTCATCTAGCATTGTTCGAGCCATTTCAATGAGGGTTCTATTCTTGCGCTCAACGATGCCATTTTGCTGAGGTGTGTATGGAGCAGAGAACTCATGAGTGATTCCCATTGTATCCAGATACAGATCAAGTCCGGTGTTCTTGAATTCAGTGCCAGTGTCACTTCTGATGTGCTTGATCTTCACTCCATAATTGTTCATTGCTCGATTTGGAAAGCGTCTGAAGACATCTTGTACTTCAGTCTTGTAGAGAATTATATGGACCCATGTGTATCTTGAGTAGTCATCAACAATGACGAAGCCATAGAGACAAGCAGTTGTTGTGAGGGTGGAGTAGTGAGTGGGTCCAAATAAGTCCATGTGCAACAGCTGGAAGGGTTGAGATGTTGTCATGATTGTCTTCGATGGGTGCTTTGCCCTTGTCATCTTTCTAGCTTCAAAGGCACCACACAGATGATCCTTCTTGAACTTGACCTCTTCGATGCCAATGACATGCTTCTTTTTGACGAGTGAGTGTAAGTTTCTCATGCCAGCATGTCCCAGCCTTCGATGCCAGAGCCAGCATTCTGAAGCTTTTGTGAGAAGACAAACGGCAAGCTGTGGACCTGCTGAGAAATCTACCATGTACAGATCATCTTTTCGATATCCTTCAAAGACTAGAGATTTGTCAGATTCCATTAGTACAAGGCAACGATATTTGCCAAATATCACAATCATGTTCAAGTCACAAAGCATTGAGACAGACATTAAGTTGAAACCAAGGGATTCAACAAGCATCACTTTATCCATGTGTTGATCCTTTGAGATTGCAACTCTACCTAGACCCAATACTTTGCTTTTACCAGTGTCAGCAAATGTTATGTGACTCTTGTCGGATGGACGTAAGGTTGAGTCCATGAGAAGACTTTGATCACCAGTCATATGATTTGTGCATCCACTATCCATAATCCATTCTGAAGCTTTTGGTGATGTACCCTACAGTGCAGTTAGGAGGATAGGCTTCACACAAGTGTTGTGAAGCATATGCATTTGATACATATAGGGACAGTCACAGCTTATATCAAAGTTAGGACATTGACTGATGAGAAATTTAGATGTGAGGCATATAGAATGATATTTTAACGTGCGTCCTTAGTGAGTTTTAGGTCCCCAGCAATAGTATCGAACGCCATTGATTGCTGGCTGGAGACCATTTTCTGCAAAAGAGAGTTAGTTCTTCTTTGCCACCCACATTTTCAGTGGGGGCTTAGAAGCAATGAGTCTAAGTGCAGCATCTGAGAATTTTGGCTTTGAAGCCCTAGCAAATAGCCTTGCAGGAGATGAATGATACTCATATGAATAAGCAGAAAAGTTCTTAGTCCTATGAACATAGCGGTTTGAAGATACACGCTCATATTCATAAGTCTGAGCATGATTTCCCTGCAAAACATTGGCGTTAGGGTGACTCATGTGAGTCCTGTATCTGTATGAAGCCTTTGGGCCATATGAAGCTATAGGTCTGGGGTTTGTCTTCTTCCTAGGTGGTGTCATGACGACATGCACAGGAAGATTCTCAATGTACCGCTTGGGTACCCAGATCTTCTTCATAGGTGGTCCATTCCTGCAGTTAGTACCAATGTACCTGGCAAACACTTCACCATTCTGATTTTTGAACAACTTATAGCTTGCATCAAAGGATTCATCAATGATCATAGGATTAGCACAGGTAAAGCCAGATAAGGTAGATGGATCTACTGAAGGTCCCTTTGCAGCAACTCATGTGGTTTTGGGGTACTGCTCAGGCTTCCAGTATGAGCCATCAACATTCATTTTCCTCTCGAACCCAACACCCTCTTTCCTAGGGTTTCAGTTCAGAATCTGCTTTTTGAGAACATCGCAGAGAGTCTGATGTCCCTTCAAACTTTTGTACATCCCTGTTTCAAGCAATGTCTTCAACATAGCATTTTCATCAGCAACAGCAGTGGTATCCTCCGCAGAGGGGTTAGTGACCACATCAGTAGGTGAATACAATGAAATAGTAGCAGTAGTGGAACATTCAACAACAGATGTAGCATTATCACGCTCAATGCATTTTAGACATGGTGGTTCAAATCCTTCCTGAGCGGAATTGATCTGTTGAGCGCGAAGTGAATCTCGCTCCTTCTGAAGATCTTCATAATCCACTCTTATCTTTTCAAGGTCTAGCTTTCTTTGAAGACATTCAGCAGAAAGCTTCTCATGATCAGATAAGAGAGCATTATGTCGATCTTGAAGGGCGTCAAACTTAGCATGGAGTCTCTGAAGACTATCAGCCAAAGCTTTTGACTGATCCATTTCAGCACTCAACATATCATCGCTCTTACTAAGCATGTCTTGAACCTTTTCTAAAATTCTTTGTTGTTTAGTGGCAAGGGAAGCAAGCTTATCATAACTGGGCCCAAATTCATCACTTGATTCATCATCACTAGATTCAGAGAGATAGCACTCAGTTACCTTATCACCCCTTGCCATGAGGCATGATGAGGATGATGATGGTTCAGGTGTAAAGGTCATTTTCTTGAGAGATTCCTTGTAGTCTTCAAACGGCTGATCATGACGAGTGCGATGACCTTCGTATACATCAGATAGCCGGTCCCAGATTAGCTTCGCGTGATTGAGGTGCATAACATTCCTGAACTGATTTCTGGACAAATGGCAGCAGATGACATCCTTCGCTGTGAGGTTCAGTAGCGTATACTTGCGAATGTCATCAGCCTCTGCCATCTTGCATAGATCAGTGATTCCAATCTCAGTGACGGTCCACAGTTCGCTATCCTTGGACATGAGTAGCTTCTTCATCATGGCCTTCCATCGGGGATACTCATGACCGTCAAAGGTGGGACAGGATATGTTCCTCAATCCTGTAGTCGACATAGCTGAAACTCTAGGTGGTTAAACCGAATCACACAGAACAAGGGAGTACCTTGCTCTGATACCAATTGAAAGTGCTAGTATCGACTAGAGGGGGGGGGGGTGAATAGGCGATTTTTATGAAAGTCTTCAAAACTTGGAAGTTTCGAAGACAAACACCAGAAACAACCTAATTGATATGCAGCGGAAGATAAACTAACCTAAACAAGCCATAGTCAAGTATGTAATGATATGAGAGTACAGGACTAATAGCAGTTAGGCAGTAAGGATCAAGATGGAAGATAGTATGAAGCCAATCAACAATAGTAGTCAAGCAATGAAGTCAAACAGATGAACAGATAATCAATGACATCATGAAGACAAACTTAAGTAAGGTTGGAAGGGATAGAACCAGTTGCTTGTTGAAGACACATGATTTGTTGGACCAGTTCCAGTTGCTGTGACAACTGTACGTCTGGTTAGGGAGGCTGAGATTTAACTCAAAAGACCGTGTCTTCACCTTATTCCCCTTGAGCTAAGGACACCCAGTCCTCGCCCAATCACTCTGGTAAGTCTTCAAGGGAGACTTCCAAACCTTCACAGACTTCGTTCACCGGCAATCCACAATGACTCTTGGATGCTCAGAACGCGACGCCTAACCGGTTGGAGGATTCACAGTCCTCAAGTGTAATAAGTCTTTAGGTCACACAGACAGAAAGACTTTAGTGATGCCTAACACTCTTTGGCTCTGGGTGTTTGGGCTTTGTCCTCGCAAGGATTTCTCTCTCTCAAATGCTTCGAGGTGGGTTGCTCTCAAATGACAAAAGCCGTGCACAAACTCTGAGCAGCCACCAATTTATGGTGTAGGGGGTGGGCTATTTATAGCCACTAGGCAACCCGACCTGATTTGACCAAAATGACCCTGGGTCAATAAGGAACTGACACGTGTTCCAACGGTCAGATTTCAAACACACGCGGGAACTTTACTTGGGCTACAAGCAAAGCTGACTCATCCAGCTCTGGATAAGATTTGCTCTCATTGTCTTCGCTCGAAGACATAGGATTCTGGTTGAGCATCACTTCAGTCACTCTGACTTAGTTCACTTGGACCCCACTTAATAGTACGGTGGTTCCTATGACTCAACAAAGAAGAAAAGAAACAACGAAAACACACAGTCTTCGCACTCCAAAGTCTTCATGCAATGTCTACTCATGTCATAGTCTTCAATAAGAATATCTTCTCTTACCACCATTGTCTTCAATGTCTTCATACATTTTTAGGGGTCATCTCCGGTAGGGAAACCGAATCAATGAGGGACACTACCTGCGTTATCCTGCAATTCTCAACAACGCATTAGTCCCTCAACCAACTTTGTCGTCAATACTCCAAAACCAACTAGGGGTGGCACTAGATGCACTTACACTATCCCCGTGCCTAAACCTACGGTTAGTAGCAAGAAATCGATTTTGCTAGGCCCTCCAGTTCTTCCGCCGAAGTCGAAAGTGAAACCGTGGTGCGGACCGTTGCCGAAGGTTGGGCCGACGGATATCACCTTGTCTGACTTTTTCCATCCCGAGTGCTGGACGAAAGTTACTAGGCGGAAAAAGAAGGGGGGTCAGACGGTGTCGCAACATTCGCCGGTGGTGGCCGGTGTTCGTGATATCCGGGCGGATAGACACAAGCTTTTGAAATTGCTTTTGGGCACAGAAGGGCCGCAAGTGATCGACGGCGCCGTGGGCTTGGCTAGTACTGGGCTCGAGGCCTAGGGGGCTGGCCAGGCTTGCGGTGTGCCAGGAGCAGGCGACGTGCATGTGGAGGCCTCGAGTCGGTCGCCCCCGCATGCACGTTCCTCTCCTTCCACTCATTGCGCGGCTAGGGTTCGCCGTAGAGGAAACGCGGGGTTCCCGAAAGCCTCATCGCGCCGTCGTTGTCCCGTGCTCGCCGGCGGTGCTGATCGCCGGTCTCCTCCGGCCAAGATGCCGCCTAAGCCACCTCCGCCGCGGGCCGCGCCGGCTATGCGGAACCAGACCGGAGCCGCGGGAGCGACCGCTCAGGCTGCGGCGGCGACCGCGCCAGGTCCCGCTCGGGCTGTGCCCCCGCCCCGGCCGACCCAACTGCCGCCGCAGGTTCCGGCTCCGCCTCGGGTTGTGTCACCACCGCCTCCGGCTAGGGCGCTGGCTCCGCCTCTGGCTAGGGCGCCGGCTCCGACTCCGGCCAGGGTGCTGGCTCCGCCTCAGGCTAGGGCGCCGGCTCCGCCTCGGGGGGCGCCTCCTCCTGCAGCGCTGACGCTACCACCTAGGGCCAACCCGCCGCCGCCAAAACGGCCGTGGCCGAGGCAGATGGCGGGAGGCCGCGGTGGCTCGGGCCAGGGTTCGACCGGTCACGGGACGGGTGCGTCTGCGGGAGATGACCGTAACCCCCCGCGCGGTCAGTGGGGAGATGATAGGTATGATGCATATGGCGCTGGTCTGCACTAGGGGTTTCGTCCACCGGAGGGGGCCGTTGTCGGTGTCAAAACCGGCGGATCTCGGGTAGGGGGTCCCGAACTGTGCGTCTAGGCGGATGGTAACAGGAGACAAGGGACACGATGTTTTTACCCAGGCTCGAGCCCTCTCGATGGAGGTAAAACCCTACTCCTGCTTGATTGATATTGATGATATGGGTAGTACAAGAGTGGATCTACCACGAGATCAAGGAGGCTAAACCCTAGAAGCTAGCCTATGGTATGATTGTTGTAATGGTTGTGTTGTCCTACGGACTAAAACTCTCCGGTTTATATAGACACCGGAGAGGGCTAGGGTTACCCAGAGTCGGTTACAATGGTAGGAGATCTACATATACGTATCGCCAAGCTTGCCTTCCACGCCAAGGAACGTCCCATCCGGACACGGGACGAAGTCTTCAATCTTGTATCTTCATAGACTTGGAGTCCGGCTGATGATGATAGTCCGGCTGTCGGGACACCCCCTAGTCCAGGACTCCCTCAGTAGCCCCTGAACCAGGCTTCAATGACGATGAGTCTGGCGCGCATATTGTTCGGCATTGCAAGGCGGGTTCCTCCTCCGAATAATTCATAGAAGATTGTGAACACCAGGATAGTCTCCGGCTCTGCAAAATAAATTCCACATTCCACCGTAGAGAGAATAATATGTACTCAAATTCAATCTGCTGACGTATTTTGTGGCATGACGTCATACCACCACCAAGCCTTTACTTGAATCGTTCTTTATTATACCACCTCAGCGTGTTTAGCGAAGCGGTTTCCTTGGCACGTCTTGTCGAAGCAGAGATCGTGTTCCCCTTATTCCGGGATTCCCATCAATACGGACGTGGGTAACCCAACCGCGCCCGTCGCCACGCCCCCTCTATCGGAGGCGAGTCCCGAACGGTCACGGGGACGACTCTTGGTATTCTCCTTCTTTATAACGGGACCAAGGCTCGTCTCTTTTCTTCAATCCTCCATCGAATCTTCTCCTTGCCCCGAGTTCCAACACCCAGAGCCCCAGATTCGAGCGCTTCGGACCTTCAACAATGTCCGGCTCCGGCCTACAGGGCCGGTGGATGCCCTCCTCCGTCACGGAAGAATACGTGCTAAAGCTGCAAGAGGCCAAGTACCTGTCTTACGAGATTTCGCATAGGTTGCCCGCCGAAGGGCAAGTCATCCCCACCCCCGAGCCCGGCGAGTACGTCGTTTTTGTATCCCACCTCCGTCGGGGTTTAGGATTCCTGATGGATCCTTTTGTGAGAGGGCTCATGTTTTACTATGGGTTGGAATTCCACGACTTGGCTCCGGAGTCCATCCTCCATATTTCCGCATTTATCGTCGTCTGCGAAGCCTTCCTCCGCGTCACCCCTCACTTCGGCTTGTGGCTTAAGACCTTCGACGTGAAGCTGAAGATGATCGAGGGGCGTCAAGCAGAGTGCGGTAGGGCGGTTGTGAGCAGAAGGGCCGACGCTCCATGGCCCGAGGGCTCTTTCCAGGAGGAGCTCGGCTTGTGGCAGCAGGAGTGGTTCTACATAACCGCTCCCAGGGGCAGCAGGCAGAAGGCGCTGCCCATCTTCCGCCCAGGCCCTCCACAACATCTGATGTCATGGGTCAGCCAAGGGCTCAACTAGGGGCCATCCAAGGACGTGCCCCTATTGCAAGGCCGGATTCGAGACCTCCAAGCGAGGGAGATCGATCTGGTCATGGTGATGCAGGTCATGCTGATTAGGCGTCTCCTGCCCTGCAAACGCCGCCCTCTCCGGTTGTGGGAGTTTAATCCGGAGGGACCATGAATTCTCCAACACTTCATGGGTACAACACCCGTGGAGATGTACAAATTGTTCTTCGGATCACAAGAGGTGTGTCCGGAATTGACCGAGGATGCCGGCCTGAGCTGCAATCGCCCGGATACACAAGTAAGTAGCTCCGCGTCTAGACATACTGTTTGTTTGCCTTTCTATGATTTGCCTTTTGACCAACTGCCCTCTAAACAGGAGTGGATAGCGCAAGCGAAACTGATACGGTGTCCGGCCCCCCTCCTAGAGACCGTGCCGGATCCCGTGCTGGTCAGGATGCTGGAGGTTGCGCCTTCAGAGGAAGGCGAAGGGGAGAACAGAGGAACTACTGCCTCAACCAAGGAGGCTTTTGAGGAAGGGGGGGATCGAGAATCCCTCCTTCCAGGGGGAGAAGAGGACCGCCTCCGAAAACCCGGAGGCCAAAGCCCCAAAGCGGGGGAAGAGATCTTCACCAGAGGGTCCTGCGTCCGGAGAGGCTCCGGCCGCACAGTCTCCCCTAAAGAATCAGCCCTCCAGCGAGTCGTAAGTAGAAAAAAGGGAGTTTTGTAATAAGGGACATCCCTATTTGTGCTTCTGAGGATAACTTAGGTTTTTACCTTGTAGTTCGGATCTCCGTCCTTCTCAGATGAGCTCGTCTTCGGGGGAACTCCGTCCGGAGATGATGGAGAGCGAGATGCCTCCATCTGCCGCACCATCGGATAGGGAGAATGAGCCCGAAGTGTCATCACGGAGGGTATCCCCGAGTCCGGCAGGGCCGAATAGTTCGGCACCAACTGGTGTGCGGCCGGGGGAGCTGAAGGATCTGCTTGAGAGGGCGTCTATCTCAGAAGGTCACCATACACTGATGAGTACGGCCATTGAAAGAATCTCATCCGCCGAAGGCGGATTGCGTGATGCCGTCAAGAGTTTGCTGGCGGGGTTTGAGGTACGTAAAAATGACATACCCTTTGACAGTTTTACACATAAAGTGCGCCCTGTATAGATAGTAGCCCCTGAGACTCGGTAGGGTGTCGAGAACGACAACGTGCCGAGGATCAAAATCCCAGGTATTGATTTTCGCCTTTCCTAAGCAGGTGGCGGATAGTTCGGTGGCTAGTCGGACTGATGGAGTTGCCGAACTAAAGCGGCAACTCGATGTTGCGGATGCGGACATCGCGCTAGTCAACAGGCGACTTGACGAGTTGCAAGGTAGGTTTCTTCTTCGTGGTCACCTAGTAAGGGAGCCGAAGCCCACCCCTTACAATATGTGTGCTTGACGCAGATGGTGCCGCTGCTGTGGAGAGCCTTCGGGCAGAACTTGCTCAAGCCAAGGAGCAAGCCAGAAGGCGTGATGCGGCTGCCTCGAGGGCGGCCGAAGAGCTAGAAGGCGAAAGGGCTGCACACTGCCGAAGCAGGGAAGAGATGGCCGAAATGGCCGTGAAGTAAAAAGATGCTACCGACCGCAATGAGGTTCTTGAAAAGGAGCGCCTAGCGGAGCGAGAAGACCTGGGGAAGGCCACCGCCGAAGCCAAGGATGCCCGTTCTGCAATGCCGGCTATAAAGGAGGAGCTGCGCCAGGCCGGAGACATTGTGGCTGGCAAGCCCTTTCTGCTGCGCCGACGGTTCACGGATCAAAAGTATGCTCAGCTTGGCCAGCTGTGGGGTCCGGAGGATCCTTATATGGACTTAGCAGCGAGTGCGGCGGATGCCGTTGTGCACTTCCGAAGTCAGAAGGATCACAAGACGGAAGAGCTGTTTTGGTCTCAATTCCATAGTCCGGAGCATTCACTTCCGCTGACCGATTGGTTGGCCGAGTGGGCTGAGCTTAATAGATTGTCTGGACTTGCCATGACGGATATCGTGACTCATGTCTGGCCGGATAGGCCCAAGCCGAAAAGTTATTTTGGCTTATTGCAGCAATTTCTTGGGGCGGTGCCGCATATCAAGGCGATGAAGCGGTCGGCCTGCATAGAGGGTGCACGAATGGCCCTCGCCCGTGTGAAGACACATTGGACAGAGATGGATGCCACCGCTGTTGCGACCCAGGGTTCGGACGAGAGCCGGTTACCCGCCGAGCACTATTTTGGGGAAGTTCTGCGTGGTGCTCGTGTAATAGAGTCACAGTGCTCAAAAAATGTCGTGTTCAAATGAACTTTATGATTTGTAAAACGATGTTTATAATATAAGCGCTTTTGGTACTTGTGCGTGCAAGTATTGGAATATCTCCTGTGCGGCCGTTTAATGTATACTTGTGTATAACCTGAAAGATGGCAGTCTTCGGCTTCAGCCCCCACGCACATAGTGCGGGGGTGTTTGCAAAATAGTGCATTTTCACACTTAATCCAACGTCTTGGTCCTGTAAAGGAGGTGGTAGCGTAGCAAACGAGGCAAACGGACTATAATGCTTTATCACTTTCACTTAGCCATAGGAGTTCGAGGGTGGGGCTACGATATAGCCCCTAGGGGCACCGCGCTCTCCGAAATTCGGGGCGCGTATGTGCCTGACCGGGAAATGGTCCTTCATCAAAGCGGAGGAATTCTAAACATTCCGGTAGTCGATCGAGTGGTTGACCAGTCTCTCGCTATATCATGACAGTCAGTTTTCGGCTTTCTCTACTGAGGTGCTCGCCCGGCCGAACCGGGGCACAATCGCAGTAGTTCTCCTGGTGCCGCGTTAGCCGATGGTACGGAATGTAAGGCAGCAAAACACAGGAGCCGGGCAAACCCAACATTTGACCAAAGACATGATTCAGAGCTGATGCATATAAGGCCTAACTCGAGACGCCGAACACTCCCTAAGGTATTCGGTCTTTATGATAACGGGCAGAACAATGCCCTAAGCCCCTAGTGTCCAGGTACACGCAAGGTCCTCTGACGCGGCGGATGCCAAAACGTCAGTCTCCTCTCTGGTTATAATGAGAAACCAGGGGATATATAGCAACAAGAGACAGTAAAAAAGGTTTACGCAGGGTCTTAATCTGAAAAGAATCCTTGCCACGGGACCCTACTGCACGTCTGCGCCTGTGTCTCCGTTGTGCTGTATCCTGGACGGGTGTAACACGCTGTTCATCTGTAAAAGAGAGGAACTTAGTTTGAAAAGTAATCGTGCAAAAAATGAATTAAAAATCAAAATATAAATGAATGAATAAAGCTGAGCTTATATTAGCTCATACGCATAGCCCCTTGTAAAGGGGTGTGCGGCTAGGGAGCCCCTAGCTTATTTATGCCGGACTCGTCTAGCCGTATCCGGGGTCTTGAACGACCTTTTAATGAGATGATGCCGCGTGGACCGGGCATTTTAAGTGTAAGAGACGCGCAGTGTGGTATTGCATTAAAGCGGACAAAAGCTTCACGTCCCAATAGTGCTTGATGGCTACTTTTGAATGGGGCGACATGAAAGATTAGCTTTTCGCGTCGGAAGTTGTCGGGTGACCCGAACACAACTTCTAGTAGTAAGGAGCCCGTGCACTTGGCGTAAGGGCCCGGCGTCACTCCTTTGAAGGAAGTGCGACTATGTCGAATTTTAGTAAGGTCTATCCCCAACTTGCGGATTGTGTCCGGATATAGCAGGTTTAGATCGCTGCCGCCATCCATCAGGACTTGTGTAAATTGTAGTCCGTCGATTATGGGATCCAATATCAGAGCAGTCCATCCTGCGTTCCGAATACTTCTGGAATAGTCCAGGTGGTCGAAAGTGATTGGTTTTGACATCCAATCTCGAGGTTCCGCTGGGGTGGACCGTGCGACACCTACTTTGGTTGGTGCCGCATTGTTTTTCTGTATTATCACATGAAGTGAGTTTACTGTTTTGACTTCCTGTGGGAAGGTCTTTTGTTTTCCTGCGCTCTGCTGGTGGGGTTCGTCATCATCCTCGCTTGGCGCGTCGAGCCCCTTGTGTTCGGCGTTGAGTCGGCCGGACTGTTTGAAAACCCAACAATCTTGGTGGGTGTGGTTTGCAGGCCTTCCGGAAGTACTGTGGATTTGACATATCCGATCCAAAATTTTGTTTAAGTTGGATAGCTCGTCACTGTTGTCCTTAAGAGGCAGTGTTTTGTTGTTCGGTCGCGAGCTTTTGAATCCGGCATTGACAGCCGTGTTCTTTGGTATTTTTTCTTTATTTCGGCGCTAATCCTTTCTGCGCCGTGATTTTCTGTTTCCATCTCTGATCTCGGATGTACTCGGGTTGCTGGTGCTGCATCTTGCTAGCCAGCTGTCTTCCCCCGTGCAAAAGCGGGTCATGAGGCTTGTTAGCGCGGCCATTGTTCTCGGCTTCTCTTGGCCGAGGTGTCTGGCGAGCCATTCGTCTCGGACATTATGTTTAAAAGCTGCTAAGGCTTCGGCGTCCGGACAGTCGACTATTTGGTTCTTTTTGGTAAGAAACCTGTTCCAGAATTTGCGCGCTGACTCTCCGGGCTGTTGCGTTATGTGACTTAAATCGTCTGCATCCGGAGGTCGGACATAAGTCCCTTCAAAATTTGCTCTAAACGCGTCCTCGAGCTCTTCCCAACTTCCAATAGTATTTTCTGGGAAGCTTTTGAGCCAATGCCGAGCTGACCCTTTGAGCTTGAGGGGTAGATATTTTATGGCGTGGAAATCATCTCCTCTGGCCATGTGTATGTGGAGGATGTAGTCCTCAATCCAGACTCCAGGGTCTGTTGTTCCGTCATATGCCTCTATGTTTACGGGTTTGAACCCTGCTGGAAATTCATGATCCAGCACCTCATCGGTGAAACATAGTGGGTGCGCAGCGCCCCTGTATTTGGGTGTGCCGTTGTCTTCAAACACTCGGCATGTTGTATTGCTTCCTGGGCCCCTCTCTTTTGGCTCATAAATGGACCTAACCGGGCCGTCTGTTTTCCGATGATCATGAGTTGGCTTGTGTGCGGCGCCGCTTATCGCTTTTGGCCTATCATCTGGTCGTCTATCCGGCCAGGCGGCCTCTTTGCTTTTTGACTGTGGGGGCTCTATGGCCTCCTCGTCGAATTCTGGCAGCAGCTTGCGCTTCGGATAGCTCTTTGTTTGGTGGCCATTGCCATATTTGTCCGCGGTCTTGAGTACTTTGCTCCATCTCATTCTGAGTAGGTCTTCCGCTGTTTTGAGCTTCCGTTTTTCCTTTTTCAGACTTCTTGCAGTGGCGAGAAGTCTTTTGTGAAGGTTCTCGTGCTCTGGTGGTATGTCCGGCATGAGATCGTCCGCACTGTTGTTTTCGCCGGGCATAGATTGATTATCTGATTCATCCTGTTCGGATGGTTGCTTGGTTGCATGTTCGTTGCCCACTGGTTTCCCCTGCTCTATTGCTGGGTCCTTAGGAGTGCTGTTGTTGTCGAGGCGGGGCTTAGGGCGGCGCCTGCGTCGCCGTCTTGGTTGTTTTTCGGCGGAATTATCTTTTGCTGCGTCCCGTTGTTCCTCGTTGTCGCTTCCTTTTGGGGTGTCCACCATATATACATCATGGGTTGGGGTGGCCTTCCAGTGCTCGGTAGGCGCTGGTTCTTGGTAGTCTCCGGCATCGTCGTCCATACCGTCGATGTCTTCGGAGTCGTAGTCTAGCAAGTCGGTTAGATCGTGACAGTGGCTACAAAGTGGGTGGTGGGTGGGCTTTGAATTTCTTTGTCATCCGCATCCCAACCATCCTGACCATAGTCCGGCCGGGGCTCTCCTAATAACGAGAGATGCTTTAGCGAATTTAGGATGTCGCCAAAGGGTGAGTGCTGAAAGATGTCCGCGGCGGTGAACTCCATGATCGGCGCCCAATCGGATTCGATTGGCAGGGGCGCGGGAGGTTCGGAGTCCGGCAAGGAGTCCGGCGCCTCGGAGTCATGGGCTTTATAGGGGACAAGGTCGGTATTCGGTTCCATCGCCGTAGAAGTTGCAGCTCCCGAGGCGGTGTCCAGCCACCTTTCCTTGGTCTGCGCTGTCCGCTCTGAACTATGGGTCAGAGCGGACTCGCGTGCGGCCTCCAGGGCACTGTCCGGCGGCAGAGCTAAATCATGCCCATCGTGACAGCGCGGCATGCTCGGCTGTGGCTCGAATCCGTCGAAGATCAAGTCTCCGCGAATGTTGGCCGTGAAGTTTAGGCTTCCAAACCTGACCTGATGGCTAGGGGCGTAGCTTTCGATCTGCTCCAGATGGCCAAGTGAATTGGCCCGCAACGCAAAGGCGCCGAACATGAAGATCTGTCTGGGGAGGAAAGTCTCACCCTGGACGGCGTCGTTATTGATCAAAGAAGCCATCAAGCCTATCGGTGACGACACAGAGGAACTCTCAATGAAAGCACCAATGTCGGTGTCAAAACTGGCGGATCTCGGGTAGGGGGTCCCGAACTGTGCGTCTAGGCGGATGGTAACAGGAGACAAGGGACACGATGTTTTTACCCAGGTTCGGGCCCTCTCGATGGAGGTAAAACCCTACTCCTGATTGATTGATATTGATGATATGGGTAGTACAAGAGTGGATCTACCACGAGATCAAGGAGGCTAAACCCTAGAAGCTAGCCTATGGTATGATTGTTGTAATGGTTGTGTTGTCCTACGGACTAAAACCCTCCGGTTTATATAGACACCGGAGAGGGCTAGGGTTACCCAGAGTCGGTTACAATGGTAGGAGATCTACATATCCGTATCGCCAAGCTTGCCTTCCACGCCAAGGAAAGTCCCATCCAGACACGGGACGAAGTCTTCAATCTTGTATCTTCATAGTCTTGGAGTCCGGCTGACGATGATAGTCCGGCTGTCCGGACACCCCCTAGTCCAGGACTCCCTCAGCCGTGTCTATGCTTGGGTGGACAACGACAATGATAACCGGGGTTTCCAAGGACCGCCAGGCAACTTTGTCGAGGGTGCGGCTGGCCCTAATAACCGAGCTTTCTGAGGATGTTTTCGTGGAGGTCGGGGCGGGAACCAGCGGCATCACCCGCCAAGGCATACGAAGACCGCTACCGCGACGGAGGTGGCTGACGGTGCATCGATCTACCGCAGGTGGCGGTGGAGAAGGTGCAGGCTTTGGCTGCTGTCTCTTTGCCGGAGCCCATGCAGACTGGTGATTCTGGTTCTGAGCAAGGTACGGACAAGGCCGAGGGTGACAAGCTGTCCAAGTGGGTGGCTAAAAAGAAGAAGCTCACCTGTTTCCGTTGTGGGGAACCGGGACACTTTTTGGTTCAATGTACTGCGGAGTTATGCGATTTGTGCTTGAAACCTAAACATACAGTTGCCGAGTGTCCTCTCATGTTGGGGCCCAAACGGTCCGTTCAGATATACATGGTGTGTTGTTCGGAGTTAATGTTTTTTGAGTCTCCCAGTGTGGAACCATCGGCTCCCGTGGTGGAAACCTCCTTCCCTGGTGTGGTGAAGGTGGTTCATGGACAGTTGACCGAAGTGCAGATCATTCAGCAGTTGAGAGAGCTTGCTCCGGGTAATTTTCAGTGGTCCTTGCTTAAGATCACAAATAATTCTTTTAAAGTGGATTTCCCGTCTAAGGAGGATCAACTGAGAATCCTCAAGTTCGGTATGAGCAGGGTCACGGGTACTAGTTATGTGTTGCAGTTTGATGAGTGGAAAAAGAAGGAGCCACAAGGCACGCCCTTGACTCAGATTTGGGTTCGTTTCTCTGGAGCTCCGTCTGCTCGTCTACAGCTTCTTGGTGACGTGGAGCATGGGTTCTTTGATTGGCAAGACCGAGCAGGTGGATATGAAGTTCACACGTGCTCACGGGGTGACACGTCTACTTGTCAGTGTCGGTAACATTGAGTTTCTGCCAGATGTGGTGCCTTGGACACATGCATGCGTTCTGTATTAGTTGGATGTTGAGTATGAGGATCCTAGTCTTTTCAGTGAGTTTGAGGATGATAATCCCATGGACACTTCTGAGGGAGGAGGTGCTTCGGGGAACCAGGATGATAATACTAAGAGTGATGATAATAAGGCCAAGGGGCCTTCGGGTCCGTCTGATTTTGGTGACTCTGTTCCTGTTGGGTCCACTGGTATAGTTCCGACTACCACTCTTCAGCTTGGTTCGTTGGGGGCGTTCTCGGCTCCGCCTAGGCTTTGGTCCGACCGGGTCGATTCTATGAGCCCTATGGTGAGTCTATGTGTGACGAAGCATGTTGAGGAGGGAGGTGTCGCGGGGCAGGAGGCCCCGCCCTCTTTTCTTGCCCTTCCCTCGGCTTCGGTCGAGGTGGCGGTGCCGGTGGTCGCGTCTGGAGGTGACGGGCAGGAGGCTGCCCTCTGAGCCCCTGTCACCGTCGGCGCCGAGGGTCTGCTCGGTGCTCATGCCCCCGAGGTCGCCGACTTGTGGAGGAGCGGGCGTGTAGGAGGCCGTCGTCTCCCCTATTGCTACTTTGGAGGGCGGGCCGGGTGGTCCGGCCGTTTCGTCGCCACACTCCACGACGGACCTATGCTGGTATCGCCAGTCTCGGGTCTCGGCGGGACTTCCGTGGATAGGCCGAGGGAGCTTTCGTCGTCTCTGCGTGATGTTCCGGTGGTCCCGGCGCAGGTCACCGCTGTTGGGGGACGGGCAGGAGGCCTTTCCCCTAGCATTGGTTCGCGCGAGGAGGTCATCACTTTCGGCGGGATCCCGGATCCTGTCTCTACGGGGAGACAGGTCAGCGGGAGACTGCAGGAGCAGCCAGACGTTGATGACATGCAGCTCAGGTGTGCTATGAGGGCGGCCAAGCTGCGTGACGTCGAGACCTCCACTGGTATGTCTGTTAATAAATCAAATTCTATTATGCACTTTACCAATGATGAGATTGTGCACAATGCGAACCAACTAGGAGTATCACTTATTAATAATGATTTAGAGATTTCTAAGTCTGTTAATGATATGCTTGATTTGGAAGCTAAACGAGCGTTAGAAATGATTCGTAACATAGTTGCCGTTAAGCCTATGAATGAGTCGGAGATTGATGCGCTTGGGGTTAGGGCTCTTGATGGTTTATGTGCCGATCTTGACCCTACATTACCGGAGACGGAGGAGGAGGAGGAGTATGCCTATCCTGAAACCTCTAACCATGATGATGACTCTTTGGTGATGGAGGCAGAGCCCGTGTGTGGTGAACCTTCTGTTGTTTGTGTTAAGCCTAGACGGACCTGGAAACGGAAGATTTATCCAGTGTCGGCTGTGTGTAGAAGTGCTAGGATCCGTACCTCTAAAAAGTTTCATGACGAAATATGAGAGGCATTTTTTGGAATAGCAGAGGTCTTAAAGACTTGGCTAAAAGAAGGTTTCTAGCGGATGCTTCTCTTGAACATCATTTAGACTTTATTGCTTTGTCGGAGACTGGGCGACGCAATTTTACTCCACAATTTCTTAGCACTTTATCTTGGGGGGGGGGGTAGATTTTGACTGGCATTGCCTCCCTCCTCGAGGAAGATCCGGTGGGGTTCTACTTGGGGTTAAGTGTGAAACTTTGGAGGTTCGGAGTGTAGTTTTGGGAGAGTTTGCGGTAAAGCATCGGGTCAGAACTAAAGCCGATGGATTTGATTGGGCTTTGGTGGCGGTCTATGGAGCCGCGCAACCAGAACTCAAGCCAGATTTCTTGGCCGATCTGGTCCGTGTATGCGGTAACGAGCATCTACCCGTCTTAGTGGGTGGTGATTTCAACATTATTCAAAGAAAGGAGGAAAAGAATAATGACAATTTTGACGGCAGATGGTCGTTTATGTTCAATACTATCATTGAAAGCTTGGATCTCAGAGAGATAGAGGTCTCGGGTAGGAAATTCACTTGGGCTAACTCGTTACCCATTCCGACTTTTGAGAAGCTCGACCGTGTTTTAGCTAGTGTCGAATGGGAATAGAAGTTTCCTCTGGTAAAGGTGCAGGCGTTGACATGAGGTATCTCGGATCACACACCGCTACTAGTCGACTCGGGGGCTCAAACTCATGTGGGTAATAAGAATATTTTCTCGTTTGAACTTGCATGGTTTGAAAGAGAGGGTTTCCTCGAGTTGTTAGCTAGAGAGTGGACTAAAGACTCGGGTGGAAGGTCACCCATTGAGCGGTGGCAGTGCAAGATTCGTCATCTTCGAAGGTTCCTTCGTGGATGGGCCAAGCATACGCATGGGATATATAAGGCAGAGAAGGAAAGACTCCTCCTGCTTATTCATGCCCTTGAGTTAGAAGATGAAACCTCTATCTTAGATACCAGTGAGTTGGAGACTAAAATGGAGGCCGAGTTGCGGCTGAAAGAGCTTCTCCGCGAGGAGGAATTGAAATGGGCGTTGTGAGCTAAGGTTCGAAAAATCGTCCAAGGCGAGGATAACACTCAATTCTTTCATATGATTGCTAATGGAAAGCATCGTAAGAAGAGAATTTTCCAATTAGAACAAGACGAAGGGATGATAGTTGGTCAGGAAAACCTGAAAATTTACATTACCAACTATTATAAGCAGTTGTTTGGACCTCCGGAAGAGAATTTTGTGTCTTTGGATGAGTCAAGGGTTGAGGATGTTCCTCAACTTGAGACAGACGAGAATGAGATTTTGACTGCTCCCCTTATGGAGAAAGAGGTGTTTGAGGCCATTACACAAATGAAAAACAATAAGGCTCCAGGACCGGATGGGTTTCCGGCGGAGTTTTACAAAAAGTGCTGGCACTTCATTAAGGGAGACCTGATGCCAATGTTTCATGAGTTCTTCAATGGTCAGCTTCATTTGTTCAAGCTGAATTTTGGAACGATAACTCTTCTTCCTAAGAAGACAGAGGCTATTCGCATTGAGCAGTTCAGGCCTATATGTTTGCTTAATGTCAGTTTCAAAATCTTCACCAAGGTTGGGACAAACAGACTTACGTAGATTGCGCATTCAGTTGTGCAACCGTCCCAGACTGCTTTCATGCCAGATAAAAATATCCTTGAAGGGGTGGTCGTCTTGCATGAAACGCTCCATGAGATTCACTCAAAAAAACTAGATGGTGTGGTTTTTAATGTGGATTTCGAAAAAGCATACGATAAAGTTAAATGGTCTTTCCTTCAACAAGCTTTGCGTATGAAAGGATTTGACACGGCCTGGAGAAAGCATATTGAGTCCTTTACGCAAAAAGGGAGTGTAGGGATTAAAGTGAATGACGATATAGGTCACTATTTCCAGACACACAAAGGGTTAAGGCAAGGAGATCCCATGTCACTGATTCTATTCAACATAGTGGTTGATATGCTAACTATTTTAATAGGACGAGCTAAGGATGAGGGTAGGTAGGTGGCCTGGTTCCGCACCTAGTTGATAGCGGTACATCCATATTACAGTATGCTGATGATAGTATCATCTTTATGGAGCATGCCTTGGCGAAAGCGAGAAACATGAAGCTTGTGTTATGCTTATTTGAACAATTGTCTGGGCTCAAAATTAACTTCCACAAGAGCGAATTGCTCTGTTTTGGAAGAGCTAATGATGACCAGGAGGCGTATAAGCAATTGTTTGGATGTGAATTGGGTTCGTTACCGTTCACGTACCTAGGTATACCCCCATTCATCATCGTAAGCTGACTACCAAGGAGTGGGAGTGCATCGAGGATCGTTTTGAAAAGAAACTGAGCTGTTGGAAAGGGAAGCTCATGTCATATGGAGGGCGATTAATTCTGATTAATTCGGTCCTCACCAGTATGCCTATGTTTCTCCTATCCTTTTATGAGGTCCCGGTGGGGTCAAGAAGAGGTTAGACTTTTATCGATCTCGATTCTTTTGGCAGAATGATGAGCTTAAACGAAAGTATAGGCTTGCAAAATGGGACATCATCTATAGGCCGAAGGACCAAGGGGGTCTAGGCATTGAAAATCTGGATGTCAAGAACAGATGTCTCCTCAGCAAGTGGCTACTCAAACTTTTGTCCGAGACGGAGGCAACTTGGGCTCAGATTTTGCGAAATAAGTATCTTCAGTCTAAAACATTAGCACAGGTGACTGTGAGACCGACTGACTCACCATTTTGGAAAGGGTTGATGAGAGTCAAGTGATGGCCCACAAGTATAGGGGATTTATCATAGTCCTTTTGATAAGTAAGAGTGTTGAACCCAACGAGGAGCAGAAGGAAATGATAAGCGGTTTTCAGTAAGGTTTTCTCTGCAAGCACTGAAATAGTAGGTGATAGATAGTTTCGTGATAAGATAAATGGTAACGAGCAAAAGTAAATAAAGTAGATAAATTGCAGCAAGGTGGCCCAATCCTTTATGTAGCAAAGGATAAGCCTGGACAAATTCTAATAATGAAGAAGGAGCTCCCGAGGACACATTGGGAATTATCGTCAAGCTAGTTTTCATCACATTCATAAGATTCGCGTTCGGTACTTTGATAATTTGATATGTGGGTGGACTGGCACTTGGGTACTGCCCTAACATGGACAAGCATCCCACTTATGATTAACCCCTATTGCAAGCATCCGCAACTACAAAAAGGAGTATTAAGGTAAACCTAACCACAACATTAAACATATGGGTCCATATCAACCCCTAACGAAGCAACACATTAACTAGGGTTTAAGCTTCTATCACTCTAGCAACCCACCATCTACTTATTATTTCCCTATGCCTTCCTCTAGGCCCAAATAATGGTGAAGTCTCATGTAGTCGATGTTCACATAACAACACTAGAGGAGAGACAACATATATCTCATCAAAATATCGAACGAATACCAAATTCACATGACTACTAATAGCAAGACTTCACCCATGTCCTCAGGAACAAACATAACTACTCACAAAGCATATTCATGTTCAAAATCAGAGGGGTAATAATATGCATAAAGGATCTGCACATATGATCTTCCACCAAGTAAACCAAATAGCATCAACTACAAGGAGTAATCAACACTACTAGCAACTCACAGGTACCAATTTGTGGTTTTGATACAAGATTGGATACAAGAGATGAACTAGGGTTTTGAGATGAGATGGTGCTGGTGAAGATGTTGATGGAGATTGACCCCCTCCCGATGAGAGGATGTTGGTGATGATTTCCCCCTCCCGGAGGGAAGTGTCCCCGGCAGAATAGCTCCGCCAGAGCCCTAGATTGATTCCGCCAAGGTTCCTCCTCGTGGCGGCGGAGTTTCGTCCCGTCAGCTTGCCCACGATTGTTTCCAGGACAAAACCCTTCATATAGTAGAAGATGGCAGCCGGAAGCTCACCAGGGGGCCCAGGAGATAAGGGGGTGCGCCCTACAGGGGGGGCGCCCCCCTGTCTTCTGGACAGGGTGTGGGCCCCCGACCTATTTCTTTTGCCCAAAAATTCTTATTAAATCTGAAAAGTTATTTCGTGGAGTCTCAGGTCTTTTGGAGTTGTGCAGAATAGGTTTCCAACGTTTGCTCCTTTTCCAGCCAGAATTCCAGCTGCCGGCATTCCCCCTCTTCATGGTAAACCTTGCAAAATAAGAGAGAATAGCCATAAGTATTGAGATATAATGTGTAATAACATCCCATAATGCAATAAATATTGATATAAGAGCATGATGCAAAATGGACGTATCAACTCCCCCAAGCTTAGACCTCGCTTGTCCTCAAGCGGAAGCCGAAATCGAAAAATATGTCCACATGTTTAGAGATAGAGGTGTCGATAAAAATAAAATACGGACATGAGGGCATCATGATCATTCTAATAACAACAACATATATGGATTTTGTCATATGATTTCTTACGTTCAAGTAATAAGCAATTCACAATGTCAAGTATGGTTCAAAAACTTCATTGGGAACTAACGAACTATAATCTCAGTCATTGAAACAATTGCAATTTATCGTAACATCAGAAAGAGTCAATAATAGAGCTTTTCAACAAGCTCACATACTCAACTATCTCGTAGTCCCCTATAATTGTTAACACTCACGCAATACTTGTGGTTATAGAGTTTCAGCCGGACACCGAGAAAGATAGGGGCTTATTGTGTTGCCTCCCAACATATTCACCTTTAGGTGATGTCAACGATAATAGCCTATGCCAACTTACATCCAATTGGATATATGTATCATGATCTTTCAAACATGAGGAGCTTGCCAAAGGATAAAAATGAAAAGGGAAAGGTGAGTATCACCTTGACTCAAGCATAAAGTAAAAACATAAAGTAAAAGATAGGCCCTTCGCAGAGGGAAGCAGAGGTTGTCATGCGCGTTTAGGGTTGATGCATGAAGTCTTAATGCAAAAGAACGTCACTTTATATTGCCCCTTGTATGTGGACCTTCATTATGCAATCCGTCACTTTTATTACTTCCACAACAAGTTCGTACAAAGCTTATTTTCTCTGCACTAATAAGTCATACATATTTAGAGAGCAATTTTTTATTGCTTGCACCGATGACAACTTACTTGAAGGATCTTACTCAATCCATAGGTAGGTATGGTGGACTCTCATGGCAAAACTGGGTTTGAGGATATTTGGAAGCGCAAGTAGTATCTCTACTTGGTGCAAAGAATTTGTCTAGCATGAGGGGGTAAGGCAAGCTCAACATGTTTGGAAGGTCAATAACAATATACTTTAACTGAGATGTCGGAAAACATAAACCATTACATTGTCTTCCTTGTCCAACGTCAACTCTTTTAGCATGTCATACTTAATGAGTGCTTCACAATCATAAAAGATGTCCAAGATAATATATTTATATGTGAACCCCTCTTTCCTTATACTTCCTATTAATTGCAATGATGACCAAGGCTACGTTCATCAACTTCTCAACAATTTTTATGCCTCATACTTTCTATGTGTGAAGTTATCACTATCCATAAGATCAATATGAACTCTTTTGTTCTTTCTAGTTTCTCAAGATCATAGCAACATAGCAAAGCCCTTGAATCAACACTAATCTTTATTATAGATAGCACACGGACTCAATTACATAAAGAGATCACAAAGCAAAACTCAAAACTACTTGATATCAAAAACTTCAACTACTAATAGATCAAGATACTACTAAAAGGATCGAACTAAATAAAGCGGTAAAGATAGGAGCGTGATGGTGATACGATACCGGGGCACCTCCCCCAAGCTTGGCAGTTGCCAAGGGGAGTGCCCATACTCATGAGATTATTTCTTCGGAGGTGATGGAGGTGGTGATGATGACGGTGGATAATCGCACATCGAGCGTAGAAGCTCCTACAACTTGTGGATAATGCCCTTGAGCCCAGCAATATGATCCTTCAACAAAATATTCTCCTCGGTGAGGTACTTGTTCTGTATGCGAGCTAACTCGATCATCTTGAAAGCTTCAATCTCTGTTGGAGTGAAAAGGTTAGGTAAAGGTTGAGGGATGCCTTCTTCTTTCACCACCGGAGCTTGAGCCTCCATGGCCTTCTTGATCCCTTCATCCTTGTTGATCTCTTCTGGTTCCTCTCTTTTCAACTCTATATTCAATAGCCAAGCATCCTTGTCTTCATTGTTGGAGGAGGGAGAAGTCATGGTGCTCTAAATCTGCAACAGAAATAGCTCGAAATGAAAACAGAGGATATTTGCATGATACGGTGGTCAAAACCTTCAGGAGTATATATAATGAATTTTTACCGACCAAAATACGTAACATACAAGAAAACGGAGTCCGGGAGGCACACGAGTTGCCCACGAGACAGGGGGCGCGCCCTACAGGGGGGCGCGCCCTCCTGTCTCGTGGAGCCTCGTGTCCCTTTCGGACTACTTCTTTCTTCCTAAAATCCTTAAATAATCCAAAACTGATAAAAAATTCCATTAGAGTTGTTTTGGAGTTGGTTTACCTACCGTACCACGTACCTATGCTTTTTTGGAGTCTGGAACGTTCTGGAAAGTGTCTCTTATGTATTCCTCAGGTGTTATGCTTTCAATAATATTAGTTTCAACATTGATAGGATTACCTGAAATATAATGTTTAATTCTTTGACCATTTACCACCCTCGGATTTGTGCCTTCGAAGTTGTTGATTTTTATAGCACCAGAACGATAGACCTCCTCGATACCATAGGGACCTTCCCATTTTGAGGGAAGTTTTCCTGCAAAAAATCTTAAACGAGAGTTGAACAATAACACATAATCTCCTACGTTAAACTCACGCTTCTGTATCCTCTTATCATGCCAGCGTTTGACTTTTTTTTTGAAAAGCTTGTCATTCTCATATGCTTGGGTTCTCCATTCATCAAGTGAGCTAATATCAAACAACCTCTTCTCACCGGCAAGTTTGAAATCATAATTGAGCTCTTTAATAGCCCAATATGCTTTATGTTCAAGTTCAAGAGGTAAATGACATGCTTTTCCATAAACCATCTTATATGGAGACATACCCATAGGATTTTTGTATGCAGTTCTATAGGCCCATAATGCATCATCAAGTTTTTTGGACCAATTCTTTCTAGATCTATTCACAGTCTTTTGCAAAATTAATTTGAGCTCTCTATTGCTCAACTCTACTTGACCACTAGACTGCGGGTGATAAGGAGATGCGACTCTATGATTGACATCATACTTAGCGAGCATCTTACGGAAAGCACCATGAATAAAGTGTGAACCACCATCAGTCATAAGATATCTAGGGACTCCAAACCTCGGAAAAGTAACTTCTTTAAGCATTTTAATAGAAGTGTTATGATCAGCACTACTAGTTGGAATAGCTGCTACCCACTTAGTAACGTAATCAACAACAACTAAAATATGTGTATAACCATTAGAGGCAGGAAAAGGTCCCATATAATCAAAGCCCCAAACATCAAACAGTTCAATAACAAGAGAATAATTCATAGGCATTTCTTGACGTCTACTAATGTTACCTATTCTTTGACATTCATCACAAGATACGACAAACATACGAGCATCTTTGAAAAGAGTAGGCCAATAAAAACCAGATTGTAGTACCTTGTGTGCAGTTCTATCTCCACCGTGGTGTCCTCCATAGGATTCAGAGTGACACTTGCGTAGGATCTATTCCTGTTCATGCTCAGGCACACAACGTCTAATAATACTATCTAGTCCTTCTTTATAAAGGTGTGGATCATCCCAGAAGTAATGTCTTAAATCAAAAAAGAACTTTTTCTTTTGCTGGTATGTGAAACTAGGCGGTATATATTTAGCAACAATGTAATTAGCATAATCAGCATACCAAGGAGCAGTACGAGAAGCATTGACGACAGTTAATTGTTCATCATGAAAGCTATCATTAATAGGCAGTGGGTCATCAAGAACAGTCACTAGCCTAGACAAGTTGTCTGAAACGGGGTTCTCAGCTCCCTTTCTATCAATAATATGCAAGTCAAATTCGTGGAGCAAGAGAACCCATTTAATGAGTCTAGGATTAGCATCTTTCTTTTCCATAAGAAATTTAATAGCAGCATGATCGGTGTGAATAGTAACTTTGGAATCAACAATATTGTTGGGGAACGTAGTAATTTCAAAATTTTCCTACGCACACGCAAGGATCATGGTGATGCATAGCAACGAGAGGGGAGAGTGTTGTCCACGTACCCTCGTAGACCAAAAGCGGAAGCGTTAGAACAACGCGGTTGATGTAGTCGTATGTCTTCACAATCCGACCGATCCAAGTACCGAATGTACGGCACCTCCGAGTTTAGCACACGTTCAGCTCGATGACGATCCCCGGACTCCGATCCAGCAGGGTGTCGGGGATGAGTTCCGTCAGCACGACAGAGTGGTGACGGTGATGATGTTCTACCGACGCAGGGCTTCGCCTAAGCACCACTACGATATGACCGAGGTGGAATATGGTGGAGGGGGGCACCGCACACGGCTAAGGAACGATCACGAAGATCAACTTGTGTGTCTACGGGGTGACCCCTCCTCCGTATATAAAGGGGGGAGGAGGAGGGGGGCGGCCAAGGGGGTGGTGCGCCCTAGGAGGGGGAAACCCACCAAGTAGGTTTGCCCCTCCCTTTCCTAGTCCAAGAAGGAGGGGGAAGGAAGAAGTGGGAGAGGGGAAAGGCAAGGGGGGCACCGCCCCCCTTCCTTGTCCTATTCGGACTCAAGGGGAGGGGGGGCGCCTCTTGCCCTGGCCGGCCCCTCTTTCTCTCCACTAGGGCCCAACAAGGCCCATTAGTTCCCTGGAGGGGTTCCGGTAACCCCCGGTAGTCCAATATATATCCAATAACCCCCGGAACTTTTCCGGTGTCCGAATATAGTCGTCCAATATATCAATCTTTATGTCTCGACCATTTTGAGACTCCTCATCATGTCCATGATCACATCCGGGAATCCGAACAACCTTCGGTACATCAAAACTTATAAACTCATAATATAACTGTCATCGCAACGTTAAGCGTGCGGACCCTACGGATTCGAGAACTATGTAGACATGACCTAGAACTGTTTCCGGTCAATAACTAATAGTAGAACCGGGATGCTCATATTGGCTCCTACATATTCTACGAAGATCTTTATCGGTCAAACCGCATAACAACATACATTATTCCCTTTGTCATCGGTATGTTACTTGCCCGAGATTCGATCGTCGGTATCTCAATACCTAGTTCAATCTCGTTACCGGCAAGTCTCTTTACTTGTTACGTAATGCATCATTCTGTAACTAACTCATTAGCTACATTGCTTGCAAGGCTTATAGTGATGTGCATTACTGAGAGGGCCTAGAGATACCTCTCCGACAATCGGAGTGACAAATCCTAATCTCAAAATACGTCAACCCAACAAGTACCTTTGGTGACACCTGTAGAGCACCTTTATAGTCACCCAGTTACGTTGTGACGTTTGGTAGCACACAAAGTGTTCCTCTGGTAAACGAGAGTTACATAATCTCATAGGTATAGGAACATGTATAAGTCATGAAGAAAGCAATAGCAACATACTAAACGATCAAGTGCTAAGCTAACTAAATGGGTCAGGTCAATCACATCATTCTCCTAATGATGTGATCCCATTAATCAAATGACAAATCATGTATATGGTTAGGAAACTTAACCATCTTTGATTTATGAGCTAGTCATGTAGAGGCATACTAGTGACACTATGTTTGTCTATGTATTCACACATGTATCATGTTTCCGGGTAATACAATTCTAGCATGAATAATAAACATTTATCATGATATGAGGAAATAAATAATAACTTTATTATTTCCTCTAGGGCATATTTCCTTCAGTCTCCCACTCGCACTAGAGTCAATAATCTAGATTACACAGTAATGATTCTAACACCCATGGAGTCTTGGTGTTGATCATGTTTTGCTCGTGGAAGAGGCTTAGTCAACGGGTCTACAACATTCAGATCCGTATGTATCTTGCAAATCTCTATGTCTCCCACCTGGACTTGGTCCCGGATGGAATTGAAGTGTCTCTTGATGTGCTTGGTCCTCTTGTGAAATCTGGATTCCTTTGCCAAGGCAATTGCACCAGTATTGTCACAGAAGATCTTCATTGGTCCCGATGCACTAGGTATGACACCTAGATTGGAAATGAACTCCTTCATCCAGACTCCTTCATTTGCTGCTTCCGAAGCAGCTATGTACTCCGCTTCGCATGTAGATCCCGCTACGATGCTTTGTTTAGAACTGCACCAACTTACAGCTCCACCGTTTAATAAAAACACGTATCCGGTTTGCGATTTAGAATCGTCCGGATCAGTGTGAAAGCTGGCATTGACGTAACCATTTAGAACTAGCTCTTTGTCACCTCCATAAACGAGAAACATATCCTTAGTCCTTTTCAGGTATTTCAGGATGTTCTTGACCGCTGTCCAGTGATCCACTCCTGGATTAGTTTGGTACCTCCCTGCTAAACTAATAACAAGGCACACATCAGGTCTGGTACACAGCATCACATACATGATAGAGCCTATGGCTGAAGCATAGGGAACTTCTTTCATTTTCTCTCTATCTTCTGCAGTGGTCAGGCATTGAGTCTGACTCAACTTCACACCTTGTAATATAGGCAAGAATCCTTTCTTTGCCTGATCCATTTTGAACTTTTTCAAAACTTTTTCAAGGTATGTGCTTTGTGAAAGTCCAATCAAGCGTCTTGATCTATCTCTATAGATCTTGATGCCTAATATGTAAGAAGCTTCACCGAGGTCTTTCATTGAAAAACTTTTGTTCAAGTATCCCTTTATGCTATCTAGAAATTCTATATCATTTCCAATTAACAATATGTCATCTACATATAATATCAGAAATGCTACAGAGCTCCCACTCAATTTCTTGTAAATACAGGCTTCTCCAAAAGTATGTATAAAACCATATGCTTTGATCACACTATCAAAGCGTTTATTCCAACTCCGAGATGCTTGCACCAGTCCATAGAAGGATCGCTGGAGCTTGCACACTTTGTCAACACCTTTTGGATCGACAAAACCTTCCGGCTGCATCATATACAACTCTTCTTCCAGAAATCCATTCAGGAATGCAGTTTTTACATCCATTTGCCAAATTTCATAATCATAAAATGCTGCAATTGCTAACATGATTCGGATAGACTTAAGCATCGCTACGGGTGAGAAAGTCTCATCGTAGTCAACCCCTTGAACTTGTCGAAAACCTTTCACAACAAGTCGAGCTTTGTAGACAGTAACATTACCATCAGCGTCAGTCTTCTTCTTAAAAATCCATTTATTCTTGATGGCTTGCCGATCATCAGGCAAGTCAACCAAAGTCCACACTTTGTTCTCATACATGGATCCCATCTCATATTTCATGGCTTCAAGCCATTTTGCGGAATCTGGGCTCATCATCGCTTCCTCATAGTTCATAGGCTTGACATGGTCAAGTAACATGACCTCCAAAATAGGATTACCGTACCACTCTGGTGCGGATCTTACTCTGGTTGACCTACGAGGTTCTGTAGTAACTTGTTCTGAAGTTTCATGATCATCATCATTAGCTTCCTCACTTATTGGTGTAGTCGTCACAGGAACCGGTTTCTATGATGAACTATTTTCCAATAAAGGAGCAGGTACGGTTACCTCATCAAGTTCTACTTTCCTCCCACTCACTTCTTTCGAGAGAAACTCCTTCTCTAGAAAGGATCCATTCTTTGCAACAAATGTCTTGTCTTCGGATCTGTGATAGAAGGTGTACCCAACAGTTTCCTTTGGGTATCCTATGAAGACACATTTGTCCGATTTGGGTTCGAGCTTATCAGGTTGAAGCTTTTTCACATAAGCATCGCAGCCCCAAACTTTAAGAAACGACAACTTTGGTTTCTTGCCAAACCATAATTCATAAGGCGTCGTCTCAACGGATTTTGATGGTGCCCTATTTAATGTGAATGCGGCGGTCTCTAAAGCATAACCCCAAAACGATAGAGGTAAATCGGTAAGAGACATCATAGATCGCACCATATCTAGTAAAGTATGATTACGACGTTCGGACACACCATTACGCTATGTTGTTCCGGGTGGCGTGAGTTGCGAAACTATTCCGCATTGCTTCAAATGTAAACCAAACTCGTAACTCAAATATTCTCCTCCACGATCAGATCGTAGAAACTTTATTTTCTTGTTACGATGATTTTCAACTTCACTCTGAAATTCTTTGAACTTTTCAAATGTTTCAGACTTATGTTTCGTTAAGTAGATATACCCATATATGCTCAAATCATCTGTGAAGGTGAGAAAATAACGATATCCGCCACGAGCCTCAACATTCATTGGACCACATACATCATTATGTATGATTTCCAACAAATCAGTTGCTCTCTCTATAGTACCGGAGAACGGTGTTTTAGTCATCTTGCCCATGAGGCATGGTTCGCAAGTACCAAGTGATTCATAATCAAGTGATTCCAAAAGTCCATCAGTATGGAGTTTCTTCATGCGCTTTACACCAATATGACCTAAACGGCAGTGCCACAAATAAGTTGCACTTTCATTATCAACTCTGCATCTTTTGGCTTCAACATTATGAATATGTGTATCACTACTATCGAGATTCATCAAAAATAGACCACTCTTTAAAGGTGCATGACCATAAAAGATATTACTCATATAAATAGAACAACCATTATTCTGAGATTTAAATGAATAACCGTCTCACATCAAAAAAGATCCAGATATAATGTTCATGCTCAACGCTGGCACCAAATAACAATTATTTAGGTCTAAAACTAATCCCGAAGGTAGATGTAGAGGTAGCGTGCCGACGGCGATCACATCGACTTTGGAACCATTTCCCACGCGCATCGTCACCTCGTTCTTAGCTAGTGTCCGCTTAATCTGTAGTCCCTGTTTCGAGTTTCAAATATTAGCAACAGAACCAGTATCAAATACCCAGGTGCTACTGCAAGCTCTGGTAAGGTACACATCAATAACATGTATATCACATATACCTTTGTTCACCTTGCCATCCTTCTTATCCGCCAAATACTTGGGGCAGTTCCGCTTCTAGTGACCAGTCTACTTGCAGTAGAAGCACTCAGTCTCAGGCTTAGGTCCAGACTTGGGTTTCTTCTCTTGAGCAGCAACTTGTTTGCTCTTCTTGAAGTTCCCCTTCTTTTTCCCTTTGCCCTTTTTCTTGAAACTGGTGGTCTTATTGACCATCAACACTTGATGCTCCTTCTTGATTTCTACCTCCGCAGCTTTTAGCATTGTGAAGAGCTCGGGAATTGTCTTTTCCATCCCTTGCATATTATAGTTCATCACGAAGCTCTTGTAGCTTGGTGGCAGTGATTGAAGAATTCTGTCAATGACGCTATCATCCAGAAGATTAACTCCCAGTTGAATCAAGTGATTGTTATACCCAGACATTCTGAGTATATGCTCACTGACAGAACTATTCTCCTCCATCTTGCAGTTATAGAACTTATTGGAGACTTCATATCTCTCAATCCGGGCATTTGCTTGAAATATTAACTTCAACTCCTGGAACATCTCATATGCTCCATGACGTTCAAAACGTCGTTGAAGTCCCGGTTCTAAGCCGTAAAGCATGGCACACTGAACTATCGTGTAGTCATCAGCTTTGCTCTGCCAGATGTTCACAACATCTAGTGTTGCTCCTGCAGCAGGTTTGGCACCTAGCGGTGCTTCCAGGACGTAATTCTTCTGTGCAGCAATGAGGATAATCCTCAAGTTACGGACCCAGTCCGTGTAATTGCTACCATCATCTTTCAACTTTGCTTTCTCAAGGAACGCATTAAAATTCAATGGAACAACAACACGAGCCATCTATCTACAACAAACATAGACAAGCAAAATACTATCAAGTACTAAGTTCATGATAATTTAAGTTCAATTAATCATATTACATAAGAACTCCCACTTAGATAGACATCTCTCTAATCATCTAAGTGATCACGTGATCCAAATCAACTAAACCATAACCGATCATCACGTGAAATGGAGTAGTTTTCAATGGTGAACATCACTATGTTGATCATATCTACTATATGATTCACGCTCGACCTTTCGGTCTCAGTGTTCCGAGGCCATATCTGCATATGCTAGGCTCGTCAAGTTTAACCTGAGTATTCTGTGTGTGCAAAACTGGCTTGCACCTGTTGTAGATGGACGTAGAGCTTATCACACCCGATCATCACGTGGTGTCTGGGCATGACGAACTTTGGCAACGGTGCATACTCAGGGAGAACACTTTTATCTTGAAATTTAGTGAGAGATCATCTTATAATGCTACCTTCAATCAAAGCAAGATAAGATGCATAAAAGATAAACATCACATGCAATCAATATAAGTGATATGATATGGCCATCATCATCTTGTGCTTGTGATCTCCATCTCCGAAGCACCGTCATGATCACCATCATCACCGGTGCGACACCTTGATCTCCATCGTAGCATCGTTGTCGTCTCGCCAACTATTGCTTCTACAACTATTGCTACCGCTTAGTGATAAAGTAAAGCAATTACAGGGCGATTGCATTTCATACAATAAAGCGACAACCATATGGCTCCTGCCAGTTGCCGATAACTTGGTTACAAAACATGATCATCTCATACAATAAAATATGGCATCACGTCTTGACCATATCACATCACAACATTCCCTGCAAAAACAAGTTAGACGTCCTCTACTTTGTTGTTGCAAATTTTACGTGGCTGCTACGGGCTGAGCAAGAACCGTTCTTACCTACGCATCAAAACCACAACGATAGTTTGTCAATTTGGTGCTGTTTTAACCTTCGCAAGGACCGGGCGTAGCCACACTCGGTTCAACTAAAGTTGGAGAAACAGACACCCGCTAATCACCTATGTGCAAAGCACAGCGGTAAAACCAGTCTCGCGTAAGCGTACGCGTAATGTCGGTCCGGGCCACTTCATCCAACAATACCGCCGAACCAAAGTATGACATGTTGGTAAGCAGTGTATGACTTGTATCGCCCACAACTCACTTGTGTTCTACTCATGCATATAACATAAACGCATAAAACCTGGGCTCGGATGCCGTTGTTGGGGAACGTAGTAATTTCAAATTTTTCCTACGCACACGCAAGGATAATGGTGATGCATAGCAACGAGAGGGGAGAGTGTTGTCCACGTACCCTCTTAGACCGAAAGCGGAAGCGTTAGAACAACGCGGTTGATGTAGTCGTACGTCTTCACGATCCGACTGCTCCAAGTACCGAACGTACGGCACCTCCGAGTTCAGCACACGTTCAGCTCGATGATGATCCCCGGACTCCGATCCAGCAGGGTGTCGGGGATGAGTTCCGTCAGCACGACGGCGTGGTGATGGTGATGATGTTCTACCGACGGAGGGCTTCGCCTAAGCACCGGTGCGATATGACCGAGGTGGAATATGGTGGAGGGGGGCACCGCACACGGCTAAGAGATCAAGAGATCAATTGTTGTGTCTCCAAGGGGTGCCCCCCGTATATGAAGGAGTGGAGGAGGGGGAGGGGGCCGGCCAAGGGGGTGGCGAGCCCTAGGAGGGGGAAACCTACTCCAAGTAGGTTTGCCCCTCCCTTTCCTAGTCCAAGAAGGAGGGGGAAGGAAGGAGTGGGAGAGGGGAAAGGCAAGGGGGGCGCCCCCCCTCCTTTTCCTATTCGGACTCAAGGGGAGGAGGCGCGCCTCTTGCCCTGGCCGGCCCCTCTTTCTGTCCACTAGGGTCCAACAAGGCCCATTAGTTCCTGGGATAACCCCCGTAACTTTTCTGGTGTCCGAATATAGTCGTCCAATATATCAATCTTTATGTCTCGACCATTTTGAGACTCCTCGTCCTGTCCGTGATCATATTCGGGAATCCGAACAACCTTCGGTACATCAAAACTTATAAACTCATAATATAACTGTCATCATAACGTTAAGCGTGCGGACCCTACGGGTTCGAGAACTGTGTAGACATGACCTAGAACTGTTTCCGGTCAATAAGCGTGCGGAACCTGGATGCTCATATTGGCTCCTACATATTCTACGAAGATCTTTATCGGTCAAACCGCATAACAACATACGTTGTTCCCTTTGTCATCGGTATGTTACTTGCCCGAGATTCGATTGTCGGTATCTCAATACCTAGTTCAATCTCGTTACTGGCAGGTCTCTTTACTCGTTACGTAATGCATCATTCCATAACTAACTCATTAGCTACATTGCTTGCAAGGCTTATGGTGATGTGCATTACCGAGAGGGCCCAGAGATACCTCTCCGACAATCGGAGTGACAAATCCTAATCTTGAAATACGTCAACTCAACAAGTACCTTTGGAGACACCTGTAGAGCACCTTTATAATCACCCAGTTACGTTGTGACGTTTGGTAGCACACAAAGTGTTCCTCCGGTAAACGGGAGTTACATAATCTCATAGTCACAGGAACATGTATAAGTCATGAAGAAAGCAATAGCAACATACTAAACGATCAAGTGCTAAGCTAACTGAATGGGTCAGGTCAATCACATCATTCTCCTAATGATGTGATCCCGTTAATCAAATGACAACTCATGTCTATGGTTAGCAAACTTAACCATCTTCGATTTACGAGCTAGTCAAGTAGAGGCATACTAGTGACACTATGTTTGTCTATGTATTCACACATGTATCATGTTTCCGGGTAATACAATTCTAGCATGAATAATAAACATTTATCATGATATGAGGAAATAAATAATAACTTTATTATTGCCTCTAGGGCATATTTCCTTCAAATATAAGGTCTAAACTTATCACATGCAAACACAACTGCTAAGAACTCTTTTTCAGTAGTAGCATAATTTCTCTGGGAAGTATCAAGAGTCTTACTAGCATAATGGATAACATTCAATTTCTTATCGACTCTTTTCCCTAAAACAGCACCTATAGCATAATCACTAGCATCGCACATAATTTCAAACGGTAAATTCCAATCAGGTGGCTGAACAATAGGTGCAGTGATCAAAGCCTTCTTAAGTGTTTCAAATGCTTCTACACAATCATCATCAAAGACAAAAGGAATATCTTTTTGCAATAAATTAATCAGAGGCCTAGAGATTTTCGAAACGTCCTTAATGAACCTCCTATAAAAACCGGTGTGACCCAGGAAACTTCTTATACCTTTTATGTCCTTGGGACATGGCATATTTTCAATAGCATCAACTTTGGCTTTATCAACTTCAATACCTCTCTCGGAGATCTTGTGCCCCAAGACAATGCCTTCATTAACCATAAAGTGACACTTTTCCCAATTCAGGACGAGACTAGTGTCTTCGCATCTCTGCAAAACTCGATCAAGGTTGCTCAAACAATCATCAAAAGAGGATCCATAGACGGAGAAGTCATCCATGAATACCTCACAAATCTTTTCACAAAAATCAGAAAATATAGCCATCATGCATCTTCCAAAGGTAGCAGGTGCATTACATAAACCAAAAGGCCTACGTCTATAAGCAAAAGTACCAAAAGGGCAAGTAAAAGTAGTTTTAGATTGATCCCCCGCTGATACAGGTATCTGAGAGAAGCCAAAATAACCATCTAGAAAGCAAAAATGTGTGTGTTTGGATAGCCCTTCTAGCATTTGATCAATAAAAGGTAAAGGGTAATGATCTTTCCTAGTAGCTTTATTTAACTTACGAAAATCAATTACCATCCTATAGCCTGTAATAATTCTTTGAAGGATCAATTCATCTTTATCATTAGGGACAACGGTAATACCTCCCTTTTTAGGGACACAATGGACAGGGCTTACCCATTCACTATTAGCAACGGGGTAAATAATACCTGCCTCAAGGAGCTTTAGTATCTCCTTTCTTACCACTTCCTTCATTTTGGGATTTAATCGTCTTTGAGGATCTCTAACTGGTTTGGCATCTTTCTCCACTGAGATTTTGTGTTGACATAATGTGGGACTAATGCCCTTAAGATCATCCAGAGTATATCCAGTAGCAGCTCGGTGCTTCTTCAGAGTTTTCAATAATCTTTCTTCTTCTTTCTCTGAAAGGTTAGCACTAATAATAACAGGATATATTTGTTTTTCATCATGATAAGCATACTTAAGATTATCAGGTAAGGGTTTGAGTTCAAACACGGGATCACCCTTGGGTGGAGTGGGATCCCCAAGAATTTCAACGGGAAGGTTATGTTTCAACATAGGTTCTTGTTTAAGGAAAACTTCATCTATTTCTTCCCTTTCCTTCATAAACATATCGTTTTCATGGTCTAGCAGATATTGTTCTAATGGATCAGTTGGTGGAACAGCAATGGAAGCAAGACCAATAATTTCATCATTACTAGGTGGTTCCCTTTCACGATGTTGTCTACTAAACTTAGCAAAATTAAACTCATGAGACATACCATCAATGCCAACAGTGACAATATTCTTTTCACAATTAATCTTAGCACTAGCAGTATTCAAGAAGGGTCTACCAAAAATAATGGGACAAAAATCATCTTGTGGGGAACCAAGAACAAGAAAATCAGCAGGGTATTTAATCTTCCCACACAAGACTTGAACATCTCTAACAATCCCAACAGGTTTAATGGTGTCCCTATTAGCAAGCTTAATAGTAACATCAATGTCTTCTAATTCAACAGGTGCAATATCGTGCATAATTTCTTTATAAAGATCATAAGGTATCGCATTAGCACTAGCACCCATATCACATAAACCGTGATAACAATGATCTCCTATTTTAACAGAAATAACAGGCATGCCTACAATAGGTCTACGTGTCTTAGTATCGGGTCTAGCAATATTAGCAGTTTCACCACAAAAAGAGATAACATGCCCATCTAAGTCCTCATCCAAAAGATCTTTAATCATAGCAATACCAGGTTCAACATTAATTTGCTCAGGAGGTGTGTAAGTCCTAGTATTACTCTTGCGAACAACAGTCAAAGCTTTAACATGATCTTTTATCCTAACAGGAAAAGGACGTTTTTCAACATAAGCAGTAGGAATAATGGGATCACTATATGTAATAGTCTTTTCTTCGACTCTAATAGGTGAAACTACTTTAACTTCAATAGGAGGATTATATTTAAAGCACTTCTATTTAGGGAGATCAACGTGAGTAGCAAAAGTTTCACAAAAAGTAGCTACTATCTCAGAGTCAAGTCCATACTTAGAGCTAAATCCACGGAAAGCATCGGTATCCATAAAAGATTTAACACAATCGAACTTAGGTGTCATACCTGACTCCTTACCATCGTCGGAACCCCAATCTTCAGAGTTGCGTTTAATTCTTTCCAATAAGTCCCATTTGAAATCAATAGTCTTCAGCATATAGGAACCAGCACAGGAAGTATCAAGCAGGTTGTGATTATCAAGAGAAAGCCGAGCATAAAAATTCTGAATAATCATTTCCCGAGAGAGCTCATGATTGGGGCATGAATATAACATTGACTTAAGCCTCCCCCAAGCTTGAGCGATGCTTTCTCCTTCGCGAGGCCAGAAATTATATATGTAATTACGATCACGATGAACAAGATGCATAGGATAGAACTTCTGGTGAAATTCCAACTTCAATCGCTTATAGTTCCAATATCTCGTATCATCACATAGCCTATACCATGTCATTGCATCTCCCTTCAAAGATAAAGGGAAGACCTTCCTTTTGACAACATCATCGGGAATACCTGCAAGCTTAAATAATCCACAAACTTCATCCACAAAGATAAGGTGTAAGTCGGGATGCAATGTTCCGTCTCCTGCAAAAGGATTAGCTAGCAGTTTTTCTATCATACCCGAAGGAATCTCAAAGTGAATATTTTCATAAGGTTCGGTAGGTTGAGAATCATCTATTGGATCTTCTAGTTGGGGTGAAGATACCCCAAACAAGCCCCTCAAAGGATTAGTTTCCATAGTGACAAGTAACAGAAAATTTCAGCACACTATATAAATGTTTCCTTACCAAGTTCCACTCACCAAGAGCGCTACGCTCCCCGGCAACGGCGCCAGAAAAGAGTCTTGATGACCCACAAGTATAGGGCATCTATCGTAGTCCTTTCGATAAGTAAGAGTGTCGAACCCAACGAGGAGCAGAAGGAAATGATAAGCGGTTTTGAGTAAGGTTTTCTCTTCAAGCACTGAAATAGTAGGTGATAGATAGTTTCGTGATAAGATAAAATGGTAACGAGCAAAAGTAAATAAAGTAAATAAATTGCAGCAAGGTGGCCCAATCCTTTATGTAGCAAAGGATAAGCTTGGACAAATTCTAATAATGAAGAAGGAGCTCCCGAGGACACATTGGGAATTATCGTCAAGCTAGTATTCATCACGTTCATAAGATTCGCGTTCGGTACTTTGATAATTTGATATGTGGGTGGACCGGCACTTGGGTACTGCCCTAACATGGACAAGCATCCCACTTATGATTAACCCCTATTGCAAGCATCCACATCTGCAAAAAGGAGTGTTAAGGTAAACCTAACCACAACATTAAACATATGGGTCCATATCAACCCCTAACAAAGCAGCGCATTAACTAGGGTTTAAGCTTCTGTCACTCTAGCAACCCATCATCTACTTATTACTTCCCTATGCCTTCCTCTAGGCCCAAATAATGGTGAAGTGTCATGTAGTCGACGTTCACATAACACCACTAGAGGAGAGACAACATACATCTCATCAAAATATCGAACGAATACCAAATTCACATGACTACTAATAGCAAGACTTCACCCATGTCCTCAGGAACAAACGTAACTACTCACAAAGCATATTCATGTTCAAAATCAGAGGGGTAATAATATGCATAAAGGATCTGAACATATGATCTTCCACCAAGTAAACAAAAAAGCATCAACTACAAGGAGTAATCAACACTACTAGCAACCCACAGGTACCAATTTGTGGTTTTGATACAAGATTGGATACAAGAGATGAACTTGGGTTTTGAGATGAGATGGTGCTGGTGAAGATGTTGATGGAGATTGACCCCCTCCCGATGAGACGATCGTTGGTGATGACGTTGGTGATGATTTCCCCCTCCCGGAGAGAAGTGTCCCTGGCAGAACAGCTCCGCCAGAGCCCTAGATTGATTCCGCCAAGGTTCCGCCTTGTGGCGGCGGAGTTTCTTCCCGTAAGCTTGCCCACAATTTTTTCCAGGAGAAAACCCTTCATATAGCAGAAGATGGCAGCCGGAAGCCCACCAGGGGGCCCAGGAGATAGGGGCGCCCCCTACAGGGGGGCGCCCCCTGTCTCCTGGACAGGGTGTGGGCCCCCTGGCCTATTTCTTTTGCCCAAAAATTCTTATTAAATCTGAAAAGTTGTTTCGTGGAGTCTCGGTCTTTTGGAGTTGTGCAGAATAGGTTTCCAATGTTTGCTCCTTTTCCAGCCAGAATTCCAGCTGCCGGCATTCCCCCTCTTCATGGTAAACCTTGCAAAATAAGAGAGAATAGCCATAAGTATTGAGATATAATGTGTAATAACAGCCCATAATGCAATAAATATTGATATAAAAGCATGATGCAAAATGGACGTCTCATCAAGCCACTCTTTTTCAACAGGGCAAGATTCTTAGTCGAAAATAGAGCTAATACGAGGTTCTGGGAGGATACGTGGCTTGGGGAGACACCCCTTGCACTTCAATATCCTACTCTGTACAACGTTGTTCAACGTCGAGAAGCTTAAGTTGCAAACGTTTTATAATCCACTCCCCTCAATATTAGCTTTCGGAGGACGCTAGTTGGCAATCGTTGGGAGGCCTGGCTTCATCTTGTAAGACGGTTGATGGATGTCTAGTTGTCGCAGCAGCCAGATCGGTTGTATTGGAAACTGACTAAGGACGGCGTGTTCTCGGTCAAATCCATGTATCTGGATGTCATAAACTCTAGTGTCATTCCCTCCTCGAAGCACGTTTGGAAAGTAAAGGTACCTTTGCGAATCAAAGTGTTTATGTGGTTCGTGCATAAACAAGTCATTTTGACAAAGGATAATCTGGCAAAACGCAATTGGATGGGTTCTGCTAGGTGTAGTTTTTGTGACCATAATGAAACTATCAAACACCTCTTTATAGATTGTCCACTGGCTAAGATTCTTTGGCGTTTGATTCATATTGCTTTTAATATTACTCCACCCACCTCCATCAACATGTTATTTGGAACGTGGCTTGATGGGGTTGACTTAGATATAGCAAGGCACATTCGTGTTGGAGTTTGTGCCTTATTATGGGCAATCTGGAACTGCAGAAATGATTTGGTTTTTAACAGATCAATGAACATTCACTTTTTGCAGGTTATCTTCAGGGCCACAACATTTTATCCGTATGTGGTCGCTACTCACTCCGACGGAGGCCAGGGGGCGTTTGGCTACTGCGTCTACCCGATGGGAGATGGTAGCTCAGGTTATTTTCAACCGGTTTGGATGGCGGTCATGTAATAGGATAGTCATGTAGTGCTGCTATTTTATTTGCCAGCCGGTTGTGGCTTTCGATTAGGCTCTTATGAGCGTTTTGTTTTATTTCTTACTTCGAGACTTGGAGACTTTGTTGCTGGATTCTTATTAACAATATGAGCCATATGCATCTTTCTAATGCAGAGGCTGGGGTAAAACCCCTTTTCAAAAAAGAAAACCCCTTTTCAAAAAAGAAAAAAATATGGAAGTCTCTCTCCATCTTCTTTTTTTCTTCTACTTCCTTTCGGGACTAGTCTGGACGAGGATGACGACGGAAGAGGCGCCCACACACACACACACACACACACACACACACACACACACACACACACACACACGTAGCAGTACAGACACACACCCGCAACATTAGCACAAATGGTTGAGGACGCTCGTGGTCATTGTCCACGGCTACGAGAACGACATCAGTTGAACGTTCCAGTCCAGTGCCATGAACACCAGTGCAAGAAGTGCGCCGTCAAGGTAGCCTGAGTAGTGAATCACCCAAATTTGTCGACGTGGGCGAGAATTTGACGTTGGTGAAGGCGACGGGAGGCGTGGGGGCGGTCGAGGTTCCATTTTCTTGGTCACGGGATAACTGATGGCCGGCAACAGTGGGTAGAAGAAGGCGTCACATGCAGAGAGGGGAGAAGGAAAAAAAATTAGGAGATGCGTCATGACAGAACACATATGAGAGATTGGGCCAAGTTTAGGACTTAGCACCTTAAAATTTTAGGGAGTTAACTGTTTGAGGGATCGATTAGGTGCGGTTCACTCATCAAAAAGGAAAATTTGTAGGAGTTAGAGGAGTTTAAGGGGTCCGATAGATATGCTTTTAAAAGATTCTCTAAAACTTAATACCTCAGAGCTTTTTGCGTGTAGCCTTTCTCCCACATTCTTAACACATCAAAAGTCTATGCAGCTGTGTTGTGTTAGAAAAGTCTAAATTTGTACAGATAGTCATTTCAAACACACATCAAAACAAATAACTTAGTGGTTTTTTTGCGAGGTTGTTAATTATACAATACACTACCGCATTAAAACATAAAAGCACCTAAATCAAACTAATATCCGCTTCATAGTGCTAAAACAAGAAATATTTACTCATGGGAGGAGAGGCCGATGACCGCATTGCCGGAGCCCGACGCCACGTGCTAGTGTGTGCCCATCCTAATCCATGACACCAGATCATTGTTGAAGTCATCGGAGCTGAGACTGAAGAACATCACATCCATGTCCATTTCACATAGACGTTTCCATATGAGCCATTAATGACGACTTCATGACCACAAAAATAACTACCTCTAGCCACCGATCCAGCTAGGTCCAGCTCTAACATGATGCCTCCAAGGGGAACACGCCGCCAAGTGCCGCCATTATCTTGGGTGGATAGACTCGGACCTGTGATTTCCCTTGTAGAATCCCGGTAAGGGTGCCGAGGACTACATCTCGACGCCTTCAGCAAGGCAGCGGTGCCGCAGGTAGGGACTTTGTTGGCTCTGACTACAATAGAAGTATGACTTTCACAAGTAGTTCGAGCTTCCGCCAAATTTAAACCTAGCTCCTCCACCATGACCACCACTGTCGGCTTTAGGATAACTTAGGGATGGAGGCCACCTAGGCCCATAGGCCATGGGCCTGACCAAGACTGGATCTAAGACACAAATTTCAGGCCGCAAAGCCCATCGCCTTGCTGTGAGAGAGTCTGGACCAGCCAAAGCCATAGACGGGAGGCCAAACCGGACCACGTTGCCATGCCCCAACATCATTGGCAACTACGTATGCACCAAGAAGGGTCGCCACACCTACACGCCCTTGTCACTCTATAAGTCACGTGGCGGGCTATCAAGCCACAAGGAAGGGGATGCCAAAACCAGGCGTTGTACCGCCTCGACGGCCACACTGGGAGGAATTCGTCACCACCTGGAAACGAGTCGCACCACCACCAGAATAAGAAGGGGAAAGTGTCATGCGAGGAACCCCGCCACCCCGACTTAACCCGGCGATGGCGAGGAGGAGAATGGGATAGGTGGCGAGGGGAGCCTAGGCTTCCGCCTTTGTTGCCTTAGAGCCGACGGGTCGGGTGTGTTCTTATATCCTTAAAATTACTAAGCTTCTAGAAATGATTAAATGCTTTTTCCTCAAAGTGGACCCCCACTGTTAGGGCATGATCGGGTCATGAGCCACGCATGATACTATCGGAACTGAGATGGCAGCGGCCCATGTAGCGCAATTTGCGTATTACACAGGTAATTTTTTTCTCAGCCTGTTTATTAACTGATTTTTTCTTGGGTCAGTTTTTCTACTACTCTCTCCATTTTTGTAAGGCGTTTTAGACATTTAAGACAAGATCCATAACAGTTTAATTTCAGCTGTCTAAAACGTCTTACAAAAATGAACAGAGGGAGCAAAATACTTTCCATTACTAAAAAGAAATAGGATTCAGAGCAAACACGCAAGTCTATGGCCCTTGTTGCGTTATGTGCGTACTATGTTGGCGTTTTTTTCTATTCATTTATAGCCAATTTTATTATTTTCATTTGATGTTTATATTAAAACACTTTTAACTTGTAAACATATTCAGGATTTATTTTTGAATACTTTAAAATCTCCTCAAATTTTAAGTTACAGTCACGAGTTTAAACAATGTTTTTAAATTTAAAAGTTATTCACAAATATGAAAAACATATTTAAAGATTCTAAAAAAATGTTCATAGATTTTTAAATGGTCGGAATTGTCTGCGAAAATCATGTTTTTAAATGGTCACCTTTTAAAATCCGGATTCAAGCATTGTTCATGAATATGAAAAAATGAGCAAAATTTAAAATATTCACATTTTTTTTAAATGTTCCCAAACTTCAAAAAGTATTCATAAATTTGGAAACTATTGACGAGTTTATAAATTGAGAAATGAAAAATAAAACTAATGTAAAAACAAAAACAAAACAAAACGGTAGAGAGAAAAACATATGAAAGCTGAACGAAACCTTTTTAAAAGCAGAAGGATCGTTCTACATAACCGGCCGAATAGCGTCACGGGGTCTGTGTTTACTGGACTGCCTCCGTGGTATGCGCGGAATATAATTGCCATAATAAGCGTTGGAAGAAATAAATAAATAAATTCCGCAAGTGGTTGGAACGGCGCAGTAAAGTGAGTGTGTTTGAACCCTTAGTAAAAATCAATCAATGTAGAAAACCGGTGGCCATCTGTCAATTGGTGTACATCAGTGAATGTGTTTGAACGCGGGGGTGTGCTCCAAATACAGCTGCCGCTGCAAACTTGCAAAACAGGGGCCTTCAGTCTCCCTTTAGCAGTCAACGCAACACCGTCCACGCCGCCGCACCTACGCATATTCGCCGCGTACAAAACTTCGACGGCGCGACACGCCGCCGTTGCTGTCAAAAACCGTGGCGCGACGCGGGCCAGACCACCGCAGTTAGCAGGAACCCACCGCGATTCCATGGGCTAAGACAGATACTTTGCTTTTGCTTACATCTGAAGCACATGTCGTCAACTTCGGCACACCCCACAACATATGATTGACCACCGCGAACCCCTCAAAAACGCAAAAAATATGGTTGAATGGTTAGAGAAACTGTGGTATACCCAGTCCATCAGAATTCAAATCCCGGTGCTCCCATTTATTACTGGATTTATTTCAGGATTACCAACTTCTGGCGATGTGCATTCAGTGGGAGGAGATGTTCACGTCGACGACTAGGTGCCTACGGTGACTTCATAAATTTTCAAGATGATATGCGAGTTCCGGGCCGAGATGAAGGAGGTCATGCGCCATGGCCAACGGGCTCGGGTTCATGCCGGTCAGATGACGGTCATGGAGGGGAGCATTCTCAAGGTGGTCGTGGACCGGGAGCTGGCCATAGCTGCCTGACCGATTCTGTTTGTACTACTCCCTCCTTCTATTTATATAGGGCCTAATGCGTTTTTCGAGGCTAACTTTGACCAAGTGTTAAAGCAATAATATATGACATGCAAGTTACACAAAGCATACCATCAAATTCATACGTGAAAGGAGCTTCTAATGTTATAATTTTCACATTATACATCTCATTAATTATTAATTTTATCAATAGTCGAATGCGGTCTTGAAAAGTGTATTAGGCTCTATATAAATAGAAGGAGGGAGTACAACTTGTGCGAGTGTATATGTTGCAGACTGAGGCATTAAGCGGGTGAGGATAATGTTTTTGTTTTATTTTCTAAACGAGAAGTGAGTATTAATGTTGAAGCCTCAGTGGCATTCAGCTATATCTACGTAATTGTATTTACAGAGACGTTTATGCCCTGTTCAAGAATTGATCGAATTAACCAGTAACTTGCTCATTAATCTCTACTGATAGAGTCATCGAGTAGCCGATAAAACTGATAAATCACCCGATTAAATCAGTTATTTGATCAATTAATTTGTCAATTAGCCTATTAATCCCCTACTTGCCATCTAGCGATGCAGCTACCAGTTAACGATTTTCTCATCAATGCGTTTATGTACTATTTTCATACGAGTTAAAGGTCGGACATATGCTGAAATAACGACCGCTAGATAATTAGTTAGAACCATCATGTTTGTGCCAAAGAGCGTCTCCAACGTTCACTCTCAAACCGTATACATTTCTTGGGACCCATTTTACCATTCAATGCTGAAAGTGCTAGTTATCGACTAGAGAGGGGGGGGGGTGAATAGGCGATTTTTTATGAAAGTCTTCAAAACACGGGGGCTTTGAAAACAAATAGTAGAAATAAGCCTATTGGTATGCAGCGGAAGGTAGACTACACTAAACAAGCCATAATCAAGTAAGCAATGAAGTGAAAGCATGAAGACTATTAGCTGCTAGGTAGTATGGATCAGGATGGAAGACAGTATGAAGCCAAACAACAACAGTCTTCACATAGTGAAGACAATCAGATTATGCAAGCAGACAATGACTTCACGAAGACAAACTATAAGTAAAGAGAGGTAAGGGATAGAACCAGTTGCTTGGTGAGGACAAGGATTTGTTGGACCAGTTCCACTTGCTGTGACGACTGTACGTCTGGTTAGGGAGGCTGAGATTTAACTCAAAAGACCGCGTCTTCACTTTATTCCCCTTGAGCTAAGGACACTTAGTCCTCGCCCAATCACTCTGGTAAGTTTTCAAGGTAGACTTCCAAACCTTCATAGACTTCGTTCGCCAGCAATCCACAATGAGTCTTGGATGCTCAGTACATGACGCTTAACCGGCTGGAGGATTCACAGTCCTCAAGTGTAACAAGTCTTCAGATCACGCGGACAGAAAGACTTCAGTGATGCCTAACACTTTTTGGCTCTGGGTGTTTTGGACTTTGTACTCTGAGCAGCCACCAATTTATGCTGTAGGGGGTGGGCAATTTATAGCCACGAGGTAACTTGACCAGATTTGTCCAAAATGACCCTGGGTCACTAAGGAACTGACACGTGTCCAACGGTCAGATTTCAAACACACGCGACAGCTTGACTTGGGCTACAAGTAAAGCTGACTCATCCAGCTCTGGATAAGATTTGCTCTCATTATCTTTGCTCGAAGACATAGGATTTGGTTGAGCATCACATCAGTCACTCCGACTTTGTTCACTTGGACCCACTTAACAGTACGGTGGTTCCTATGACTCAACAAAGAAGAAAAGAAAACTATGAAACAACTATGTCTTCACACTCCATAGTCTTCACATGAATGTCTTCTCATGTCATAATCTTCAATGTGAATAACTTCACAGACGACCATTGTCTTCAATGTCTTCACACATTTTTAGGGGTCATCTCTAATAGGTAAACCGATTCAATACGGGACTACTACCTGTGTTATCCTGCAATTCTTACAAACACATTAGTCCCGCAACCAAGTTTGTCGTCAATACTCCAAAACCAACTAGGGGTGGCACTAGATGCACTTACAATCTCACCCTTTTTGGTGATTGATGACAAACTGGTTGAAGTTTTCAATGGGGATAAAAGTATGTGAAAGTTAAGGATACATCCATTGTCTTCATAAGAACCAAAAGGCTCCACCTGAAGATGTGCATATAGGTAGTTTGCTTTTGAATACAAATGCACACGGCAGGTTTTACTTTGTGGAGATCCTCTTCAACTTATGAAGACAATTCATCATGCATATAAAGATATAACAAGGATAATGACATGCATAATGACAAATGGACTTCTGCAGAATGGCTTTATCATGATTTATCATCGCATCACAAAGTAGCAGAAAAAGTAGCAGACGACCATCGAGTTTAAGTGTTACAACTCAAAGAACCAAATGTATTAAAAGACGAGAGTTGTAAATACTTGGCAAAAATAATGCAACCACCCATAAGGACCCGCTTGAAGACTATCAACTCATATGCTTCTCCCCCTTTTTTCAATAATGACCAAAAAGGTTTGAAGACATAGAGCATCTACTCGTTCCTAGAAGGAGCAGATGATGGAGCAGGGTCGACGTTGGAGTTTGGTGGTGCAGAAGGGCCTGACGCTATGTCGAGATGCAGTGCAGCCATGGTTGGTGAAGTGGCGTCGTCTTCTTCATCGACGACTCTCGCAACAACAGTTGCAGCCGAACATGAATATTCAGAGTCTTCAATGGACGGCGTGCGACGCCAGCTTGCATTTTTGGAGGCCTGGAATCAAACTTGAAGTCCTCAGTGAAGCCATCTTCGCGAAGATCGTCTTCAGGACATAGCAGAGTGAGGCTCTTCCAAGACCGCCGACGGGCTTCATGGGCAACGAACGAGTTCTTGGTGGCCAAGTTTCGAATGCGATTAACATACAACAAAAGACTCTGCATCTGGCGCTTTAGCCATTCATGGTGCTTATGCTGCTTCTGATGTAAGGCCACGAGAAGTTATCGGTCATTGAGTATACGAGAACGCTTCTGAGGCCTTTGGGCAATTGTACTAGCAGTGGCTTCAGTGTTGGCACGATGTGGCACACGCATATTGCCAGCCAGATGATAAGTGGGACTTGCAGCATTTGGAACAAGGATTCCTTCTATTGGTTGCATGAAGCTTTGACGATCAACATTATGAAGATATAGAGGCTCCTTGGCAGGCTCGGGGTAGATGGCTTCAATGGACAGATCAACCTCAGGCAAAAAGACAATGTGATTGCGTGCTGAGGAATGATAATCAACAGTGCAATGAAGCTTAATCAGGCGCATCACCCAGGGAGCATAGAACTTTAGGCCAAACAGATCAATTCCAGAAGCAACTAACTTTCGGATGAAGAAATCCTGGGAATTGAATCTGATGCCATTGAAAATATAGAATACCAAAGTCTTCATGGTTCCTTCAAGTTTGGCTTTGGAAGAATATCCCTTGATTGGCCATAGAGTACGCCTCAGAATGTTATATACTGTGCGGGGCAAGTACTTGAGGTCCTTGACGAAGAATTCCTTGGGATATTCAACATCTTGAGGCAATGGATTCATCATACTAAGCATCTGGCTCATATTGGCTTCAGGCCTCTGAAAAATAATTTGCAGTTCATTGCTGTGAAGCTGACAACCAGGCTCATACAATTCACCTGGACTGGGCAAGGAAGTAAGCTCGATGATGTCTTGAGCTTTGGCTTCATGATGCACATCTCCTGTCATCCACTCAAGGATCCATGTCTTCGGTGTTGGGGAACGTAGTAATTTCAAAATAATTCCTACGCACATGCAAGATCATGGTGATGCATAGCAACAAGAGGGGAGATTGTTGTCCACGTACCCTCATAGACCGAAAGCGGAAGCGTTAGAACAACGCGGTTGATATAGTCGTACGTCTTCACGGCCCGACCGATCAAGAACCAAAACTACGGCACCTCCAAGTTCTAGCACACGTTCAGCTTGATGACGATCCCCGGACTCCGATCCAGCAGAATGTCGGGGAAGAGTTCCGTCAGCACGACGGCGTGGTGACGATCTTGATGTTCTACTGTCGCAGGGCTTCGCCTAAGCACCGCTAGAATATTATCAAAGACTTTGGTGGAGGGGGGCACCGCACACGGCTAAGAGATCAAGAGATCAATTGTTGTGTCTCCAAGGGGTGCCCCCTCCCCATATATAAAGGAGTGGAGGAGGGGGAGGGGCCCGGCCAAGGGGGTGGCGCGCCCTAGGCGGGGGAAACCTACTCCAAGTAGGTTTGCCCCTCCCTTTCCTAGTCCAAGAAGGAGGGGGAAGGAAGTAGTGGGAGAGGGGAAAGGCAAGGGGGGCGCCGCCCCCCCTTCCTTGTCCTATTCGGACTCAAGGGAAGGGGGCGCGCTTCTTGCCCTGTCCGGCCCCTCTTTCTCTCCACTAGGGCCCAACAAGGCCCATTATTTCCCAGGAGGGGTTCCGGTAACCCTCGGTACTCCAATATATGTCCGATAACCCCCGGAACTTTTCCGGTGTTCGAATAAAGTCGTCCAATATATCAATCTTTATGTCTCAACCATTTCGAGACTCCTCGTCATGTCCGTGATCACATCTGGGAATCCGAACAACCTTCTGTACATCAAAACTTATAAACTCATAATATAACTGTCATCGTAACGTTAAGCGTGCGGACCCTACGGGTTCGAGAACTATGTAGACATGACCTAGAACTGTTTCCGGTCAATAACCAATAGCAGAACCTGGATGCTCATATTCGCTCCTACATATTCTATGAAGATCTTTATCGGTCAAACCGCATAACAACATACGTTGTTCCCTTTGTCATCGGTATGTTACTTGCCCGATATTCGATCATCGGTATCTCAATACCTAGTTCAATCTCGTTACCGGCAAGTCTCTTTACTCGTTACATAATGCATCATTCCATAACTAACTCATTAGCTACATTGCTTGCAAGGCTTATAGTGATGTGCATTACCGAGAGGGCCCAGAGATACCTCTCCGACAATCGGAGTGACAAATCCTAATCTCGAAATACGTCAACTCAACAAGTACCTTTGGAGACACCTGTAGAGCACCTTTATAATCACCCAGTTACGTTGTGATGTTTGGTAGCACACAAAGTGTTCCTCCGGTAAACGGGAGTTACATAATCTCATAGTCATAGGAACATGTATAAGTCATGAAGAAAGCAATGGCAACATACTAAACGATCAAGTGCTAAGCTAACTGAATGGGTCAGGTCAATCACATCATACTCCTAATGATGTGATCCCGTTAATCAATTGACAACTCATGTCTATGGTTAGGAAACTTAACCATCTTTGATTTACGAGCTAGTCAAGTAGAGGCATACTAGTGACACTATGATTGTCTATGTATTCACACATGTATCACGTTTCCGGGTAATACAATTCTAGCATGAATAATAAACATTTATCATGATATGAGGAAATAAATAATAACTTTATTATTGCCTCTAGGGCATATTTATTTCAGTCTCCCACTTGCACTAGAGTCAATAATCTAGATTACACAATAATGATTCTAACACCCATAGAGTCTTGGTGCTGATCATGTTTTGCTCATGGAAGAGGCTAAATCAACGGGTCTGCAACATTCAGATCCGTATGTATCTTGCAAATCTCTATGTATCCCACCTGGACTTGGTCCCGGATGGAATTGAAGCGTCTCTTGATGTGCTTGGTCCTCTTGTGAAATCTGGATTCCTTTGCCAAGGCAATTGCACTAGTATTGTCACAGAAGATCTTCATTGGTCCTGATGCACTAGGTATGACACCTAGATCAGAAATGAACTCCTTCATCCAGACTCCTTCATTTGCTGCTTCCGAAGCAGCTATGTACTCTGCGTCGCATGTAGATCCCACTACGACGCTTTGTTCAGAACTGCACCAACTTACAGCTCCACCGTTTAATAAAAACACGTATCCGGTTTGCGATTTAGAATCGTCCGGATCAGTGTCAAAGCTTGCTTCGATGTAACCATTTACGACTAGCTCTTTGTCACCTCCATAAACGAGAAACATATCCTTAGTCCTTTTCAGGTATTTCAGGATGTTCTTGACCGCTGTCCAGTGATCCACTCCTAGATTACTTTGGTACCTCCCTGCTAAACTAATAGCAAGGCACACATCAGGTCTGGTACACAGCATCGCATACATGATAGAGCCTATGGTTGAAGCATAGGGAACTTCTTTCATTTTCTCTCTATCTTCTGCACTGGTCGGGCATTGAGTCTGACTCAACTTCACACCTTGTAATACAGGCAAGAATCCTTTCTTTGCCTGATCCATTTTGAACTTTTTCAAAACTTTATCAAGGTATGTGCTTTGTGAAAGTCCAATCAAGCGTCTTGATCTATCTCTATAGATCTTGATGCCCAATATGTAAGCAGCTTCACCGAGGTCTTTCATTGAAAAACTTTTTTTCAAGTATCCCTTTATGCTATCCAGAAATTCTATATCATTTCCAATTAACAATATGTCATCTACATATAATATCAGAAATGCTACAGAGCTCCTACTCACTTTCTTGTAAATACAGGCTTCTCCAAAAGTCTGTATAAAACCATATGCTTTGATCACACTATCAAAGCGTTTATTCCCACTCTGAGATGCTTGCACCAGTCCATAGATGGATCGCTGGAGCTTGCACACTTTGTCAGCACCTTTTGGATCGACAAAACCTTCTAGCTGCATCATATACAACTCTTCTTCCAGAAATCCATTCAGGAATGCAGTTTTTACATCCGTTTGCCAAATTTCATAATCATAAAATGCGGCAATAGCTAACATGATTCGGACAGACTTAAGCATCGCTACGAGTGAGAAAGTCTCATCGTAGTCAACCCCTTGAACTTGACAAAAACCTTTTGCAACAAGTCGAGCTTTGTAGACAGTAACATTACCATCAGCGCCAGTCTTCTTCTTAAAAATCCATTTGTTCTCGATGGCTTGCTGATCATCAGGCAAGTCAACCAAAGTCCACACTTTGTTCTCATACATGGATCCCATCTCAGATTTCATGGCTTCAAGCCATTTTGCGGAATCTGGGCTCATCATCGCTTCCTCATAGTTTGTAGGCTCGCCATGGTCAAGTAACATGACCTCCAAAATAGGATTACCGTACCACTCTGGTGCGGATCTTACTCTATTGACCTACGAGGTTCTGTAGTAACTTGTTCTGAAGTTTCATGATCATCATCATTAGCTTCCTCACTTATTGGTGTAGTCGTCACAGGAACTGGTTTCTGTGATGAACTATTTTCCAATAAAGGAGCAGGTACAATTACCTCATCAAGTTCTACTTTCCTGCCATTCACTTCTTTCGAGAGAAACTCCTTCTCTAGAGTGGATCCATTCTTTGCAACAAATGTCTTGCCTTCGGATCTGTGATAGAAGGTGTACCCAACAGTTTCCTTTGGGTATCCTATGAAGACACATTTCTCCAATTTGGGTTCGAGCTTATCAGGTTGAAGCTTTTTCACATAAGCATCGCAACCCCAAACTTTAAGAAACGACAACTTTGGTTTCTTGCCAAACCATAGTTCATAAGGCATCGTCTCAACGGATTTTGATGGTGCCCTATTTAACGTGAGTGCGGCCGTCTGTAAAGCATAACCCCAAAACGATAGCGGTAAATCGGTAAGAGACATCATAGATCGCACCATATCTAGTAAAGTATGATTACGACGTTCGGACAAACCATTACCCTGTGGTGTTCCGGGTGGTGTGAATTGTGAAACTATTCCGCATTGCTTCAAATGTAAACGAAACTCATAACTCAAATATTCTCCTCCACGATCAGATCGTAGAAACTTTATTTTCTTGTTACGATGATTTTCAACTTCACTCTGAAATTCTTTGAACTTTTCAAATTTTCCAAACTTATGTTTCATTAAGTAGATATACCCATATCTGCTCAAATCCTCTGTGAAGGTGAGAAAATAACGATATCCACCACGAGCCTCAACATTCATTGGACCACATACATCAGTATGTATGATTTCCAATAAATCAGTTGCTCTCTCGATAGTACCGGAGAACGGTGTTTTAGTCATCTTGCCCATGAGGCATGGTTCGCAAGTACCAAGTGATTCATAATCAAGTGATTCCAAAGGTCCATCAGTATGGAGTTTCTTCATGCGATTTACACCAATATGACCTAAACGGCAGTGCCACAAATAAGTTGCACTTTCATTATCAACTCTGCATCTTTTGGCTTCAACATTATGAATATGTGTATCACTACTATCGAGATTCATAAAAAATAGACCACTCTTTAAAGGTGCATGACCATAAAAGATATTACTCATATAAATAGAACAAACATTATTCTCAGATTAAAATGAATAACCGTCTCGCATCAAACAAGATCCAGATATAATGTTCATGCTCAACGCTGGCACCAAATAACAATTATTTAGGTCTAAAACTAATCCCGAAGGTAGATGTAGAGGTAGCGTGCCGACGGTGATCACATCGACTTTGGGACCATTTCCCATGCGCATCGTCACCTCGTCCTTAGCCAGTGTCCGCTTAATCTGTAGTCCCTGTTTCGAGTTGCAAATATTAGCAACAGAACCAGTATCAAATACCCAGGTGCTATTGCGAGCTCTGGTAAGGTATACATCAATAACATATATATCACATATACCTTTGTTCACCTTGCCATCCTTCTTATCCGCCAAATACTTGGGTCAGTTCCGCTTCCAGTAACCAGTCTGCTTGCAGTAGAAGCACTCAGTCTCAGGCTTAGGTCCAGACTTGGGTTTCTTCTCCTGAGCAGCAACTTGTTTGCTGTTCTTCTTGAAGTTCCCCTTCTTTTTCCCTTTGCCCTTTTTCTTGAAACTGGTTGTCTTATTGACCATCAACACTTGATGCTCCTTCTTGATTTCTACCTCCGCAGCTTTTAGCATTACGAAGAGCTCGGGAATTGTCTTTTCCATCCCTTGCATATTATAGTTCATCACGAAGCTCTTGTAGCTTGGTGGCAGTGATTGAAGAATTCTGTCAATGACGCTATCATCCGGAAGATTAACTCCCAGTTGAATCAAGTGATTGTTATACCCAGACATTCTGAGTATATGCTCACTGACAGAACTATTCTCCTCCATCTTGCAGTTATAGAACTGATTGGAGACTTCATATCTCTCAATCCGGGCATTTGCTTGAAATATTAACTTCAACTCCTGGAACATCTCATATGCTCCATGACGTTCAAAACGTCGTTGAAGTCCTGGTTCTAAGCCGTAAAGCATGGCACACTGAACTATCGTGTAGTCATCAGCTTTGCTCTGCCAGATGTTCACAACATCTGGTGTTGCTCCTGCAGCAGGTTTGGCACCCAGCGGTGCTTCCAGGACGTAATTCTTCTGTGCAGCAATGAGGATAATCCTCAAGTTACGGACCCAGTCCGTGTAATTGCTACCATCATCTTTCAACTTTGCTTTCTCAAGGAACGCATTAAAATTCAACGGAACAACAACACGAGCCATCTATCTACAACAAACATAGACAAGCAAAATACTATCAGGTACTAAGTTCATGATAAATTTAAGTTCAATTAATCATATTACTTAAGAACTCCCACTTAGATAGACATCTCTCTAATCATCTAAGTGATCACGTGATCCAAATCAACTAAACCATAACCGATCATCACGTGAAATGGAGTAGTTTTCAATCATGAACATCACTATGTTGATCATATCTACTATATGATTCACGCTCGACCTTTCGGTCTTAGTGTTTCGAGGCCATATCTTCATATGCTAGGCTCGTCAAGTTTAACCTGAGTATTCTGCGTGTTCAAAACTGTCTTACACCCGTTGTAGATGGACGTGGAGCTTATCACACCCGATCATCACGTGGTGTCTGCGCACGACGAACTTTGGCAATGGTGTATACTCAGGGAGAACACTTTTATCTTGAAATTTAGTGAGAGATCATCTTATAATGCTACCGTCAATCAAAGCAAGATAAGATGCATAAAAGATAAACATCACATGCAATCAATATAAGTGATATGATATGGCCATCATCATCTTGTGCTTGTGATCTCCATCTCCGAAGCACCGTCATGATCACCATCGTCACTAGCGCGACACCTTGATCTCCATTGTAGCATCGTTGTTGTCTCGCCAACTATTGCTTCTACGACTATCGCTACCGCTTAGTGATAAAGTAAAGCAATTACAGGGAGATTGCATTTCATACAATAAAGCGACAACCATATGGCTCCTGCCAGTTGCCGATAACTCGGTTACAAAACATGATCATCTCATACAATAAAATATAGCATCACGTCTTGACCATATCACATCACAACATGCCCTGCAAAAACAAGTTAGACCTCCTCTACTTTGTTGTTGCAAATTTGACGTGGCTGCTACGGGCTGAGCAAGAACCGTTCTTACCCACGCATCAAAACCACAACGATAGTTTGTCAAGTAAGTGCTGTTTTAACCTTCGCAAGGACCGGGCGTAGCCACACTCGGTTCAACTAAAGTTGGAGAAACAGACACCCGCTAGTCACCTGTGTGCAAAGCACGGCCGTAAAACCAGTCTCGCGTAAGCGTACGCGTAATGTCGGTCCGGGCCGCTTCATCCAACAATACCGCCGAACCAAAGTATGACATGCTGGTAAGCAGTATGAGTTGTATCGCCCACAACTCACTTGTGTTCTACTCGTGCATATAACATCAACGCATAAAACCTGGGCTCTGATACCACTTTTGGGGAACGTAGTAATTTCAAAAAATTTCCTACCCACACGCAAGATCATAGTGATGCATAGCAACGAGAGGGGAGAGTGTTGTCCACGTACCCTTGTATACCGAAAGCGGAAGCGTTAGAACAACGCGGTTGATGTAGTCGTACGTCTTCACGGTCCGACCGATCAAGCACCGAAACTACGACACCTCGAGTTCTAGCACACGTTCAGCTCGATGATGATCCCCGAACTCCGATCCAGCAGAATGTCGGGGAAGAGTTCTGTCAGCACGACGACGTGGTGACGATCTTGATGTTCTACTATCACAGGGCTTCGCCTAAGCACCACTACAATATTATCGAAGACTTTGGTGGAGGGGGGCACCGCACACGGCTAAGAGATCAAGAGATCAATTGTTGTGTCTCCAAGGGGTGCCCCCTCCCTGTATATGAAGGAGTGGAGGAGGGGGAGGGGGCCGGCCAAGGGGGTGGCGAGCCCTAGGAGTGGGAAACCTACTCCAAGTAAGTTTGCCCCTCCCTTTCCTAGTCCAAGAAGGAGGGGGAAGGAAGGAGTGGGAGAGGGGAAAGGCAAGGGGGGCGCCCCCCTTCCTTGTCCTATTCAGACTCAAGGGGAGGGGGCGCACCTCTTGCCCTGGCGGGCCCCTCTTTCTCTCCACTAGGGCCCAACAAGGCCCATTAGTTCCTAGGAGGGGTTCCGGTAACCCCCGGTACTCCAATATATATCCGATAACCCCCGAAACTTTTCCGGTGTCCGAATATAGTCGTCCAATATATCAATCTTTATGTCTCGACCATTTCGAGACTCCTTGTCATGTCCGTGATCACATTCGGGAATCCGAACAACCTTTGGTACATGAAAACTTATAAACTCATAATATAACTGTCATCGTAACGTTAAGCGTGCTTACCCTATGGGTTCGAGAACTATGTAGACATGACCTAGAACTGTTTCCGGTCAATAACCAATAGCGGAACCTGGATGCTCATATTGGCTCCTACATATTCTACGAAGATCTTTATCGGTCAAACCGCATAACAACATACGTTGTTCCCTTTGTCATCGGTATGTTACTTGCCCGAGATTCGATCTTCGGTATCTCAATACCTAGTTCAATCTCGTTACCGGCAAGTCTCTTTACTCATTACGTAATGCATCATTCCGTAACTAACTCATTAGCTACATTGCTTGCAAGGCTTATAGTGATGTGCATTACCAAAAGGGCCCAGAGATACCTCTCCGACAATCGGAGTGACAAATCGTAATCTCGAAATACGTCAACTCAACAACTACCTTTGGAGACACCTGTAGAGCACCTTTATAATCACCCAGTTACGTTGTGACGTTTGGTAGCATACAAAGTGTTCCTCCGGTAAACGGGAGTTACATAATCTCATAGTCATAGGAACATGTATAAGTCATGAAGAAAGCAATAGCAACATACTAAACGATCAAGTGCTAAGCTAACTGAATGGGTCAGGTCAATCACATCATACTCCTAATGATGTGATCCCGTTAATCAAATCACAACTCATGTCTATGGTTAGGAAACTTAACCATCTTTGATTTACAAGCTAGTCAAGTAGAGGCATACTAGTGACACTATGTTTGTCTGTGTATTCACACATGTATCATGTTTCCGGGTAATACAGTTCTAGCATGAATAATAAACATTTATCATGATATGCGGAAATAAATAATAACTTTATTATTGCCTCTTGGGCATATTTCCTTCATTCGGATCCCTGTTGTAGCCATGAATGTGAAGTGTGGCATAGAACTGCAACAGAAGCTCTTTGTTCCAGTGCTCTTTGTCTGTTACAAACTGTAGAAGGCCAATATCCCGAAAGCAGTCCAGTGCTTCTTCAAGACAAGGCAGCCCAGCAATAGCTTCACAATCCAGACACATATGAGGAAAGATTCGCTCTTGATTGTATAGAATGCAGGAGTAGTTGTTGCGCTATTGATGGCTCTAGAATCGATCAGAAGAGATCTTTGGCTTCGAATAGGGATTCTTGGCGCTATCGAAGAAGGTGTTGTGGGCTCTGAAGCTGTGCACACTAAATGATCCAGGTGTAGTCGCAGCACCTGGAATCCTTGGCAGTCGTGGCTAGGGCTTTTGAACCTGAGGCCTCTGCTCCACATGGTAGTCATACTGTGGTCCAGGAGCTGTGGGAGGGACCATTATAGGCCATTTTACAGTGACCACCTGTCCATGATCAAAGGCCTGTCCAATGTTGTGAGGCCTTGGTGGTGGAACAGTGGCTTCCATATTCACATTTTCTTCAGGCTGTACATGAGCTTCAGGCACCACATTGTCTTTGGCCATGACAATGTCATTGGCTTCAGAAGCATTGATTGTGGCAGCATCGGTGTTTTCAACCTCCGTTTCTTCAATAACAAGAGGGTCGGGCACGATCACATTCTCCTCGAGAATGACTGGATCAACAGTAGGGGGTGTGGCAACTCTTTATTCTTCTCTTTCTCCTTGATCTTCATCAGCTGATGTAGCCGGAATGTCTTCAGCAGCTTTAGCTTCAGACACAGAGACATTCGCGGTAGGCGTGGCTTCAGGAAACACTTGACGTGCTACTGAGCTTTTGTGCTTCCCCTTCCGAAATGCTCGACATGGTGACCTGTGGCCTGGGTCCTTTGCGAAGCCTACAAAGCGCAGGCGACACCTTTGGTGAGGGAGTGGTCTGCACCATGTAGTTGTCGTCATCAAGTACTGGAGTGGTGACTTAAGGTGGTGGAGTTCTGGGTGTCTCATCAAGAATGGGCGTGTCTTGCTGGGGTGCTCGGCCCATGAATCATCCTGAGTGATTGGCATCAAGGGACAACCAACGCTGATGAGTTCGCTGTTCATAAGAATAGGCGATGATACCAATTTGTGCTCATGTTGAGGAAGGACTTCATCATCTTCAACATTGTCATCACGACCAATGTCTTCAACTGTGATGTGGTCGACAACTGGAACTTCTTCATCTTCATGAGCCTCTGTGGAAGCAGGCTCATGGATCACAAGACGATGCTCTTGATTGGTTAAAGCTGGAAGGGCAACAGAGATGGGTTCAACATTGAGGGGTTCAGTGGACGCAGCATGCTCTTTCTTTGAAGACTTTGTCTTCAATTTCTTCTTTGATGGTGCATTATCAGAAGCAATCTTGTGCTTGCCTTTTTTGGCTTCGGCTTCAGCTGCCCTTGTCTTATTTAGCTCTGAAGCTGCTTAGGTGACCTTAGGCTTCGAGCCTGTCATGCTGGCAGGGAAGACAATGCGAGGTTCTTCCTACCTTGGTGCTTCAGTTTGTGTCACAGTAGACTTCTTTTGTTTGGCAGCCATCTTGGGGTCAATGCCAGGACGCCCAAGAGCCTTTCACTTTTCAGCTTCATTATGTGCTTGAACACATTTATGCGTGAAGTACTTCATGTGTTCTCGAGATCCCTTGGCTTCTTCACGCTTCTTGTGGAACTCTTCCTTGAGGTCATGCAACATCTTCTTGAAGATTTGCACATCTGCCATGCTGAGCTTGGCCATGTTCTTCTTGAAGTGAGCCTTCTCATAATCAATTTTGTTCTTGTGCTCGACTATCTTCTGGGCCAAGGCCAACTCATTAGAAATGGCTCCAAGAAATGTGACGCTGATGTCAACAGGAAGCTGAAGATCATCAATGCTAATGCTCTGGTCATCGAACCACTCATCAATGAAGTTGTTTAGTATATCAACATCAAAGAGGGGCAGATCGTTGAAGATCTACGCCTCTTGCTTTCTCTTGATCGGCATCTCAAGGGCATCATCACCAAGATCTTCATCGCTGGACAGATCAATGGTGTCATCCTCATTGCACAGAACAGTAGCAGGAGTCAATTCATGCCCAGAAATCTTCTTGGGCTTCTTGGTTGTCTTGGTCTTCTCGGTCCTCTTGGAGACACGAGACATATCTTCAGACTGCACACTGGGTTCAGGAGGTGCAGTGGCCAATGTCTTCACAGTCCAAGCTTTTGGTGTGGCAGAGGGCTTCGAAGCCTTTGTCTTCTTCTTCTTCCGCGGCTTTGGTGGTGCTGGCGCTTCTTCAGAGTCAGCGTCATCAGCAGATTGATCCACCGAGGCCCTCTGAGCAGTGATATGAGAGAGAAGGCCATCAAAGTGAAGGAAATATGCCCTAGAGGCAATAATAAAGTTGTTATTTATATTTCCTTATATCATGATAAATGTTTATTATTCATGCTAGAATTGTATTAACCGGAAACTTAGTACATGTGTGAATACATAGACAAACAAAGCGTCACTAGTATGCCTCTACTTGACTAGCTCGTTGAATCAAAGCTGGCTAAGTTTACTAACCATAGACATGAGTTGTCATTTGATTAACGGGATCACATCATTAGAGAATGATGTGATTGACTTGACCCATTCCGTTAGCTTAGCATTTGATCATTTAGTATATTGCTATTGCTTTCTTCATGATTTATACATGTTCCTATGACTATGAGATTATGCAACTCCCGAATACCGGAGGAACACTTTGTCTGCTACCAACCATCACAACGTAACTGGGTGATTATAAAGGTGCTCTAGATGTGTCTCCGATGGTACTTGTTGAGTTGGCATAGATCGAGATTAGGATTTGTCACTCCGATTATCAGAGAGGTATCTCTGGGCCTCTCGATAATGCACATCAATATAAGCCTTGCAAGCAATGTAACTAATGAGCTAGTTGCGGGATGATGCATTACGGAACGAGTAAAGAGACTTGCCGGTAACGAGATTGAACTAGGTATTGAGATACCGATGATCAAATCTCGGGCAAGTAACATACCGATGACAAAGGGAACAACATGTGTTGTTATGCGGTTTGACCGATAAAGATCTTCGTAGAATATGTGGGAACCAATATGAGCATCCAGGTTCCGCTCTTGGTTATTGACTGGAGACGTGTCTCGGTCATGTCTACATAGTTCAGTGACGATCGGTAATATGAGTTTATGTTTTTTGATGTACCAAAGGTAGTTCAGAGTCCCGGATATGATCACGGACATGACGAGGAGTCTCGAAATGGTCGAGACATAAAGATCGATATATTGGATGACTATATTTGGACTTTGGAAGGGTTCCGGGTAAGTTCGGACGAATACCGACGTATCGGGGGGTTACCGGAACCCCCCGGGGAGTGTAATGGGCCTCATGGGCCATGGTGGAGAGAGGAAGGGGCGGCCAGGGCAGGCCGCGCGCCCCCTCCCCCTCTAGTCTGAATTGGACAAGGAAGGGGGGGGGGCGCCCCCCTTTTTTCATTTCCCCTCTCTCCTCCTTCCTTCCCTCCTACTCCTACTCTTGGAAGGGGTGGAATCCTACTCCCGATGGGAGTAGGACTCCCCTTGGGGCGCGCCTAGGAGGCCGCCCCCCTTCCCCTCCTCCACTCCTTTATATACGAGGGAGGGGGGCACCCCATGGACACACAAGTTGATCATTGATCTTTTAGCCGTGTGCGGTGCCGCCCTCCACCATACTCCACCTCGGTTATATCGTAGCGGTGCTTAGGCGAAGCCCTGCGTCGGTAGCATAATCATCACCGTCATCACGCTGTCGTGCTGACAGAACTCTCCCTCGAAGCTCTACTGGATCGTGAGTTCGTGGGACGTCACCGAGATGATCGTTTGTAGATCGCGGAGGTGTCGTACGTTTGGTACTAGGATCGGTCGATCGTGAAGGCGTACGACTACATCAACCGCGTTGTCATAACAATTTCGCTTACGGTCTACTAGGGTACGTGGACGACACTCTCCCCTCTCGTTGCTATGCATCACCATGATCTTGCGTGTGCGTAGGATTTTTTTGAAATTACTATGTTCCCCAACAGTGGCATCCGAGCCAGGTTTATGCGTAGATGTTATATGCACGAGTAGAACACAAGTGAGTTGTGGGCGATACAAGTCATACTGCTTACCAGCATGTCATACTTTGATTCAACGGTATTGTTGGATGAAGTGGCCCAAACCAACATTACGCATACGCTTACGCGAGACTGGTTCTACCGATGTGCTTCGCACACAGGTGGCTGGCGGGTGTCAGTTTCTCCAACTTTAGTTGAATCGAGTGTGGCTACGCCCGGTCCTTTTTAAGGTTAAAACAACACATAGTTGATAAAATATCGTTGTGGTTTTGATGCGTAGGTAAGAACGGTTCTTGCTCAGCCCGTAGCAGCCACGTAAAACTTGCAACAACAAAGTAGAGGACGTCTAACTTGTTTTTGCAGGGCATGCTGTGATGTGATATGGTCAAGACATGATGCTAAATTTTATTGTATGAGATGATCATGTTTTGTAACGAAATTATCGACAACTGGCCGGAGCCATATGGTTGTCACTTTATTGTATGAAACACAATTGCCATGTAATTGCTTCACTTTATCACTAAGCAACAGCGATAGTCGTAGAAGCAATAGTTGGCGAGACGACAACGATGCTACGATGGAGATCAAGGTGTCGCGCCGGTGATGATGGTGATCATGACGGTGCTTCAGAGATGGAGATCAAAGTCACAAGATGATGATGGCCATATCATATCACTTATATTGATTGCATGCGATGTTTATCTTTTATGCATCTTATTTCGCTTAGATCGACGGTAGCATTATAAGATGATCTCTCACTAAATTTCAAGGTATAAGTGTTCTCCCTGAGTATGCACCGTTGTGAAAGTTCGTCGTGCCGAGACACCACGTGATGATCGGGTGTGATAAGCTCTACGTTCACATACAATGGGTGCAAGCCAGTTTTGCAAATGCAGAATACTTGGGTTAAGCTTGACGGGCCTAGCATATGCAGATATGGCCTCGGAACACTGAGACCGAATGGTCAAACGTGAATCATATAGTAGATATGATCAACATAGTGATGGTCACCATTGAAAACTACTCCATCTCACGTGATGATCGGACATGGTTTAGTTGATATGGATCACATGATCACTTAGATGATTAGAGGGATGTCTATCTAAGTGGGAGTTATTAAGTAATTTGATTAATTGAACTTTAATTTATCATGAACTTAGTACCTGATAGTATTTTGCATGTCTATGTTGTTGTAGATAGATGGCCTGTGCTGTTGTTCCATTGAATTTTAATGCGTTCCTTGAGAAAGCAAAGTTGAAAGATGACGGTAGCAATTACATGGACTGGTTCCGTAGCTTGAGGATTATCCTCATTGCCGCACAGAAGAATTACGTCCTGGAAGCACCGCTAGGTGCCAAACCCGCTGTAGGAGCAACGGCAGATGTTATGAACGTCTGGCAGAGCAAAGCTGATGACTACTCGATAGTTCAGTATGCCATGCTTTACGGCTTAGAACCGGGACTTCAACGATGTTTTGAACGTCATGGAGCATATGAGATGTTCCAGGAGTTGAAGTTAATATTTCAAGCAAATGCCCGGATTGAGAGAGATGAAGTCTCCAATAAGTTCTACAGCTGCAAGATGGAGGAGAATAGTTCTGTCAGTGAGCATATACTCAGAATGTCTGGGTATAACAATCACTTGATTCAACTGGGAGTTAATCTTCCGGATGATAGCGTCATTGACAGAATTCTTCAATCACTGCCACCAAGCTACAAGAGCTTCGTGATGAACTATAATATGCAAGGGATGGATAAGACAATTCCCGAGCTCTTCGCGATGCTAAAGGCTGCGGAGGTAGAAATCAAGAAGGAGCATTAAGTGTTGATGGTCAACAAGACCACCAGTTTCAAGAAAAAGGGTAAAGGGAAGAAGGGGAACTTCAAGAAGAATGGCAAGCAAGTTGTTGCTCAAGTGAAGAAACCCAAGTCTGGACCTGAGCCTGAGACTGGGTGCTTCTACTGCAAAGGGACTGGTCACTGGAAGCGGAACTGCCCCAAGTATTTGGCGGATAGGAAGGATGGAAAGGTGAACAAAGGTATATGTGATATACATGTTATTGATGTTTACCTTACTAATGCTCGCAGTAGCACCTAGTTATTTGATACTGGTTCTGTTGCTAATATTTGCAACTCGAAACAGGGACTATGGATTAAGCGAAGATTGGCTAAGGACGAGGTGACGATGCACGTGGGAAATGGTTCCAAAGTCGATGTGATCGCGGTCGGCACGCTACCTCTACATCTACCTTTGGGATTAGTTTTAGACCTGAATAATTGTTATTTGGTGCCAGCGTTGAGCATGAATATTATATCTGGATCTTGTTTGATGTGAGACAGTTATTCATTTAATCATAGAATAATGGTTGTTCTATTTATATGAGTAATATCTTTTATGGTTATGCACCCTTGAAGAGTGGTCTATTTATATTGAATCTTGATAGTAGTGATACACATATTCATAATATTGAAGCCAAAAGATGCAAAGTTGATAATGATAGTGCAACTTATTTGTGGCACTGCCATTGAGGTCATATTGGTGTAAAGTGCATGAAGAGACTGTTGGGTACACCTTCTATCACTGATCCAAAGGCAAGACATTCGTTGCCAAGAATGGGTCATTTCTAGAGAAGGAGTTTCTCTTGAAAGAAGTGAGTGTGAGGAAAGTAGAACTTGATGAGGTAACTGTACCTGCTCCCTTATTGGAAAGTAGTTCATCACAGAAATTAGTTCCTGTGATCCCTACACCAATTAGTGAGGAAGCTAATGATAATGATCATGAAACTTCAAATCAAGTTACTACTGAACATCGTAGGTCAACCAGAGTAAGATCCGCACCAGAGTGGTAAGGTAATCCTATTTTGGAGGTCATGTTACTAGACCATGACGAACCTATGAACTATGAGGAAGCGATGATGAGCTCAGATTCCTCAAAATGGCTTGTGGCGATGAAATCTGACATGGGATCCATATATGAGAACAAAGTATGGACTTTGGTTGACTTGCCCGATGATTGGCAAGCCATCGAGAATAAATCGATCTTCAAGAAGAAGATAGACGCTGACGGTAATGTTACTGTCTACAAAGCTCGACTTGTTGTGGAAGGTTTTTGACAAGTTCAAGGAGTTGACTACGATGAGACTTTCTAATGTAGGGTAAAACCCTAGGAAGGACCTTTTCACACTTGGAGGGGAAAAAGGAGAGAAATCACAAGAACACAAAGATGAACACAAAGAGATAATCACTCCAACAATTCCCGATTACACATCCACTAGAGTAACAACACAAGATCCACAAGTCTCAAACACAATCAAAGGAAAGATACAATGGCAAAGTTCATCCCAAATCCAAAGGAAGAGGGGTCTTGGTGGTAGTCTTCTCCCAATGGAGGTCTTGAAATCCTCAAGGATTCTTCCCTATGGGGTCTTGATCCTCAAAGAGGGAAGGTAATGGAGCAAAGCTCACCAAGATCTCATCTAATACTTTGCTGACCCTTACCATGGCCCTAGGTACGGAATATATAGGCGTGGGGTTAAAGGAGGAGAAGTGGAGCCGAAGAAGCCATCTCAGCCGCCCATCCTGGGAGGCCTGTGCGCACGGGGTAAGTTGGGCCCGTGCGCACGGGGGTCCTATGGGCACGGTACACGCCCGTGCGCACAGGGTGCTCCAGCGTCGGGTTCCTGTGTAGCCCGTGGGCACGGGGTCTCGAAGGCACGTGCGCACGGGGTCACCTGGGACTTGCTGTTTTGTTGTTGCTGCACTCCGTCTTGATCCTTATGGCCTTGGGGTGGTTCTCCTTCTCCTTGGGGATGCTCCTGAGCTTCTTGGTGATGTTCCACTTCATACCTAAGGAGGCATAGCATATTTTGGTGAGGTAGTATATATGTTCCATTTGTGTCCATATGCAAGTCTAGTAGGAAGGAGTTCACCTCGGTTTCCAAAGCACGTGCTCTAGCTCTTGTCATGGGTCCTTGTGGGGTTGGATGTGTTGATGTAGAGTCCATGGGGATGATGGAAGGATGCTCCGCATCATCTCCCCTCCCTTCGAAAGGATCCGACCTCGGATCAAGATCTTCATCACCATGGAAAGGCGAGAGGTCTTTGACGTTGAAGATGTCGCTCACGTTGTACTTGTCTTGTGGGAGTTCAATCTTGTAGGTGTTGTCGCTGTAGCGTGCTAGCACCTTGAAAGGTCCATCGGCTCGAGGTAGTAGTTTGGACTTGCGTTCGTTGGGGAAGCATTCCTTGCGAAGGTGTAGCCACACGAGATCACCTATGTTGAAGATCATGGGTTGTTTGTTGACATTGAGCTTGGTCGCTAGTCGATGTACTTGGCGCTCGATGATGTTTCTTGTATCTTCATGCATCTTCTTGATGTAGCTTGCTCATGCACTCGCATCCATGTTGGTGCGCTCTTGTAGAGGGAGAGGTAGAATGTCCAATGGGGACAACGGGTTGAAGCCGTAGACGACCTCGAAGGGGGACTTGCCGGTAGTCGAATGTCTTGCGCGGTTGTAGGCGTACTCGGCGATGGGTAGACACGCCTCCCACTCCTTGATGTTCTTCTTGATCAACACGCGAAGTAGAGTGGATAGTGTCCGGTTCGTCACCTCCGTTTGGCCGTCGGTTTTAGGATGGTATGCGGATGAGAACAAGAGCTTGATTCCGAGCTTGGCGCATAGAGTCTTCCAAAAGTAACTCAAGAACTTGACGTCGCGGTCGGAGACGATTGTCTTTGGTACTCCATGGAGGCGCAAGATTTCCCTACAAAAGAGATGTGCAATATGTGAAGCATCGTCTATCTTGTCGCACGGAATGAAATGTGCCATCTTAGAAAATTGGTCCACAACAACAAACACGGAATCCTTTCCATTTTGAGTTCTAGGCAAGCCAAGTACAAAATCCATACTAATGTCTTCCCAAGGTTGATAAGGAATAGGAAGTGGCATGTAAAGACCATGAGATTGAGCTTTGGACTTAGCTTTGCGGCATGTAGAGCATCTTGTGGTGAATCGTGAGACGTCGCGGAACATCTTGGGCCAACAGTAGTTCTTGGAGAGAGTGGCGAAAGTCTTGTCGCGTCCAAAGTGTCCCATGAGTCCGCCTCCATGAGCCTCTTGCAAAAGGAGCAAACGAAGAGAAGACTCGGGAATGCATAGTTTGTTAGCTCTCATAAGATAACCATCCTTGATGTAATATTGTTCCCAAGATGTATGCGTCAAACATTTAGCATAATGAGGTGCAAAAGGTGGATCATTAGCATACAAGTCTTTTATGTGCTCAAAGCCAATAACATTCAACTCAAGTGTAGTGACAAGCGTGCATATGCGTGAAAGTGCATGGCAACTACATTTTCCTTACCCTTAATGTACTTGATCACATATGGAAAAGATTCAATAAATTCACTCCATTTGGCGTGACACTTGTTCAATTTAGTTTGACCTTTTAAGTACTTTAGCGTTTCATGATCGGTATGTATGACAAACTCATGAGGTCTAAGATAATGTTCCCAAACATGTAGGACATGCACTAAAGCATACAATTCTTTGTCATAGATGGGATAGTTAAGTTGAGCACCGCAGAGTTTTTCACTAAAGTATGCAATTGTTCGTTTTTCTTGCATCAAAACTCCACCAATTCCGGTACCACTTGTATCACAATGAACCTATAAAGTTTTGTCAAAGTTGGGTAAAGCAAGGATCGGAGCATGAGTAAGCAAAGATTTTAGCTCATCAAAAGCGGTTGATTGCAAAGATCCCCAAACAAAAGGAGTATTCTTCTTACTCAAAGCATGCAAAGGGGCGGCAATAGTGCTAAAGTTTTTCACAAAGCAACGATAAAAACCCGCAAGACCAAGAAAACTTCGCACTTGTTGCAAATTGGTGGGTTGGGGCCAAGTTTTAATTGCTTCAATTTTAGTTTCATCAACATGGACACCCTTGGAAGAGACAACGAAACCCAAGAAAACCACTTTGTCAACACCAAATATGCACTTTTTCATGTTGGCATAAAGACTTTCCTTGCGAAGTGTTTGCAAAACAAGCCTAACATGATCAAGATGCTCTTTCATGGTTTTGCTAAACTCAAGAATATCATCGAAGTAAACCACAACAAAGACTCCAATGTAAGGTCGAAGTACATGATGCATGAGACGCACAAAAGTACCGGGAGCCTCCGGTAAACCCATAGGCATCACTAACCACTCATATAAGCCAAATTTTGTTTTGAAAGCAGTTTTCCATTCATCACCTTCTTGTATGCGGATTTGATAATAGCCACTTTTAAGATCAATTTTTGAGAAAAAGTTGGCTCCACTAAGTTCATCAAGCATATCATCTAAGCGAGGAATGGGATTCCTTTAGCGAACGGTGATAGCATTTATAGGTCTACAATTGGAACACAAGCGGAAACTTCCATTGGGCATAGGCACAAGTATAACGGGAATGACACAAGGGCTTAAGCTTTCACGTACATGACCGTTGTCGATTAGTTGTTGTACTTGCCGTTGAATCTCCTTGGTTTCTTTGGGATTGACACGGTATGGAGCTTTGTTTGGAAGTGGCGCTCCGGGGATGAGGTCAATTCGATGCTCAATGCCTCATAGAGGAGTAGACCCGGAGGTAGCTCATTGGGGAAAACATCTTGAAATTCCTGCAAAAGAGATTGAAACACCAAAGGTAGCTCATGAGTGGTGTTAGTGTTTGGTTTGCCATCCTTGCACACAAGCACGAAGTGCATCACACTCGATGGGTTCTCACACACTTCTCTCATCTCACTTTTTGTGGCAAATAGTATGAGGTTTTTCTCTCTAGGCGAAGAGGCGCTCAAGTTTGGCTTGTTGCTCTCACTCATGTTTTGGTGGATCACTTTCTCACTCTTCTCTGTATGGTGGGTGGCTTGCTTGTCGGCTATCACTTGACTAGGAGACATGGGTCGTAGCACATATTCCATTCCTTTCATCTTGAAGCTATAGTGATTGGTACGCCCATTGTGGACGACACCACGGTCGAATTGCCATGGTCGACCAAGAAGGAGGTGGCAAACGGTCATTGGGACCACATCACACTCCAAAGTGTCTTCATATGCACCAATTTTGAAGCATACTTGGACTGTATGCTCGACTCGTATAGTGCCGGAGTCACTTAGCCATTGAACCTTGTAGGGGTGCGGGTGCTTCCTCTTGACCAATTGAAGCTTGGAGCATAGTTCTTCACTTGCCAAGTTGTGGCAACTACCTCCATCGATGATGACCTTGACGGACTTTCCATTGATGCCGGCCTTGGTGTGGAAGATATGGCATCATTGGTCTTCTTCTTGTTGATGCTGAAGTGTCAAGACCTTGGAGACAATGAGAGCGGGGCTCGTATCTTCATCACAAAAGGCTTGATCATCTTCATCCTCGTTCACGCGCTGGTGCATGGCCACTTGCTCAATAGCTTCCATTTCATCTTCACTCATCGAGTCGTAGGTGACATCGTCGTTGAGGATCATGGTGCGCTTGTTGGTGCATTGGAAGGACTTATGGCCTCGGCCGCTGCATGTGAAGCACTTGATTGAACTTGTCTTGATGGTCTCATCGGTCAGAGTAGAGGAAGAAGCACGCGGCTTGTAGTTGCTTATAGTAGGAGGAAGACGACTTGAACTTGACGAAAGTTTCTTATATGATGTCTTGTCGTCGTTGCTTGGAGAAGGCTTGGTTGAAGTAGATGTTGGAGGAGTTGTTGAAGATTGATTGTTGGAGAAGCCGTATGTCTTGGATGAGTACTTGGCGTACTTGAAGTCATCTTGCACTTGATGTTCCACCTTGGTCGCTTGATGCACTAGCTCGATGAGGTTGGAATAGGGTTGGAAGTCGGCTATCTTCTTGATGGGATGATTGAGTCCATTCAAGAATCTTGCCATTGTTTGCTCATCATCTTCCTTGACATTGGCTCGAATCATGGCTATCTCCATTTCCTTGTAGTATTCTTCAACACTCTTTGTTCCTTGCTTGAGGAGTGGTAGCTTCTTGAAGAGATCACGGTAGTAGTAGGTTGGCACAAATCGTGCTCGCATGACATCCTTCATTTGAGCCCAAGTGGTGATTGGAGGGTCACCTCTTGCTTCTCGGTGCTCAAGGACTTGTTCCCACCATATGAGCACATAGTCTTGGAACTCAAGTGATGCCATTGCAATCTTCTTCTCTTCCTCATAGTTATGCAAACGAAAGATTTTTTCGACCTTCAATGCCTGTGAGAGGTATTCTTCCGGATCATTGCTTCCATTGAACTTGGGCATTGTGAATTTGAGTTTCCCATAGCGTTGCTCTTCATCTTGATAGCGGTTGCGGTATCGCTCTTGCCTTGGAAAGTCCTCGAATTCTCGTTCCTCATGATGTCGCTCTTGGCGTGGAGGAGGGTCTTGAAGCACTTGTTCCACTTGGTGTCGCTCTTGTTGAGCTTGGGGTTGATGTGGAGCTTGACGAGCTTGGGGAGGAGCTTGAGAAACTTGACGGTGCACACGTGGTTGATAGTTCCTCTCTTGTATTTCTTCTCGAAGGGCTTCCTCTTGATTGCGCCGTTCGCGATTGCGGTTGGCGATGGCTCGACTTGATTCTTGAAGGGCACGTTCCGCCTCAAGAGCTTGTGCTTCTCGTTGTTGTTGTTGAAGACGTTGGGCCTCAGCGTCTTGTTCCTCTTGGTGTAGACGCGCTCGTTCTTCTTCTTCTTGACGACGAAGACGTTGTCGTTCTTGAGCTTGAGCAAAAGCGACTTGGTTTGCTTGCGGGCGAGGAACTTGCTCATCTACTTGCTCTTGTGAATGCTTGATGTGTAGCGGATCTCGAGATGCATGACGGTCTTGACGCGCGGCTCGTCGAAGAATGGTTGATGACAGTGTACTTGAGCCGGAGAAGGTGTCGTCGGAGTGTCAACTTGAGTGGCTCCGTCTTGAGTAGGAAGAAGTTGAAGGAGGCCGGTTGACCAACAAAGCTCGGATCTCGTCCATTCTTACATCGTTCTCTTGCTTGTGCGCGTCGAGCTTGTTGTCGAAGTAGTCGCGTGTACATTGCTCGGAGAGTCGCAAGTCGGTGCGAGGTTGTTGATGCGGTCGTTCATTGCTTGTTTCTCTTGATGGAGAGCTCGTTGTGCACCAAAGAGGTGGCTCTTGGTGACGAAGGATGACATGTCGTCGTCTTGCTCGATGAAGAGTGGGTTGGTAGAGGAGCTTGGCCTATCCATCATAAGAAAGTGGTGGTGAGTAGGAAAATGAGAGAACAAAACCAAAGTTACCTTTTCTGAAGATTGTGGATGTAACAAGTACGATCCCACGTGATGTTACAATAGGGGAATTGGTACCGGGAATTGTTCCTCACACCTACAAGTAAATGGTCTATGGAGGAGCTTGGTTAGGAAAGGCACAAATAATTCAAGCAAATGTTAGTCAAGATGTTGATAAAGTTGAGAAGATTCACAAATGGCAAATAAGACAAATAGATCAACCTCCCAAGATAACACGAGGAACACACACACGGAAGATAAATGGGATCCGCACAACCAAGGAATGAGCTCGAAGATATCAAAATACGGGAAAAGCTCTTGTCGTACGGATACTAGAGAGACGCTAGCTCGATTGCACTAATGCGCTAGATACACTAGTGCACCAACCTAATAGAGAATCTACTCGTCTCACTATCCCAAGTATGCTTCTGTATGTGGTGACCAAGATGATGCACGTATGCGAAGGCTCGATGCTATTTCTTATAAGCTCTTTGCTTCTCTTCTCTTTTGCTTAAAAGCTTTTTTTCTACTATGCCACGATGCTTGATATGCGAGCCACACAACGAGGTAACAAGTAGTAGATGCACGGGATGGACGGAACACTAAATGGTGCACTAAGACGTGGCCCGGAAATACTCAACAAGCTAGTCTCGATGGGTAAGCTACGCAAAATGGCTCGAAGATATCAAGTTAATGGCAAGGGAGTACAAAGTGTCGTCGAGGTTACCGTCCTTGCTTATGGTCGAAGATGATCTTGTCGAAGACGAAGTGTTGTTAGATTCGATGCTTGGTGGCGATGATGATACCAAGTTGTGCCTAAGTAGCCGAAGCACGTTAGGACACAAGAGAAATCGCAACCGAACACTCAACAAACACGTGGAATGGTGTGGAAGAACTTGAGAGGTGGTGGTTAAACAAAAGAAGAAAAACAGAAAAATGGCCGAAAGTTTCTGGATGGCCCGTGCGCACGGGGTAAGTGAGGCCCGTGTGCACGGGCTCCCGATGGCCCGTGTGCATAGGATCTCCCGAGAGCGGATGAACTTCTGTGATTTCGTGGTGATTGTCAATTTTTGGCCAAATTCCAGTGGGGGATGGGTGGGGATGATGGTGGAGGTGTAGATCCACTTGCCAAACACCAAATTCGTGGATCAAATCAACCAAATCTCACAAGATCAACAAATTGCAAGAAAAATTTTTGGGGCTATTTTTGGTGGGGATTTTCGGATTAGGACGAAAAACAACAAAATCAAGCTAGAAAGTGGAAGGTAGGGACTCCAAGGTGTGAATCAATGTGGCTCATGATACCATATGATGTAGGGTAAAACCCTAGGAAGGACCTTTTCACACTTGGAGGGGGAAAAAGGAGAGAAATCACAAGAACAACAAGAACACAAAGATGAACACAAAGAGACAATCACTCCAACAATTCCCAATTACACATCCACTAGAGTAACAACACAAGAACCACAAGTCTCAAACACAATCAAAGGAAAGATACAATGGCAAAGTTCATCCCAAATCCAAAGGAAGAGGGGTCTTGGTGGTAGTCTTCTCCCAATGGAGGTCTTGAAATCCTCAAGGATTCTTCCCTATGGGGTCTTGATCCTCAAAGAGGGAAGGTAATGGAGTAAAGCTCACCAAGATCTAATCTAATACTTTGCTGACCCTAACCATGGCCCTAGGTAAGGAATATATAGGCTTAGGGTTGAAGGAGGAGAAGTGGAGCCGAAGAAGCCATCTCAGCCGCCCATCCTAGGAGGCCCGTGCGCACGGGGTAAGTTGGGACCGTGCGCACGGGGGTCCCATGGGCACGGTACACGCCCGTGCGCATGGGGTGCACCAGCGCCGGGTTCCTGTGTAGCCCGTGGGCACGGGGTCTCGAAGGCCCGTGCGCACGGGGTCACCTGGGACTTGCTGTTTTGCTGCTGTTGCACTCTGTCTCGATCCTTATGGCCTTGGGGTGGTTCTCCTTCTCCTTGGGGATGCTCCTGAGCTTCTTGGTGATGTTCCACTTCATACCTAAGGAGGCATATCATATTTTGGTGAGGTAGTATATATGTTCCATTTGTGTCCATATGCAAGTCTAGTAGGAAGGAGTTCACCTCGGTTTCCAAAGCACGTGCTCTAGCTCTTGTCATGGGTCCTTGTGGGGTTGGATGTGTTGATGTAGAGTCCATGGAGATGATGGAAGGATGCTCCGCATCACTTTCTCACCCGTAGCGATGCTTAAGTCCGTCTGAATCATGTTATCAATTGCCGCATTTTATGATTACGAAATTTGGCAAATGGATGTAAAGACTGCATTCCTGAATGGATTTCTGGAAGAAGAGTTGTATATGATGCAACCTGAAGGTTTTATCGATCCAAAGGATGCTAACAAAGTGTGCAAGCTCCAGCGATCCATTTATGGACTGGTGCAAGCATCTCGGAGTTGGAATAAACGTTTTGATAGTGTGATCAAAGCATATGGTGTTATACAGACTTTTGGAGAAGCCTGTATTTACAAGAAAGTGAGTGGGAGCTCTGTAGCATTTATAATACTATATGTGGATGACATATTGTTGATTCGAAATGATATAGCATTTCTGGATAGCATAAAAGGATACTTGAATAAGAGTTTTTCAATGAAAGACCTTGGTGAAGCTGCTTATATATTGGGCATCAAGATCTATAGAGATAGATCAAGATGTTTAATTAGACTTTCACAAAGCACATACCTTGATAAAGTTTTGAAGAAGTTCAAAATGGATCAAGCAAAGAAAGGGTTCTTGCCTGTGTTACAAGGTGTGAAGTTGAGTCGGACCCAATGCCCGACCACTGCAGAAGAAAGAGAGAAAATGGAAGGTGTTCCCTATGCTTCAGCCATAGGCTCTATCATGTATGCGATGCTGTGTACCAGACCTGATGTGTGCCTTTCTATTAGTTTAGCAGGGAGGTACCAAAGTAATTCAGGAGTGGATCACTGGACAGCGGTCAAGAACATCTTGAAATACCTGAAAATGACTAAGGATATGTTTCTTGTTTATGGAGGTGACAAAGAGCTCGTCGTAAATGGTTACATCAATGAAAGCTTTGACATTGATCCGGATGACTCTAAGTCACAAACCGGATACGTGTTTATATTGAACAGTGGAGCTGTCAGTTGGTGCAGTTCTAAGCAAAGCATCATGGCGGGATCTACGTGTGAAGCGGAGTACATAGCTACTTCGGAAGCAACAAATGAAGGAGGCTGGATGAAGGAGTTCATATCCGATCTTGGTGTCATACCTAGTGCATGTGGTCCAATGAAAATCTTTTGTGATAATACTGGTGCAATTGCCTTGCCAAAGGAATCCAGATTTCACAAGAGAACCAAGCACATCAAGAGACGCTTCAATTCCATCCGCGATCAAGTCAAGGAGGGAGACATAGAGATTTGCAAGATACATACAGATCTTAATGTTGCAGACCCATTGACTAAGCCTCTCTCACGGGCAAAAGATGATCAGCACCAAGACTCCATGGGTGTTAGAACCATTGCTGTGTAATCTAGATTATTGACTCTAGTGCAAGTGGGAGACTGAAGGAAATATGCCCTAGAGGCAATAATAAAGTTGTTGTTTATATTTCCTTATATCATGATAAATGTTATTATTCGTGCTAGAATTGTATTAACCGGAAACTTAGTACGTGTGTGAATAAATAGATAAACAAAGTGCCATTACTATGGCTCTACTTGACTAGCTCGTTGAATCAAAGATGGTTAAGTTTCCTAACCATATACATGATTTGTCATTTGATTAACGGGATCACATCATTAGAGAATGATGTTATTGTCTTGGCCCATTCCTTTAGCGTAGCATTTGATCGTTTAGTATATTGCTATAGCTTTCTTCATGACTTATAGATGTTCCTATGACTATGAGATTATGCAACTCCCGAATACCGGAGGAACACTGTGTGCTACCAAATGTCACAACGTAACTGGGTGATTATAAAGGTGCTCTACAGGTGTCTCCAATGGTACTTGTTGAGTTGGCATAGATCGAGATTAGGATTTGTCGCTCCTATTGTCGGAGAGGTATCTCTGGGCCCTCTCGGTAATGCACATACGGAATGATGCATTACGGAATGAGTAAAGAGACTTGCCGGTAACGAGATTGAACTAGGTCTTGAGATACCGACGATCGAATCTCGGGCAAGTAACATACCGGTGAAAAAGGGAACAACGTATGTTGTTATGCGGTTTGACTGATAAAGATCTTCGTAGAATATGTGGGAACCAATATGAGTATCTAGGTTCCACTATTGGTTATTGACCGGAGACGTGTCTCGGTCATGTCTACATAGTTCTCGAACCCGTAGGGTCCGCACGCTTAACGTTCGGTGACGATCGGTAATATGAGTTTATGTGTTTTGATGTACCGAAGGTAGTTCGGAGTCCCGGATATGATCACGGACATGACGAGGAGTCTCGAAATGGTCGAGACATAAAGATCGATATATTGGATGACTATGTTTTGACTTTGGAAGGGTTCCGGGTAAGTTTGGACGAATACCGAAGTACCGGGGGAGTTACCGGAACCCCCCGGGGAGTGTAATGGGCCTCATGGGCCTTGGTGGAGAGAGGAAGGGGCGGCCAGGGCAGGCCGCGCGCCCCCTCCCTCTCTAGTCCGAATTGGACAAGGAAGGGGGGGGGGGGGCGCCCCCTTTTTTCCTTCCCCCTCTCTCCTCCTTCCTTCCCTCCTACTCCTACTCTTGGAAGGGGTGGAATCCTACTCCCGGTGGGAGTAGGAGTCCCCTTGGGGCGTGCCTAGGAGGCCGTCCCCCTCCCCCTCCTCCAATCCTTTATATACGGGGGACGGGGCACCCCATGGACACACAAGTTGATCATTGATCTTTTAGCCGTGTGCGGTGCCCCCCTCCACCATAATCCACCTCGGTTTTATCATAGCGGTGCTTAGGCAAATACCTGCGTCGATAGCATCATCATCACCATCATCACGCCGTCGTGCTGACGGAACTCTCCCTCGAACCTCTACTGGATCGTGAGTTTGTTGGACGTCACCGAGCTGAACATGTGCAGATCGCGGAGCTACCGTACATTCGGTACTTGGATCGATCGTGAAGACGTACGACTACATCAACCACGTTGTCATAATGCTTCCGCTTACGGTCTACGAGGGTACGTGGATGACACTCTCCCCTCTCGTTTCTATGCATCACCATGATCTTGCGTGTGCATAGGATTTTTTTTGAAATTTCTACGTTCCCCAACACAAAGTTGTCAAAGGGGCCGATGAAATTGGGATTTGCATCACGGGTGCCATCAGCCCTCGGAGCAGACGGACGAGGGTTGAAGTCGAGCCCGAATGCCTTCTTGCTCTTAGCCGCTGACTCCTTTGCAAACTAAAAATTGCGCTTGAAGAGATTGTCTTCGCGGCACCATAGCATAGATGTCGGATCAACATTCTCAGGCTTCGGTCCTCGGACCATGCATGGGTAGAAGCCTTGAGCAATGGCTTCAGACTTAGACTTGGGCTGCAGATTATTGTACAGAATATCTCCCCATGGGCGCTTGATAGCATTCTTCTCTGCATATTCGGCAGTGACAAAGTTATACTTGAACCACTATTCAGCCCAGTATCTTCGAATACATTGGATTCGGGTCTTGCGCTGGCCATGGCTTTCCTCAGGATCTAACTTGTACAGCTCAAACAGACCTGGAGGTAAATCCTTAGCTATATCTCCACGGTGCTGCCTGCCACCTTTTCTAGCTGATTTCTCAGCTGCTATTATATTCAGACTGAATGGCTTCCTTTTGCTGGTCAGACAAGAGTTGGCTTCAGGTGAATGAATATGACGCTGTAAGAACTCTGCAAATGAATGCATACTATGAGAACCAAGGGATTCTCCCACGGACATGTACTTGTGACAGCATTAGAGGTGCGAGGGAAGGGGAAGAGGTCATATGCATTCTCAGAAGATTTTGAAGATAAATCAGTTTGAAGACATTGACCTCATAGTGCAAAGACATTCACTTATTTGAAGAGAGTTGGTTCCAGATTTGTACGAATCCATGAAAAAGTACAAGTGAGGAATGTAACTAGTTATGAAGCATAAGTGAATATACTTTGCATTATATGAGATGCAGACGAAGATAGATCCAGATTTGGAAGTGAAGAAACCACTTTTGGTTGAACTGGATGGATTTGACGGATCTAAAAGGCAGTAAAAAGTAAGTTTTAATTACCGTTGACGAACTGCTAGACGAGGCGGAGTTAGAAGCCGAGCAGATCAATCTCCCCGCCCTAACTTGGTGGCGGAAGACACCTACGATGACGGCGGAGAGGACGAGGTCCGCGGCCGGTGTGAGGACAACATCGAAGAAGTCGCGGCAGCTAAGCGCTTCATCTTCGGCGTCGACATGAGCTAGTGGAGGCGCTAGGTTTTGTGCGAGGTGGCGAGGTGGAAGAAGAGATAATGACTGTGGTGAGTGTGTATTTATAAGGAAAGAGGCAGCACAGTGTAATTATGCAGGTGCCCCTGGCGGTTCACATCTGAAGGACACGTGGCATGCATGCAACTTATTGAAAGTTGTTCCATGTTCCCACACACGCCTAGATTGTCGGGTGGTCATTCCGGCTTCTCTGATATTCATGCAATAAGGATATAGCATTAAAACTAGATTTAAACTTTTGTCTCTTTGTTTTCTGTTGACAAGGATTCAGAGAAGACAATCGACATGTTTCAATATAATGCATATGATTTGGATAGATGGAATTTGAGGTAGAAGCACAAAAGGGGTTAGAGTCCGACCACACTCACTTAGATCAAGAAAAAAAATTCAATGAAGTCATAGCCATAAGTGAATGCTGTAGAGGACAAAACACACAAATATATATATATATATATATATATATATATATATATATATATATATATATATATATATATATATATATTCATATATCAAACCAACTCAACATTGCAAAGATGAACCTCGAAGTCAAATCAACGTTGAAGATAAATCAAATGCAAATACTATGCAGTTATGATGCCAAATGAAACACTTCAAAAAGATTTTGGTGGTGGCGATACCCACCGTATAGGAAGTATTAGACCCAGACACGACGCACAATTATCATGGCGCTCCGAAGTCAAATTCCGCATTATATTCACATTTAGAGAGTATGTCTTCATTAATTGAAGATGTACATTACTTTGTGTGTTGCACATCTAAGTCATCAACATGCATAAGCGTTAGGATGTGTGTCCAATCACAGGACATTTGAGGATTCTAAGATATTTAGCTCACACCGCAACTTGCAAAACCTTTTCTCATCCATGGGCTTTGTGAAGATATATGCCAATTGCTCTTCAGTGTTGACGTGAATGATATCAATATCTTCCTTCATGACATGATCTCTGAGAAATTGATGACGGATCTGAATGTGCTTTGTCTTCGAGTGCCGAACTGGGTTGTTGGCAATCTTGATGGTGCTTTCATTGTCGCAGTAGAGTGGCACTTGCTTCAGATGGATGCCATAGTCCTTGATAGTTTGCTTCATCCATAGAAGCTGAGCGCAGCAAGATCCAGCAGCAATGTATTCAGATTCAGCAGTGGAAAGGGTTACACAGTTCTATTTCTTTGAAGACCAACATACAAGAGATCGTCCAAGAAAGTGACATGTGCCTAATGTGGACTTGCGATCAACCTTCTCACTAGCATAATCAGCATCTGAGAATCCAACTAGTTCAAACTCTGAGCCCTTTGGATACCATAATCCTAGTGTTGGGGTGTGAGCCAAATATCGAAGAATTCTCTTCACTGCTAAGTGATGCGATTCCTTTGGTGCCGCTTGAAATCGGGCACACATGCAAATGCTAAGCATGATATCTGGTCTAGATGCACATAAATAGAGTAAAAAACATCATGGAGCGGTATACCTTTTGATCGAACTCTTTACCATTGTCGTCGGGGCCCAAATGACTTTTGGTTGGCATTGGCGTCATGTATCCTTTGCAGTCTTGCATTCCAAACTTCTTCAGGCAATCTTTGAGGTATTTCTCTTGTCATATGAAGATGTCGTTGCTCTGCTGATAGATTTGAAGACCGAGGAAGAATTTTAGCTCACCCATCATGGACATCTGATATTGCTCTCGCATCATGTGGTGTCCAAACTCATCACTATATCTCTTGTTAGTGCAGCCAAAGATAATGTCATCCACATAGATTTGGCACACAAAAAGTTCACCATCATATGTCTTGGTGAAGAGTGTGGGATCCAGGGAACCAAGTTTGAAGCCTTTGCTCTTCAGGAAGTCTTTGAGTGTGTCATACCAAGCGCGAGGAGCTTGTTTGAGGCCATACAGTGCCTTGTTGAGCTTGTATACCATATCAGGATGCTTTGGGTCTTCAAAACCAAATAGTTGTCCAACATACACTTCTTTCGTCAATCTTGCCATTGAGAAAGGCACTCTTCACATCCATTTGGTACAGTTGGATGTTGTGATGGTTGGCATAGGCTAGCAGTATGCGAATAGCTTCAAGCCTAGCCACTGGAGCAAAAGTTTCATCAAAGTCAATCCCTTCAACTTGAGTGTAACCTTGAGCAACGGGACGAGCCTTGTTTCTGACAACTTGACCATGCTCATCTTGTTTGTTGCGATAGATCCATTTGGTTCCTGTGATATTGTGCTTGCAAGGATCGGGACGCTTGACCAATTCCCACACATTGTTCAGCTCGAACTATTGAAGCTCTTCTTGCATCACTTGAATCCATTCAGGTTCCATGAAGGCTTCATCAACTTTCTTGGGTTAAGATATAGAGACAAATGCAATGTGCCCACAGAAAATTGCTAGCTGTGTTGCTCTTGAACGAGTGAGTGGACTAGGTGCATTGATGCTATCAATTATCTTCTCAATCTGTACTTCATTCGCAACACGAGGATGAACTAGACGATGATTTTGCCCTTGCTGATCATTGTCTTCATCTTCAGCATTGGCTTTAGGTTGAGAAGTGTCTTCGGGTTGACAAGGTGTAGAAATGATGATTTCCTCTCCAGCCTGTGCCTCTGAAGGTATGATTTCTCCAGTACCCATAAGCTTGATAGATTCACTGGGTGGGACTTCATCTAGCACATTTGGCAGGTGTTCTCTTTGCAAGCCGTTAGTCTCATTGAACCACACATCCACAGCTTCAACCACTTTATTGTGAAAGAGGTTGAAGACTCTGTAGGAGTGCGAATCCTTTCTGTAGCCAAGCATAAAACCTTCATGTGCTTTTGGTGCAAATTTTGAAGTGTGATGTCGATCCTTGATCCAGCACCTAGCACCAAATACTCTGAAGTAACTGACGTTTGGCTTCTTACCAGTTAGTAGCTCATATGATGTCTTCTTTAGAAGCTCGTGAAGATTAACACGGTTGATGACGTGACATGCAATGTCAATGGCTTCAGGCCAGAGTTTCCTTGGAGTCTTATACTCATCGAGCATCGTCCGTGCCATCTCAATGAGGGTTATGTTCTTGCGCTCCATGATGCCATTCTGCTGAGGTGTGTATGGAGCTGAGAACTCATGAGTGATGCCGAATGTATCAAGATAAGTGTCGAGGCCGGTGTTCTTGAACTCTGTGCCATTGTCGCTCCTGATGTGCTTGATCTTGATGCCATAGTTCGTCATGGCACGATTGGCGAATCTTCTGAAGACATCCTGCACTTCATTCTTGTAGAGGATTATGTGCACCCATGTATATCTCGAGTAATCATCAACAATAACGAAGACATAGAGGCAAGCAGTGGTAGTAAGGGTAGTGTAGTGAGTAGGGCCAAATAAGTCCATGTGAAGCAGCTCGAAGGGACGAGACGTCGTCATGATTGTCTCCGAGGGGTGCTTGGCCCTAGTCATCTTTCCAGCTTCGGAGGCACCCCACAGATGATCCTTCTTGAACTTGATTCCCTCGATGCCTACGACATGCTTCTTCTTCGCAAGAATGTCCAAGTTCCTTGAAAGTGCTAGTTATCGACTAGAGGGGGGGGGGTGAATAGGCGATTTTTATGAAAGTCTTCAAAACATGGGAGTTTTGAAGACAAGCAATAAAAAGGAACCTATTAACATGCAGCGGAAGGTAGACTACACTAGACAAGCCATAGTCAAGCAAGTGATGAAGCTAAAGCACGATGACTATTAGCAACTAGGTAGTATGGATCAAAATGGAAGATAGTGTGAAGCCAAACAACAATAGACATCACACAGTGAAGTCAAACAGATAAGACAAGCAAGAAAGAGACTTCACGAAGACAAACTGTAAATAAGTAAAGGAAGAGATAGAACCAATTGCTTGGTGAAGACAAAGGATTTGTTGGACCAGTTCCAGTTTCTGTGACAACTATACGTCTTGTTAGGGAGGCTGAGATTCAACTCAGAAGACTGCGTCTTCACCTTATTCCCCTTGAGCTAAGGACACCCAGTCCTCGCCCAATCACTCTGGTAAGTCTTCAAGGTAGACTTCCAAACCTTCACAGACTTCGTTCACCGGCGATCCATAATGACTCTTGGATTCTTAGAACGCGACGCCTAACCGGCTAGAGGATTCATAGTCCTCAAGTGTAACAAATCTTTAGGTCACGCGGACAGAAAGACTTCAGTGATGCCTAACACTCTTTGGCTCTCGGTGTTTTGGCTTTTGTCCTTGCAAGGATTTCTCTCTCTCAAAAGCTTCGGAGGTGGGTTGCTCTCAAACGACAAAAGCCGTGCACTAACTCTGAGCAGCCACCAATTTATGGTGTAGGGGTGGGCTATTTATAGCCACTAGGCAACCCGACCTGATTTGTCCGAAATGACCCTGGGTTACTAAGGAATTGACACGTGTTCCAACGGTCAGATTTCAAACACACGCGGCAGCTTGACTTGGGCTACAAGTAAAGCTGACTCATTCAACTCTGGATAAGATTTGTTCTCATTGTCTTCACTCGAATACATAGAATTTGGTTGAGCATCACTTCAGTCACTCTGACTTTGTTCACTTGGACCCCACTTAACAGTACGGTGGTTCCTATGACTCAACAAAGAAGAAAAGGAAACTACGAAACAATTATGTCTTCGCACTCCATAGTCTTCACGTGAATGTCTTCTCGAGTCATAAGCTTTGATGTGATTGTCTTCACATACCACCATTGTCTTCAATGTCTTCATACATTTTTGGGGGTCATCTCCGGTAGGTAAACCGAATTAATGAGGGACTACTAACTGTGTTATCCTGCAATTCTCACAAACACATTAGTCCCTCAACCAAGTTTGTCATCAATACTCCAAAACCAACTAGGGGTGGCACTAGATGCAGTTACAATCTCCCCCTTTTTGGTGATTGATGACAAACTGGTTGAAGTTTTTAACGGGAATAAAAGTATGTGAAATTTTGAGGAATTTAGGTATTGTCTTCATAAGTAGCAAAAGGCTCCCTGTCGGTGTCAAAACCGGCGTATCTCAGGTAGGGGGTCCCGAACTGTGCGTCTAGGCGGATGGTAACAGGATACGAGGGACACGATGTTTTACCCAGGTTCGGGCCCTCTCGATGGAGGTAAAACCCTATGTCCTGCTTGATTAATATTGATGATATGGGTAGTATAAGAGTGGATCTACCACGAGATCAAGGAGGCTAAACCCTAGAAGCTAGCCTATGGTATGATTGTTGTAATGTATGTTGTGTCCTATGGACTAAAGCCCTCCGGTTTATATAGACACCGGAGGAGGCTAGGGTTACACAGAGTCGGTTACAATGGTAGGAGATCTACATATCCGTATCGCCAAGCTTGCCTTCCACGCCAAGGAAAGCCCCATCCGGACACGGGACGGAGTCTTCAATCTTGTATCTTCGTAGTCTTGGAGTCCGGCGGACGATGATAGTCCGGCTGTCCGGACACCCCCTAGTCCAGGACTCCCTCACTCCCCCTGAAGATGTGCATATAAGTATTTTGCTTTTGGAATGCAAATGCACATGGCAGGTTGTACTTGTGGAGATCCTCTTCAACCTATGAATGCAATTCATCATGCATGAAAAGATATAATGAAGAAAATGACATGCATAATGAAAAATGGACATCTGCAATATGACTTCATGCGGTATTTATCATCGCACATGCGGAATTTATCATCGCATCCCAGAATAGCAGAAAAAGTAGCAGACGACCATCATGTTTAAGTGTTACAACTCAAAGAACCAAATGTATCAAAAGCGAGAGTTGTAAACGCTTGGCAAAAGTATAGCAACCACCCATATGGACCCGCTTGAAGACTATCAACTCATATGCTTCTCCCCCTTTTGTCAGTAAGGACCAAAAAGGTTTGATGACATAGAGCCTCTACTCGTTCCCATGAGGAGTAGGTGAAGTAGCAGGGTCGTCGTTGAGGTTCGGTGGTGCAGAACAGGGCCGGGCCTGCAAAATTCGGGGCCCTGTGCGAAACTAAAAAAATGGGGCCCTATCTCACAAAAAATGAACTAACAAGCTATTATAATGTGTATATATATAATGTATAATGTACATAATATAATGTCTTACATAACAATTGGACATATAAAAAAAGTCATACCTATCCAAATTCCGATGATCCGATTGATCTAATGAGTAATGGCGAGGGACGAGGCGGGGTGGAGCCAGGATTTGGTTATAGGGGGCCAAGCCAAGTATGGATAAAAAAATCCAGTACAAAAGATAATTGTCGAGAACAAGGTTGAGAACTTGCACACCAGCTTCATTAACATTTTCAGTACTTGACAATTCAATAAGAAAACGAATTAATCTAAATGGTATTTGGCAGCATTTTCACTCCTCATAGTTGAGGAATCTCAGTTTCAGAAGCAAGTCAGCTTAGAAAACGAATTAACTTTTGTATTGTTTGGTAGAGGAATTTTAATTTCTTAATTCTAAACTCATATGGTTGACATAGGAATTTTTACATCACAAATAGGAGCTCATATAGGATAATTTGCATCAGGATAATTCCCAGGACGCATATATGAGATGAGAATCAAGAGAAATTAATATAGTGTGATGGGCTAACCTGCTAGTTTGTTGGCTGAAGCAGTGAAGTACCATGCTATCTGCTACATTGGGAGAAGCAGAGTAGGCAGTAGGGAGATCAAAGTTAGACGTGCGGCAAGGGCACACGGCGGTGGCAGAGTTAGATTTTTTTTTTGAGAAATCTCGCAACTTTATTATATAATAGCAATGTTCATAGGTACACGACGTTGGTCATGGGGGATTCCCAACCAAACATGCCACCCTACTCCTAAGTTACAAGCGAACTTGGTGAGATTATGAGCCTCAAAATTGTGATTTCTACGATCGAAAACAAAAACAACCGAATTGAAAAAGCTTGTACGAAGCATTATTTCGTGTACTATAGCCGAATGCGGACCCCCTGTTCCTTCGTTTATATCTTGAACCACTCCTTTGCAATCCGAGGCAATCATCATGTTTGTCACCTGAAGATATCTGCAAGAGCTAGAGCCTCCCTGCATGCAAAAGTCTCCAGGATTGTGGGTTCAGTTATGCCATGGTAAACAGCCGCCGATGAGCCCAAGTATAATCCTATGTGGTCTCGACACACCGCCGAGACTGCCCCACCGTGTCTGTGGTGCCCAACAGCTCCGTAAATGTTGATTTTCATGGCACCCACCGGTGGCGCTAGCCAATTCCTTGCCCCTCCTCGCGGTGCTGCTACCTATACTTGGCGCTCGTTGGGCTTCTCTAGCTGCTACAGCTCGTTAATATACGAGGTTACAAACAATGAAGTATGCATCGGGGATTGAAAGATGCCTTCGTGGATCGCCTTCCGTCTGGCGTACCATATCGCCCAAAGAGTCACAACCATCATTGTGAATGACTTCTGATCAAGATCATCGTTCAACCTAAACAGCTAGTTCTTGGCGCTAGTCTCCTCATTCTCCGCCATTTGTACCACCAGGCCCGGGTCGATACTGCCCAAGTGCAGCGGGCCGACGCGCATGACACCAGAGCATGACGCCATGAATCGGGAGACCCACACAGCGGACAAGCGTCGCGTGTTGCGATATTCCTTTTGTTCAAAACGTCGGAGAGAGTGGCAGGCTAGGCGCCATAGGAAAACTCCGACCTTTGGTGGCACCGTCAGCGACCAAGGTGAGGACCAGTCCCGCTCCTCTCTGTCCTTGCTCGAAGACCCGCTCCTGCCTTCAAGCCAGTTTCCCGGGTGATTTTAGTTTTGATCATAAACTTGTAAGCCGAGCTCACCGGTAAAAGTCCCTTATTCTCCGGATGCCATGCCCAAAAATCCTCTATGTTGCTCGTGCATACTGGGATCCGCAAAATCTCCTCTGCATCAGTTGGCAAGAACAACGCTCGAACTAGGTTTTCATTCCAAGAACTGTTACTGGAAGAAGTAGCTCTGAAACAAGCTGTGGCGGGTCTTGGAACAGAGACACAATTGGCCGCAATGATCCCTCCTTGGGTATCTAGTTATGATCCCAAATTCTCATAGTCTGATCATTGCCAATCCTCCGGATTATGCCCTGTTTTAGAATGTCTCGCCCCTCTAGGATAGCTCGCCAGATCTGCGATGGATGTGAACCCAACTCTTCCATAAGAAACTCCGTGTTTGGGAAGTAGGATGTCTTGATAATCCTTGCACTCAGTGATGATGGATCATGCAGCACCCTCCACGTCTGTCTGGCTAACAGTGCTAAATTAAAGAGTTCGAGGTCTCTAAAACCCAATCCTCCCAAATACTTTGGCCTCGTCATTACCTCCCATGATACCCAAGCTGGTTTCCGTTGCCCCTCCTTGCAACCCCACCAGAACTTACAGATGATGGACTTTATATGTTCACATAAACCTATAGGGAGCTTGAAACATGACATGGAATAAACCGGGATAGCTTGTGCAACCGACTTGATTAGTACCTCCTTGCTCCCAGCAGACAAGCACTTGCCCATCCAACCCTTCACCTTGTCCCACACCCGCTCGCTCAAGTGTTTGAAGGTGCCCTTTTCTTAATGTCCAACATCTGTGGGCATACCAAGATATCTGTCACTTAAGGACTCATTAGGAACTTGGAGACACCCCTTCACAACATCTCTAATGATCCGTGGGCATCCTTTAATGAAAAAATAGATGATTTTTCCTTGTTAATCCATTGACCCGAGGCCATGCAATAAGTATCCAAAAGGTGTGACACTTCTTCTGCTCCATCGACGCTTGCCTTGAAGAACAACAGTCTATCATCCGCGAATAAAAGGTGGTTCACCGACGGAGTCGATGGAGCCACCTTGATGCTGCTGAGCTGGGATGATCCAATATGAGATTTTAACAGGCACGAAAGGCCCTCTGCTGCCAACAAGAAAAGGTATGGAGAGATGGGGTCTCCCTGACGAATACCTCTACATGGTGAAAATTCTTCTGATTTGCATCCATTAAACATAATTGAAAAAGAAACTGTTCTGACCATGTTCATGACAATGGAGACCCATGGTGCTGCAAAACCTAGTTTCCTCATGATAGCTACCAAATAGTTCCACTCCACTCGATCATATGTCTTCATCATGTCGAGCTTTAGAGCACAATAGTTATTGTTCTTTGACTTATTCCTCTTCATAAAATGCAAACACTCATAAGCTGAGATTATGTTAATTACGGACAAAAGAACGGAGTCCAGGAGACTAGATCGAAGATTACGTTGTCGACTGGCCGCTAGTGGGCTTTTACTATGGGCTTTTTCATTTGTAGTACACATTGAGAACTTGAGATGAGGGCCAAACTGCGATTATGCGCTCATTGCCTATACGTCTCCAAGTCCAGGAGGCGACATTTCCGGGAGCTCCTAGTCAGCGCCTTCGGTGCCAACTAGGGGTTCCAGCGCCTACGCTATCGCGCTCTTGGGCCGGCCCAGAATGGGGACGCGACCGAATGGAAAAGAGAAAAAATGTCGAGAGAAATAATCGAACCTGTGACCTCCAGTTGGCTGATTCGCCGCGCTAACCACTCGGCCGCTTAGGCATATGTGATAAACTAAATATTTTCAAGTCTTTTCTTGTTTCCTCCTTTCTTTTTTTCCCTTTTCCTTTTTTACATTTATCATTTTTTTCTTTTTCTTTCTTTTCTTTCTTGTATGATGACATTTTTTCAATTCGTGAACTCTTTTCAACTTAGTGAACTTTTGTCACTTTTGGATGAACTTTTTCAAATACGATGAAATTTGAAAAAAGCTCGTCGGATTTGGAAAAAGTTCACTAATTTTAAAAAAGTTCATCGTATTTGAAAAAGTTCATCGATATTGAAAAAAAGTTCATCAAACTTGAAAAAAAAACTTCATTGGATTTGAAACAAAAGTTCATCAAACATGAAAAATGTTCATCGGATTTGAAAAAAATTTCATCATAATTGAACAAAGTTCGTCGAATCTAAAAAAAATTCCTCGAATCTGAAAAAATTTCATCAATTTTGACAAAAAGGTCAGCGGATTAGAAAAAAAGTTCAGTGAATTATAAAAAAGTTCATCAAATTCTAAAAAGGAAAGGAAAAAAAGGAAAACAGAAAGTATAAAAGAAAAAAGAAAAAAGGAAAGACTAAAAGACGGGAAGCTTTGCTTCTTTGCAGATCTCTCTTTTTGGTGGGGTGGCAAACCTAGCGTGGTGACACAAAGGAGGTCTCTAGTTCGATTCACCAAGAGCGCATTGTTTTTTGCGACATAAACCAATGAGAAGAAAAAATAAACGGGCCGGCCCAGCTGCTGGGAGGTGGTGTGCGCTGCAGGAGCCCGTTAATGAAAATGCACGTTAACCGGTGCCTACAGTGCCAAATAGGATTTGCCGGCGTTTCTTTGGTTCTTGTAGGCATGATCGATTCGAGAGTTGCGAGCTGCCGATCCCGATCTTGTAGCTTTTTTTAGGGAATCCCGATCCCTGTAGCGATAGGACAAGGAGTGCGCTCGATCGATGGCCTCGTCGCCTCTCCAGCCCAACTCCAGCATCACAAGGCCCAATAGCGCTAAGTTTTTTTCTTTTTAATACTAGGTCTGTATAAAAATTTGGGGCCCCTCAGAATTTTGGGCCATGTGCGGGCCGCACTTTTGGCACCACTATGGGCCCGACCCTGGTGCAGAAGAACTTGGTGCAGTGTCGACACGCGCTGAAGTTGGAGGTGGTGAAGTAGCATCATCTTCATCATCAATGACTCTAGCATTAACAGTTGCAGCTGAGGATGAATAGTCAGAGTCTTCAAGTGAGGGAGTCCGACGCAAGACAACATTCCTGGGAGGAGTGGAATCAAACATGAATCTCTCTGTGAAGCCATCATCTTGAAGATCAGCTTTAGCACTGAGCAATGTCTGACTCTTCCACGATCTCCGACAGGCTTCGTGAGTGACAAATGCATTCTTGGTGGCAAGGTCGTGAATGCGGTTGACATCCACCAAGAGGCTTTGCATCTGATGCTTTAGCCATTAGTGATGCTTATCTTGCTTTTGATGCAAGGCAACGAGAAGCTCTGGGTCATTGAGAACACGAGAACGCTTTCGAGGCCTTTGAGCTATTGTGCTTTCAGTGGCTTCATTATGGGCACGATGAGGTGCATGTGTATTGCCAGCCAAAGGATAAACACGAGTGGCAGCCAGAACTCCTTCAATGGCTGAGTGAAGCTTTGGTGATCGGCATTGTGAAGACAAATTGGCTCCTTGACAAGCTCTGGGTATATGGCTTTGACAGACAGATCAACCTCTGGCAAGAATATCAGATGGTTGCGCGCAGACGGCTGATAGTTGACAGCAGAGTGAAGCTTGATAAGGCGCATAACCCATGGAGCGTAGAACTTCAGACCAAAGAGATCAGAGCTAGATGCAGCCAATTGCCTGATGAAGAAATCTTGAGCATTGAAGCTGATGCCATTGAAGATATAGAAAACCAATGTCTTCATTGCTCCTTTAAGCTTCGCTGCAGGAGAATGTCCCTTGATAGGCCATAGAGTTCGCCTGATAATATGATAAATAGTGCGGGGCAGATACTCTAGGTCTTCAACAAAGAATTCCCTTGGATATTCAGCGTCGCATGGCAGTGGCTTCATCATGCTCAGCATTTGGCTCATGTTGGGATCAGGCTTCTGGGAGATGCTCTCCAAAGCATTGCGGTGAAGCTGACAACCAGGTTCATATAGTTCACCTGGAGTGGGCAGACGAGTGAGCTCAATAATGTCAAGAGCTTTGGCTTCATGATGAACATTGCCTGTCATCCACTCAAGGATCCATCTCTTCGGATCCCTGTTGTAGCCGCGAATGTGGAGGGTGGCATAGAATTGCAGCAGAAGCTCTTCATTCCAGTGCTCTTTATCAGTCACAAATTGCAGTAGACCAGCATCTCGGAAATAGTCAAGGGCTTCTTCTAGGCTGGGTAGTCCAGCAATAGCTTCGCAGTCTAGGCACATATGGGGAAAGATGCGCCCTTGATCATAAAGAACACACGAGTAGTAACTGCGTTGCTGATACCTCCAGAACCGATCAAATGAAATTATTGGCCTTGAGTATCGATTCTTGTCACTGTCAAAGAAGGTGTTGTGTGCAATGAAGCCATTCACATTGAAAGATCCCGGTGAAGTTGCAATACCTGGAAACCTTGGCAGCCTTGGTTTTGGCTTCTGGACCTGAGGCCTGTGCTCCACATGATAGTCAAATTGTGGTTCGGGAGCAGGAGGAGGAACCAGAATGGGCCAATGAACCATGACAGGTTGGCCGCCGTCAAAAGCCAGCTCAATGGTATGAGGCCTTAGCGGCGGTATAGGAGCACCGACATTGACGTGAGGTGCAAGTGGTATAATGGCTTCAGGTGCAATATTGACTTCGTGTGTAGTAGAAGCTTCAGGCTCATGAACTTTTGGCACCACATTGACTTCAGGCGCCACATTTGCTTCAGCCATGACAATGTCATTGGCTTCAGTATTGGTGTTGGTGGCCGCCTCAATGTTATCAACCTCCACTTGAGTAGCTGGAGGGTCGGACACGTTCTCCTCAAGAACAACTTCTTGGTTGGACGGGGGTGTAACAACACATTCTTCTTCTTGACGGGGTTCTTCTTGTTCATCGGCTGATGCAGCCGGAATGTCGTCAGCAGCTTTGGCTTCAGACTCTAAGATGTTCACAGTTGGAGTGGCTTCAGGAAACACTTGGCGTGATATTGAGTGGTGGTGCTCTTCTCCTTCTGGAACACTCGAAAGAGTGACTTGGGGCCTTAGTCCTTTGCGAAGCCTATGAAATACGGGCGACGCTTGTGGAGATGGGGTTGGCTGGGCCTCAAAGTCATCATCATCAAGCACCGGACTGGTGACTAGAGTTGGGGGAGTACTTGGTGATTCTTCTTCACGGGGGGAGTCTTGAGGGTGATTAGCCCACGAATCATCTTGAGCAATTGGCGTCAAAGGACGACCAATGCTGATGAGTTCGCTGTTCGTGAAACAGGAGATGATACCATTTTGTGCTCGACCTGAGGAAGGACTTCATCATCATCTACATTGTCTTGGGGACTGTCAGTGTCAAAACCGGCGGATCTCGGGTAGGGGGTCCCGAACTGTGCGTCTAGGCGGATGGTAACAGGAGACAAGGGACGCGATGTTTTTACCCAGGTTCGGGCCCTCTCGATGGAGGTAAAACCCTACTCCTGCTTGATTGATATTGATGATATGGGTAGTACAAGAGTGGATCTACCATGAGATCAAGGAGGCTAAACCCTAGAAGCTAGCCTATGGTATGATTGTTGTAATGGTTGTTCGTCCTACGGACTAAAACCCTCCGGTTTATATAGACACCAGAGAGGGCTAGGGTTACACAGAGTCGGTTACAATGGTAGGAGATCTACATATCCGTATCGCCAAGCTTGCCTTCCACGCCAAGGAAAGTCCCATCGGGACACGGGACGAAGTCTTCAATCTTGTATCTTCATAGTCTTGGAGTCCGGCTAATGATGATAGTCCGGCTATCCGGACACCCCCTAGTCCAGGACTCCCTCAGTAGCCCCTGAACCAGGCTTCAATGACGATGAGTCCGGCGCGCATATTGTTCGGCATTGCAAGGCGGGTTCCTCCTCCGAATAATTCATAGAAGATTGTGAACACCAGTATAGTGTCCGGCTCTGCAAAATAAATTCCACATTCCACCGTAGAGAGAATAATATGCACACAAGTTCAATCTGCTGACGTATTTTGTGGCATGACGTCACACCACCACCAAGCCTTTACTTGAATCGTTTTTTATTATGCCACCTCAGCACGTTTAGCGAAGCGGTTTCCTTGGCACGTCTTGTCGAAGCAGAGATCGTGTTCCCCTTATTCCGGGATTCCCATCAATACGGACGTGGGTAACCCAACCGCGCCATTGATGGTGGCGCTTGGGAGATAAGCGAGTTTTACCATGCCGGTGGGGACGCATAGTCTTCGTCCGCCCATATATAAGGGGATAAGGATCCACCTTTTTTACCTACGCGTTCTTCCTCCTTTGCTTATCCATCTCCGCGCACTCGAGCTCCAGCGCCCAAGTCCGCACATCTCGTCTCAACCTTCTCCAGCCATGTCCGGAGCGGGAGGCAAGTGGATGGCCTCGTCCGTTACGGAGGGGCACATTGAGAAGCTGCGCGGTGCCGGATACCTATCCAGCGACATCGCGCACCGGCTGCCCGACGAGGGGCAGCTCATCCCCACCCCCATGCCTCATGAGAGGGTCGTATTCCTTCCCCACTTCCTCCGCGGACTGGGCTTCCCACTTCATCCCTTCGTCTGGGGGCTCATGTACTACTACGGCCTGGACTTCCATGATCTGGCGCCAAACTTCATCCTCAACATCTCGGCGTTTATCGTCGTGTGCGAGGCCTTCCTCTGCATCCAGCCCCACTTCGGCTTGTGGCTAAAACCCTTCAATGTCAAGCCGAAGGTGGTGAAGGGCGTCCAAGCGGAGTGCAAAGGCGCCATGGTGGGCAAAATGCCCAACGTCATCTGGCTCGAGGGTGCCTTCGTGGAGTCCGTCAAAGGGTGGCAATCGGGGTGGTTCTACATCACCGAGCCGCGTGACCCTAAATGGGCGGCGGCCCCCGAGTTCAGATCTGGTATCCCCATGCAGCTCACCTCCTGGAAAGAGAAGGGCTTGCTATGGGGTAGTTCGGAGGAGCTGACAGGATTCCAGTCCTGTCTCCAGACCCTGGTGAACAAGAAGCTTAAGCTTGTCAATGTGATTCAGGTCATGCTCGTCCGCCGGATTCTCCCCTGCCAGCAGCGGGCCTTCAATTTGTGGGAGTTCAATCCGGCACAGCACCGGACCCTGAGCGGGCTCTTCGACATGACGTACGAAGCTGCCTGGAGGGTGCTGTTCAAGGGCGGAGAAGCCCCCGCGTCTGCAACTGAAGATCGCGGATTCAGCACCAAGCGCCCGGCCGACAAGGTAAGCTTTGTTATCCTTTACGGGACACTTATTTCTCTCATAGTTTGACTCTATGTGGGATCTAAAACTCCCAATGCCTTTAACAGGACTGGCAGAGGACGTCCGGACTGGTCGACTGTCCGGCTCCCCTTCCCGAAGACCCAGCGGACACCCGTTTGACGGGGCTGCTGGTTTCGGCCCTTTACGTGGTGCCGGAGAAGAAGGCCAAGAAGAAGGCCATGGGAACCCGAAGGAGTTCCCGGCGCCAGGTGGTATCGGACTCCTCCCCCGAAGACGAGGAGGAGAAAGAGGACTCTCCCCAGGAGGGGGGAGAGCGGAAGAGGAAGGCTTCCCCAACGGGGGAGGCCGAAGGGTCCAAGAGGGGAAGGACCCTTCCTCCGGACAGCTCCGCCAACGCCGACGACGACAACGAGGGGTGGCCCTCAAGGGCCAAGCCCCCGGCAAGATCGTAAGTATCCGGATTCCTGAATGATTTATAATTTCTCTTTTGTGCCACATAGTGTCCTTCTAATGCCGCATACAACCTATAGTCCGGCCGAGGACGATTTTCCCGCTTCTTCGAGCGGGTCCTTTGCTCCGTCGGATGTGGATTCCATTCCGACCGCCTCCACACCTCGTGATGCTGAGGACGCCGAGGTGGGATCCCAGGAGGGGACCCGCCAGGAGGGGGAGGCTCCGGAGGTGCCACACGGCAACCTCCCGGACTTCACACCGAACTCCGCGTTGGAACCCGCAGTGGTTCCGGAGTCCGGCGGGCGGCCCCTTCGTAAGAAGGGCAAGACCGTGACACCAGCAGCCTCCGTCCAATCGGAGGCGCCGGACAACTTGTTGGAGGTGCTCAATGGCGCTTCCATCAAGGAAGAACACCGCACTATCATGAGTGCGGTGATTCAGAAGGTTCAGCTCGCCAAGAGCGGGCTGACCGAAGCCTGCAGCAGCCTTCTAACAGGCTTTGAGGTTAGAAGTTTTAAAATATGTAATGTAATACCGCATAGACAGTAGCCCCTGATGCTCGGTTTGGTGTTCGGAAAGAAAAGCCGGACTGAGGATCTAAAAAGATATACGCAGGAGTTCTAAAATTTATGTCAATATGGGGTTGCAGGCTGCGCTGCTGACCTTTGCCGCATTAACTGCGGAGGTCGGTGCTTTGAAGCAGGACCTCGAGCGGTCCGAGAGCGAGCTCGGCCTTGCCAAGAAGCAGCTCAAGGACAAAGAAGTTGAGTAACACCGTATTAAATTTGTACCTTACAGAAAAGGATTTTGGTTGCAATAGAAATAACAAGGATAACGTGGGCACTGCAGGGGCCACGTACGAGGTGGCGACCCTGAAGGAGGCCGTGTCCGCGGCCGAACGTAATGCGGCGGCGGAACAAGCGGAGCGACAGAAGCAGGAGGCGCGGGTGGTGGAGGTGCGGCAAGAGCTCCAGGCTCTCATGGAAAAGCATTTGAGTTAGGAGCGCGACTCGAAGACTCGAGAGTCCGAGCTTGCCTCGGCTCTTGAGAGTGCCAAAGCCGCTAAGGCCGAGGCCCATAAGGCCCTTCAGGAGATTGAGGCGGTGAAGAAAATAGCGGCGGGTAAGGCATTTTTCATGCAAAGCAAGCATGTGAATGTGAATTACCTCTTACTTACCCGAATTCGGAGCTCTCTAGGAGCGTTTGCAGATCTGCCTCGCAGCATGTCTGATGCCGCCGCATTCTACCGGGCCGAAGAGGGGAGCTCAACGGAGAAGGTCTTCTGGTCTCAGTATGCTGAGGCCGGACATCCGGTGCCCCTTAGCGACCAGCTGAAGCAGCTGGTCGAGCTCCACAAGGTAGCCGAGCAGGCCATGAAGGGCCTCATAGTCCGGCTGTGGCCTGAAGAGGCCATGCCTGGGAGCTACTTCGGCCTCGTGCGGCGGCTGGTGGATGCGTGCCCCTGGGTGGAAGTCATCAAGCGTTCCGCCTGCATTGAAGGTGCCCGTCGGGCCCTTGCCCGCGCAAAGGTGCACTGGGGCAGGCTGGATGCTGAGAGGCTTCTGACGGACGCGCCGCCGGCGGGCAAGGAGTATCGTACGCCCGAAATGTACTATAAGAGTGTCCTAAAGGGTGCCCGCAAGATTGCGGATGAGTGCCCCAAAGATGTAATTTTTGAGTAGACTCGCAATGTGTTATCCTGTGTGCTGAAAACTTTGTTCATATGCGCTAAGCAACGCTTATTGATTTAAAATATTACCTTCTGTGCGGCCGTTTATCAAATCTGAGAGATGGCAAGTCGTCGGCTTCAGCCCCCATGCCACGAGTGCTGGGGTGTTCGGGATAAACTTGAGCGCTCTTGTTCCCATTTTTGGGTCCATCTAGGGAGGCGCTCAACACAACGAACAAGGCAACCGGACTTATAATGCTTGAACACTCTCACTTAGCCATAGAATTCTATAATTTTAAATTTCGGTGAAGCCCCTAGTGTTCAGAAGACCGAGTTCGGGGCGCTATCCACGCCTGGGCCGGACGAAGCCGGTTCCTCGCTCTAAGAGGCATAAGTCTTTAGGGACTCGAAAAGACCTCTCGAACAGCGACCAGCTCTCGCCTTATCATGACGGTCAGTTTTAGCTTTCTCCACTGAGGCGCTCGCCCAGCTCAACCGGGGCGCAATCGCAGTGGTTCTCCCAGTGCTACCTTAGCTGATAGAACGGAACGTAAGGTACCAAAACATGGGAGCCGGGCAAACCCAACTATTGACCCAAGACATGATTCGGAGCCGATGCATATAGTGCCATAAGTTCGGGGTGCCGCACTTGTGAAAGTGTTTGGACTTATCACACCATAATGCGGGGAACAAAAGCCCCTGGTGTATTCGGCCGTACCAAAGTGTACGGATGCAAGATGTCATAAATGAACATATATGTAAAAAAAGGAATGCAATTATAAGCGAAAAGTGATGCATTGTTTATTCAAGGAATTCTGCCATGAGTGCAGAATGATACAAATAGTGCGGTAAGCAAGGGTTGGACTATTAGAAATGTCTCCCTCCAGGGGTAGGCTACGGAATGGTGTATTAAACAGATTTAATGCTCATAATGGCGACCACCTGAGTATTTGTCGTAGCCTTTGTCCTTCCCTGGCTGTTGCATCATGAGTTCGGCAGATTCACCGCCGGACAGGGTCTCTGGTGAACGGAGTCCTGTGGAAAAATAAAAAAAGAAAAAGAAAAAGAGCGACACACTTGGGAGCCCCTGGTGTGGTTGAGCCACACTCTGGGCCTGTCGTGGTCGTGCCCCTCCCCCTATGCCCATGGTATCTCTAGAGCGTAATGATGTACGCGAAGGGCTAGTCTTGCAATCATGCAAGGGCTGGGGTTGGGGCCGCATTGCTACGCGTGCTCGGAACGTGCCAGGTGGTCTTGATGTATGTTACTTCGGGCGCGTTTGGCCATGTCCGGTTGTTTAACGGCCGGACTCGAAAATTGCCTTAAGAGGCTGCTCTGTACTTCTGCCGCGAGAGCCGCAGTGTGTTCCTCCATTCGGAGGGAGCGTTCAGTGTTTCCGTTGACCATGATGACTCCACGAGGGCCTGGCATCTTGAGCTTAAGGTATGCATAATGCGGCACCGCATTGAACTTTGCAAACGCGGTTCGTCCGAGCAGAGCGTGATAGCCACTACAGAACGGGACTATGTGGAAGATTAACTCCTCGCTTCGAAAATTATCCGGGGATCCGAAGACCACTTCCAGTGTGACTGAGCCTGTACAATTGGCCTCAACACCTCGTATGACGTCTTTGAAGGTTGTCTTTGTAGGTTCAATCCTTGAGGGGTCTATGCCCATCTTGCACACTGTATCCTGATAAAGCAGGTTCAGGCTGCTGCCACCGTCCATCAGGACTCTAGTGAGGTGAAATCCATCGATGATTGGGTCTAAAACCAATGCGGCGAATCCGCCATGGCGGATACTAGTGGGGTGGTCCCTTCGATCGAAAGTGATCGGGCAAGAGGACCATGGATTGAACTTCGGGGCGACTGGCTCCATCGCATATACGTCCCTAAGTGCACGCTTCCGCTCCCTCTTGGGTATGTGGGTTGTGTATATCAGGTTTACCGTCCGCACTTGTGGGGGAAAACCCTTCTGTCCTCTACTATTCGGCGGCCGGGTCTCTTCCTCGTCATCGCTATGCAGCCCCTTGTCATTGTTTTCGGCAATTAACTTGCCTGCCTGCTTGAATACCCAACAATCTCTGTTGGTGTGATTAGCTGGCTTTTCGGGGGTGCCATGTATCTGGCAAGAGCGGTCGAGTATTCGGTCCAAATTGGACGGACCCGGAGTAGTTCTTTTGAATGGCTTTTTCCGCTGACCGGGTTTAGAGCCTCTGAATCCGGCGTTGACTGCCGTATCCTCAGTGTTATCGCCGTTAACGCGGTGTTTGTTTTTGTTGCGACGTGACCTGCCATTGCGGTCCTTGTTGTCCGGACTGCCAGAATTTTTGCTGAGGTTGTTACTGCGAGCTAGCCAGCTGTCCTCTCCCGCACAGAAGCAGGTCATGAGTGATGTGAGGGCTGCCATGGATTTCAGCTTTTCCTGTCCTAGGTGCCGGGCCAGCCACTCGTCGCGGATGTTATGTTTGAAGGATGCGAGGGCCTCTGCATCCGGATAGTCGACGATTTGGTTTTTCTTTGTTAAGAACCGTGTCCAAAACTGTCTGGCCGATTCGTCTGGCTGCTGAATTATGTGGCTTAGGTCATCGGCGTCTGGTGGTCGCACATATGTGCCCTGGAAGTTGTCGAGGAATGCGGCTTCCAGGTCCTCCTAACACCCAATTGACTCTGTGGGCAAGCTGTTAAGCCAATGCCGAGCTGGTCCTTTAAGCTTGAGTGGGAGATACTTGATGGCGTGGAGATCGTCACCGCGGGCCATATGGATGTGAAGAAGATAATCTTCGATCCAAACCGCGGGGTCTGTTGTGCCATCGTAGGACTCAATGTTCACGGGTTTAAACCCTTCAGGGATTTGATGATCCATTACTTCATCTGTGAAGCATAATGGGTGTGCGGCGCCTCTATACTGGGCAATATCACGACGTAGCTCAAGAGAGCTTTGTCTGTTGTGTTCGGCCCGGCCGGAGTTGCTATATCCGACGCGACGATAGTCGTCGTGGATCGTGGGGCGCCCATGTGATCCGTAGATAGATCGTGATTGTTTTGCCTTGTCCTCCAATATATCACGCAAGTCCGGCGCATTCCCCCGTGGCTTCGCACTTTTCGAGCGGTGCCGGGATACGGTTCTGGCGGAGGGCCTAGATGCCTCTCTGTCGCGACCACGAGGTGGTCGGTCTGCCGTATTGTGCGCTGGTGATGAAGGTTTATATGCCTCCTCCTCTAATCGGGGGAGCAACTTGCGTTTTGGGTAGCTTTTGGAGGGGCGTTCGAGTTCATACTCTTCGGCCGCGAGAACCTCGGTCCATCTGTCGGCCAGCAGGTCTTGATCAGCTCGAAGCTGTTGCTGCTTTTTCTTTAGGCTGTTCGCCGTGGCCATTAGCCTGCGTTTAAAACGCTCTTGTTCGACGGGATCCTCGGGCACGACGAATTCGTCGTCGTTGAGGCTTGCCTCGTCTCCGGAGGGAGGCATGTAATTGTCATCCTCTATCTCCTCGTCGGCCGCTCTCTCTTGAGGGCTGGCTTCTCCGTCCTCCTTTGCTGAATCTTGCTGGAGGGGGTTGTCTTCGGCACTCTCTGGGGTGTTATTATCTCCGGTGCCGGAATCTCCATTCTTGCTGTGGCGGGATTTAGAGCGGCGCCGCTGACGTCGGCGCTTGGGCTGTTTCTTAGAGGAATCTGCCTCCACTGCTTCTTCGCCGTCCCCATCCTTTGGGGTGTCCACCATGTATATGTCGTATGACGAGGTGGTCTTCCAGTGCCCCGTAGGCGCTGGTTCTTGGTCGTCTATGGCATCGTCGTCCATACCGTCGATGTCTTCGGAGTCGTAGTCTAGCATGTCGGTTAGATCGTCGACAGTGGCTACAAAGTGGGTGGTGGGTGGGTTTTGAATTTCTTCGTCATCCGCATCCCAACCATCCTGACCGCAGTCCGGCCAGGGCTCTCCTGATAATGAGAGATACTTTAGCGAATTAAGGATGTCGCCAAAGGGTGAGTGCTGAAAGATGTCCGCAGCGGTGAACCCCATGATTAGCGCCCAATCGGATTCGATTAGCAGGGGCGCAGGAGGTTTGGAGTCCGGCAAGGAATTCGGCACCTCGGAGTCACGAGCTTTGCAAGGGACAAGGTCAGTATTCGGCTCTATCGGCGCAGACGATGCAGCCCCCGAGGCGGTGTCCAGCCACCTGTCCTCGATCTGCGCGGTCGGCTCCGAACTATGGGTCAGAGCGGACTCGTGTGCGGCCTTCAGGGTACTGTCCGATGGCAGAGCTAAATCATGCCCATCGTGACAGTGCGGCGCGCTCGGCTGTGGCTCGAATCCATCGAAGATCAAGTCTCCGCGGATGTCAGCTGTGAAGTTTAGGCTTCCAAATCTGACCTGATGGCCAAGTGAATTGGCCAGCAGTGCAAAGCCGCCGAACACGAAGATCTGTCCGGGGAGAAAAGTCTCACCCTGGACTGCGTCGTTGGTGATGATCGAAGGAGCCATCAAGCCTATCGGTGACGACACAGAGGAACTCTCAATGAAAGCACCAATGTCGGTGTAAAAACCGGCAGATCTCGGGTAGGGGGTCCCGAACTGTGCGTCTAGGCGGATGGTAATAGGAGACAAGGGACGCGATGTTTTTACCCATGTTCGGGCCCTCTCGATGGAGGTAAAACCCTACTCCTGCTTGATTGATATTGATGATATGGGTAGTACAAGAGTGGATCTACCACGAGATCAAGGAGGCTAAACCCTAGAAGCTAGCCTATGGTATGATTGTTGTAATGGTTGTTCATCCTACGGACTAAAACCCTCCGGTTTATATAGACATCGGAGAGGGCTAGGGTTACACAGAGTCGGTTACAATGGTAGGAGATCTACATATCCGTATCGCCAAGCTTGCCTTCCACGCCAAGGAAAGTCCCATCCGGACACGAGACGAAGTCTTCGATCTTGTATCTTCATAGTCTTGGAGTCCGGCTGATGATGATAGTCCAGCTATCCGGACACCCCCTAGTCCAGGACTCCCTCAGGGACCAATGTCTTCAGCTGCGATGTGGTCAACAGCTGGATCTGCTTGAGCTTAGGGAGCCTCTGTGGTAGCAGGCTCGTGAACTATCAATCGACGCTCTTGGTGTGTGGACGTAGTACGAGCAACTGAGATTGGCTCGATGACAAGGGGCTCTGTGTGAGCAGCCTGATCTTTCTTCTTTGTTTTTCTTTTCTTGGTTGGTGGAGCATCATTAGTGGTGTTCTTGGACTAGCGCTTTTTGGCTTCGGCTTCGGCTGTCCTTGTTTTCTTGAGTTCTGAAGCTACTGTGGGGACTTTTGTCTTCATGCCTGTCATACTGGCGGGGAAGAAAATGCGAGGTTCTTCCCGCCTGGATGCTTCAGCTGGGTCCACAGCAGGCTTCTTCTTCTTGGCAGCGATCTTGGGGTCAATGCCTGGACGCCCAAGTGCCTTGCGCTTCTCGGCTTCATTGTGAGCTTGAACACATTTGGCAGTGAGGTGTCTCATTCGTTCTCGTGAACCTTTTGCTTCTTCACGTTTCTTGTGAAACGCCTCCTTGAGCTCATGCATCATTTGCTTGAAGTTTTGGACATCAGTCACACTGAGCTTGGCCATGTGCTTCTTGAACTGGGCTTTTTCATAGTCAATTTTGTTCTTCAGTTCAACAATCCTCTGAGCTAGAGCCAGCTCAGGAGCAGTGGCTCCATGGAAGGAGACGCTGAGGCCAATTGGGAGCTGAAGATCATCAAAACTGAGGTTTGGGATGTCAAACCACTCATCAATGAAGTTGTTCAATATGTCCATGTCAAAGAGGGGAAAGTCGTTGAAGATTTCCGCCTCTTGCTTGCTCTTTATCAGCAGCTCGAGAGCATCGTCGCCAAGATCTTCATCACTTGAAATATCAATGGCTCCGATCTCATTCCTCAGAATGGCAGCTGGGGTCAGGGCTTGTCCAGAACTCTTGACAATTTTCTTCTGGGGCTTCTCTTACTTCTTCAAGACGCGAGATAGATCTTTAGAATGCACAGTAGGTGCAGGAGGAGCAGTGGCCAGAGGCTTCACACGCGAAATGCTTGGTGAAGCAGCATGTTTCGAAGCCTTTGGTTTCTTTTGCTTTGGAGGCTTCGGCGGAGCAGGAGCTTCATCAGAATCAGCTTCTTCTCCAGACTAATCCACTGTGGCCCTCTGAGCGGCGATGTAGGAGAGGATACCACCAAAGTTGTTGAAGGGGCCGATGACATTGGGATTGGCATCGCGTGTGCCATCAGCCCGAGGAGAAGAAGGACCAGGATTGAAGTTGCATCCGAGGCTCTTCTTGCTCTTTACTGCAGAGTCCTTGGCAAACTTGTAGTTGCGCTTGAACAAACTATCTTCACGACACCATAATAGAGACGATGGGTCGGTATCAGCAGGCTGTGGTCCACGGACCATACAAGGGTAGAAGCCCTGAGCAATAGCTTCAGATTTGGTCTTGGGTTGAAGATTTTTATCGAGAATATCTCCCCAAGGACGCTTGATGGCATTCTTTTCAGCATATTCCTTGGTGACGAATCTGTACTTGAACCATTGCTCGGCCCAATATCTTCGAACCCATTGGATTCGTGTTTTGCGTTGGCCATAGCTCTCTTCAGGATCAGTTTTGTATAACTCATAAAGATCTTCAAGCAAATCCATTGAAGTGCCCCCACGGCGCAGTCTGCCTCCCTTCCTTGCCGACTTTTCAGTGGGCATGTAGTACAGACTGAATGGCTTCAAAACTATCAAAGGCTTCCGTCTGCTGGTGGGACAAGAACTAGCTTCAGGAGAATTGATGTGATGCTGTAAGAACTCTGCAAATGAATGCAGACTACAAGAACCAAGGGATTCTCCCACGGACATGTACCTGTGACAACATTAGAGATGCGAGGGAAGGGGAAGAGGTCATATGCATTCTCAGAAGATTTTGAAGATAAATCAGTTTGAAGACATTGACCTCATAGCACGAAGACATTCACTTATATGTTGAGAGTTGGTGCTAGATTTGTACGAATCCAAGAATAGGTACAAATGAGGAATCTAACTATGTGTGAAGCACAAGTGAATATACTAGGCATATTATGAGATGCAGAACAGGATAGATCCAAATTTGTGGCCTCAGAAACCACTTGTGGTGAAGAAAGATGAATCTATCAGATCAAAAAGGCAGTAAAAAGTGAGTTTGAATTACCACACGAAGAACTGCTAGACGGAGTAGAGAGGAGGCCGAGCAGTTCGATCTTCCATGCCCTAACTTGGCGACGGATGTCGGTGTTCTGGGAACGGGGGTCCCCAGACTTGCCTGCCTGCGGCCTGCGGTGTGGCTCGAGTGGTGGACCAGTACGACCCTCTTCATCAGCGCCAGACTCAAGACCCTCGCGAGGGACCAAGCCTCGCGGGGCGGACGACATGAGGCTTCCTTAGGAGCGGCCTCACCAGGCAGGCTCGCGAGGAGGCGGAGAGATCAAGGCAGGGGTACCTCGCGAGGTGCTCGTGATGCAAACCGTGACGATCGAGACCAGGCGGGCGCCGGCCCGTGCAGTGTCCTTGTTTCCTCTTTGGTGCAAAGGGAGCAAGCACAAGCGTGGTGTACCGAGGCATCAGGCAAAGGTTACCATTTCAGTGCAACGAGACCAAGACCAGTAGAGCGGCAGGGTGGAGGTCACCGTGGAGCCCAAGACAGCGTCATCACCAATGCCTTTGGCAGCCGAAGACCAACTTTAGTCAGGATAACTTGTACTAGATGTTGTCCTTCAAAATGGACGTTGTTGGCTCCCTTCCCGCTCAATATTTGGGAAGAGGACCAGGGCCTCTATAAATAGGGCTAGCGACCATAGAAGAGGACAGAGTGTCCTCATCAGATCAATAGGCGATCGAACTCATCCAAGTAGTTCATCGCACCAGCTCAAGAACACCTCTCGCGAGGCTGTTCATCCTTTGTACTGTTCATCATCCGCCCCTGAGGCAATCCACCACACCACACATTGGAGTAGGGTATTACACCACAACGATGGCCCGAACCAGTATAAATCTTGTGTCCCTTGTGTTGTTCGTCGTTTTAGCTTAGATTCTCGTGAGGCGACCAGACACGGATTGGTAGGGGGAAGATCTTCGCACGCACCCCAGAGTTTGAACCTTAAGGGTCTGCCGGAACCCAATATCCGACATTTGGCGCGCCAGGTAGGGGTGCGCCAAAGCTCTCCCTTCCGTCGGCTCACTCTCCGTCAGCACCGCACTTCTCCCTCATGGCGGACATCGCGCTTCTGGCTCCGGCGACCGGCGCCAGCGCTGGGGCCAGGGGGCTCCGGGCCTTGGCCCCCGCCTTAAGGCAGGTGCAGTGGCCGAACAAGTTCAAGCAGACATGTCGCCACGCTACGATGGCACAACGGATCCACTAGCCTTCCTCCTGGCATATGAGGAGGCCGTCCTCGAGGTAGGGGGCGACGACAAGGTCATGGCTAAATGGCTGCCCATGGCCCTCACCGGCGTCCCGTGCATGTGGTTGCTCCACCTGCCAGCGGCTTCTATGCCCTCCTAGGAGGAGTTGCGCAGCCTCTTCCTCACCCAGTATTGTAAGTGCATCTAGTGCCACCCCTAGTTGGTTTTGGAGTATTGATGACAAAGTTGGTTGAGGGACTAATGCGTTTGTGAGAATTGCAGGATAATGCAGGTAGTGTCCCTCATTGATTCGGTTTACCTACCGGAGATGACCCCTAAAAATGTGTGAAGACATTGAAGACAATGGTGGTATGAGAAGATATTCATATTGAAGACTATGACATGAGAAGACATTGCGTGAAGACTTTGGAGCGCGAAGACTGTGTGTCTTTCGTTGTATCGTTTCTTCTTTGTTGAGTCATAGGAACCACCGTACTTTTAAGTGGGGTCCAAGTGAACTAAGTCAGAATGATTGAAGTGATGCTCAACCCAAATCCTATGTCTTCGAGCGAAGACAATGAGAGCAAATCTTATCCAGAGCTGGATGAGTCAGCTTTGCTTGTAGCCCAAGTAAAGTTCCCGCGTGTGTTTGAAATCTGACCGTTGGAACACGTGTCAGTTCCTCAGTGACCCAGGGTCATTTTGGACAAATCAGGTAGGGTTGCCTAGTGGCTATAAATAGCCCACCCCCTACACCATAAATTGATGGCTGCTCAGAGTTTGTGCATGGCTTTTGTCGTTTGAGAGCAAGCCACCACGAAGCATTTGAGAGAGAGAAATCCTTGCGAGGACAAAGCCCAAACACCCAGAGCCAAAGAGTGTTAGGCATCACTGAAGTCTTTCTGTCTGTGTGACCTGGAGACTTATTACACTTGAGGACTGTGAATCCTCCAGCCGGTTAGGCGTCGCGTTCTGAGCATCCAAGAGTCATTGTGGATTGCCGGTGAATGAAGTCTGTGAAGGTTTGGAAGTCTCCCTTGAAGACTTACTAGAGTGATTGGGCGAGGACTGGGTGTCCTTAGCTCAAGGGGAATAAGGTGAAGACACGGTCTTCTGAGTTAAATCTCAGCCTCCCTAACTAGACGTACAGTTGTCACAGCAACTGGAACTGGTCCAACAAATCCTGTGTCTTCAACAAGAAACTGGTTCTATCCCTTCCAACCTTACTTAAGTTTGTCTTCATGAAGTCATTGCTTATCTGTTTATCTGTTTAACTTCATTGCTTGACTACTGTTGTTGATTGGCTTCATACTATCTTCCATCTTGATCCTTACTACCTAACTGCTATTAGTCCTGTACCTTCATATGATTACATACTTGACTATGGCTTGTTTAGGTTAGTTTATCTTCCGCTGCATATCAATTAGGTTGATTCTGTTGTTTGTGTTCGAAACTTCCAAGTTTTGAAGACTTTCATAAAAATCGCCTATTCACCCCCCCTTCTAGTCAATACTAGCACTTTCAATTGGTATCAGAGCAAGGTACTCCCTTGTTCTGTGTGATTCGGTTTAACCACCTGGAGTTTCAGCTATGTCGACTACAGGGATAATCAAAGTCTCCGCTGCTTGCCCCGTGTTCGATGGAACTGAATATCCCTACTGGAAGAATAAGATGCGCATGCATCTTGAAGCCATTGATGTCGACCTCTGGTATGTCGTCAAGAATGGCGTTCCCAAAACTGGTGAAGGTGTCACTCCCACTGACGTCAAGAAGTTCATTCAAATGGACTCCACTGCGAAGAACATCATCTGTGGTCATCTGACCAAAGGACAGTATGGCCGTGTGAGTGCTCTGGAAATGTCGAAGCTAGTCTGGGACTGGCTATCCAAGGTCAACGAAGGCGTTTCAACCCAGCGAGATCAAAGAATCAGTGTTCTTCACAACCTCTTCAACCGCTTCAAGAGAAACGACAATGAGAATGTCCAGCTCACGTTTGATCACCTCACTGATATCACAAATGAACTTCAAGCTCTTGGCGCAACTGAGATTACCAAGCATGTAATCGTCAAGACACTACTGAGATCACTTGACAGCTCCTTTGACACCCTTGCCCTCATGATACAAGAACGTCCTGACTTCAAGACACTCGATCCGTCTGATATACTTGAGAGGCTCAACACACATGAGTTCCAGCTATCTGAGAAAAGAGATATCTATGGTCCAAGCTATCGCCGAACTCGTGCTTTGAAGGCAAAAGTTGTTTCCTCATCTGAAGAAGAATCTGACTGCAGTTCTGAAGATCCTGAAGACATTGGAATGGAACTTGCTATGCTTGTGAAGAAGTTCCAGAAATTCACAAAGAAGAAAGGCTTCAGAAAGTCTTCATGATCTAGCTCAAGGAATGATGAAGCTTCCACACATGATCACAAGAAGAGAACCTGCCACAAGTGCAAGAAACCTGGCCACTACATATCTGAGTGTCCATATTGGGACAATGAGAAGAAGAAGAAGAAAAGCAAGGAATATGATTCTGATGACAAGAATAAGAAGAAATCCTCAAAGTCTTCTAAGTCTTCTTCCAAGTCTTCATCATACAAGAAGAGCTCATCTGGCAAGGCTCGTGCTTTTGTTGGCAAGGAAATGGATTCAGAGGAGGAGTCTGCTTCGGAGGAGGCGGAGGTGGAGTCTGGAGAAGAGTCTGACCCTGGCGTTGCAAGTCTGGCTCTAGCCACTGCCTATGTTGCCAAGTCCATCTTCAACACTGAAGACAATGACTTCCACACCAACGCTGAAGTTAATGGCGATGACGATCCTACTCCCACCTACTGCTTCATGGCACACGGTACCAAGGTAAAATCACGCGATGCTTACTTTCAAACTTCAAGTGAAGATGACTCTGATTGTGAATCCAAACCTAGCTACAAAACACTTGCTAAAATTGCAACTGAACAACAAAAGGCTATGGAACATACTCAAAAACTGTTAGACAAAAGCGATGACCTGTTGGACGCTGAAATGACACGTTCACAGTCCTTAGTTGATGACATAAAAAGTCTTCATGCTAAGTACCAAGGACTTGAAGGTCGTCATGAATCACTCTCAACTACTTATGAAAGGCTCTCCTATGATTATCTTCAAAGGAAACAAGAGTTTGAGAAATTGAGAGCGGCTCATGAAGATCTTCAAAAGGTGAATGAGTCACTTCGCGCTCAACAGATCAGTTCCACTCAGGAAGGATTTGAACCACCATGTCTAAAATGCATTGAGCGTGATAACGCTACATCTGTTGCTGAATGTTCCACTGCTGCTGCTGTTTCATTATCTTCACCTACTGATGTGGTCACTAACCCCTCTGCAGAGGATACCACTGCTGTTGCTGATGAAAATGCTATGTTGAAGACATTGCTTGAAACAGGGATGTACAAAAGTTTGAAGGGACATCAGACTCTCTGCGATGTCCTCAAAAAGCAGATTCTGAACCGAAACCCTGGGAAAGAGGGTGTTGGGTTCGAGAGGAAAATGAACGTTGATGGCTCATATTGGAAGCCTGAGCAGTACCCCAAAACCACATGGGTTGCTGCAAAGGGACCTTCAGTAGATCCATCTACCTTATCTGGCTTTACCTGTGCTAATCCTATTATCATTGATGAATCCTTTGATGCAAATTATAAGCTGTTCAAAAATCAGAATGGTGAAGTGTTTGCCAGGTACATTGGTACTACTGCAGGAATGGACCACCTATGAAGAAGATCTGGGTACCTAAGCGGTACATTGAGAATCTTCCTGTGAATGTCATCATGACACCACCTAGGAAGAAGACAAACCCCAGACCTATAGCTTCATATGGCCCAAAGGCTTCATACATATCCAGGACTCACATGAGTCACCCTAACGCCAATGTTTTGCAGGGAAATCATGCTCAGACTTATGAATATGAGCGTGTATCTTCGAACCGCTATGTTCATAGGACTAAGAACTTTTCTGCTTATTTATATGAGTATCATTCATCTCCTGCAAGGCTATTTGCTAGGGCTTCAAAGCCAAAATTCTCAGATGCTGCACTTAGACTCATTGCTTCTAAGCCCCCACTGAAAATGTGGGTGGCAAAGAAGCACTAACTCTCTTTTGCAGAAAATGGTCTCCAGCCAGCAATCAATGGCGTCCGATACTATTGCTGGGGACCTAAAACTTACTGAGGACGCACGTTAAAATATCATTCTATATGCTTCACATCCAAATTCCTCATCAGTCTATGTCCTAACTTTGATATAAGCTGTGACTGTCCCTATATGTATCAAATGCATATGCTTCACAACACTTGTGTGAAGCCTATCCTCCTAACTGCACTGTAGGGTACATCACCAAAAGCTTCAGAATGGATTATGGACAGTGGATGTACAAATCATATGACTGGTGATCGAAGTCTTCTCATGGACTCAACCTTACGTCCATCTGACAAGAGTCACATCACATTTGCTGACACTGGTAAAAGCAAAGTATTGGGTCTAGATAGAGTTGCAATCTCAAAGGATCAACACATGGATAAAGTGATGCTTGTTGAATCCCTTGGTTTCAACTTAATGTCTGTCTCAATGCTTTGTGACTTGAACATGATTGTGATATTTGGCAAATATCATTGCCTGGTACTAATGGAATCTGACAAATCTCTAGTCTTTGAAGGGTATCGAAAAGATGATCTGTACATGGTAGATTTCTCAGCAGGTCCACAGCTTGCCGTTTGTCTTCTCACAAAAGCTTCAGAATGCTGGCTCTGGCATCGAAGGCTGGTACATGCTGGCATGAGGAACTTACACTCACTTGTCAAGAAGAAGCATGTCATTGGCATCAAAGATGTCAAGTTCAAGAAGGATCATCTGTGTGGTGCTTGTGAAGCTGGAAAGATGACTAGGGTAAAGCACCCATCGAAGACAATCATGACAACATCTCAACCCTTCGAGCTGTTACACATGGACTTATTTGGACCCACGCACTACTCCACCCTCACAACAACTGCTTGTCTCTATGGCTTCGTCATTGTCGATGACTACTCAAGATACACATGGGTTCATATAATTCTGTACAAGACTGAAGTGCAAGATGTCTTCAGGCGCTTCGCAACTCGAGCAATGAACAACTATGGTGTGAAGATCAAGCACATCAGAAGTGACAATGGCACTGAATTCAAGAACGCTGGACTTGATCTGTATCTGGATACAATGGGAATCACTCGTGAGTTCTCTGCTCCATACACACCTCAGCAAAATGGCATCGTTGAGCGCAAGAACAAAACCCTCATTGAAATGGCTCGAACAATGCTAGATGAGTACAAGACACCAAGAAAGTTCTGGCCCGAAGCTATTAACACAGCATGTCACATCATCAACCGTGTATACATTCATAAGCTTCTGAACAAAACATCATATGAGCTACTTACTGGCAAGAAGCCAAATGTCAGTTACTTTAGAGTATTTGGAGCAAGATGCTAGATCAAGGATCCCCATCACAAGTCAAAATTTGCACCTAAGGCTCACGAAGGCTTCATGCTTGGCTATGGAAAGGATTCACACTCCTACAGAGTCTTCAACCTCTATCTCTACAAAATCGTTGAAACTGTGGATGTGAAATTTGATGAAACAAATGGTTCACAGAGAGAGATCTTGCCAAGTACACTGGATGAAGCTCCTTCAAATGAGGCAATCAAGCTAATGGGAACTGGTGAAATCATGCCCTTTGAAGCACAACCTAAAGAGGAACTCATCATCTTTGCACCAAATCAACCTGAAGACAATGCTCAGTCCGAAGACAATCCTCCCAATAATGACAATGATCAGCCAGAGCAAAATCTTCGTCCTGTTCACCCTCGTGTTGCAAATGAAGTTCAAATAGAGAAGATAATTGACAGCATCAATGCACCTGGTCCGCTCACTCGATCAAGAGCAACACAGCTAGCAAACTTCTGTGGGCACTTTTCATTTGTGTCAATATCAGAACCCAAGAAAGTTGCTGAAGCTTTTATGGAACCTGAATAGATTCAAGCCATGCAAGAAGAACTTCAACAGTTCAAGCTAAATAATGTCTGGAAACTTGTCAAGCGACCTGATCCTTGCAAGCATAACATTATTGGAACAAAATGGATATATCAAAACAAGCAAGATGAGCATGGTCAAGTTGTCAGAAACAAAGCACGTCTTGTAGCTCAAGGATACACCCAAGTGGAAGGAATTGACTTCGATGAGACATTTTCTCCTGTTGCTAGGCTTGAAGCTATTCGCATACTGCTAGCTTATGCAAATCATCACAATATCTTGCTATATCAAATGGATGTAAAGAGTGCATTTCTCAATGGCAAGATTGAAGAAGAAGTGTATGTCGCACAACCACCTGGCTTTGAAGATCCAAAACATCCTGATATGGCGTACACGCTAAACAAGGCACTGTATGGTCTCAAACAAGCCCCTCGTGCCTGGTATGATACAATCAAAGACTTCCTGAAGAGCAAAGGCTTCAAACCTGGATCCCTCGATCCCACTCTCTTCACGAAGACATATGATGGTGAACTATTTGTGTGCCAAATATATGTGGATGACATAATCTTCGGATGCACCAACCAGAAGTATAGTGATGAGTTTGGGTACATGATGCAAGAGCAATATCAAATGTCCATGATGGGTGAGCTGAAGTTCTTCCTTGGTCTTCAAATTCGTCAGCATAGGAATGGCATCATCATATCTCAAGAGAAATACCTCAAAGATTGTCTGAAGAAGTTTGGAATGGAAGACTGCAAAGGCTATACGACGCCAATGCCAGCCAAGCACCATCTTGGTCCCGACGACAATGGTAAAGAGTTCGATCAAAAGGTATACCGCTTCATGGTTGGTTCTTTGCTTTATTTATGTGCATCTAGGCCAGATATTATGCTTAGTGTTTGCATGTGTGCTCGGTACCAAGCGGCACCAAAGGAATCGCATCACTTAGCTGTGAAGCGAATTCTTAAATATTTGGCTTACACCCCAACACTCGGATTATGGTATCCCAAGGGCTCAAGATTCGATTTGGTTGGATTCTCGGATGCTGATTATGCTGGTGACAAGGTGGATCGCAAGTCAACATCTGGCACATGCCATTTTCTGGGTCGATCACTTGTCTGTTGGTCTTCGAAGAAGCAGAACTGTGTATCACTCTCAACTGCTGGATCTGAATACATTGTTGCTGGATCTTGTTGTGCTCAGCTTCTATGGATGAAGCAAACTCTCAAAGATTATGGCATAAATCTGCAACAAGTACCTCTCTTCTGCGACAACGAGAGTGCCATCAAGATAGCCAACAATCCAGTCCAACACTCGAAGACAAAGCACATTGAAATTCGTCATCACTTTCTCAGAGATCATGTTATGAAGAAAGACATCGATATCATTCACGTCAACACTGATGAGCAGCTGGAAGATATCTTCACAAAGCCCTTGGATGAGAAAAGGTTTTGCAAGTTACGGTGTGAGCTAAATATCTTGGAATCCTCTAATGTCCTGTGATCAGGTACACATCCTAACGCTTATGCATGTTGATGACTTAGATGTGCAACACACAAAGTAATGTATATCTTCAATCAATGAAGATTTACACTCTGAGTGTGAATACATTAACATGGAATTTGACTTCGGAGCGCCACGATAATTGTGCGCCGTGTCCGGGTCTAATACTTCCTATACGGTGGGTAACGCCACCACCAACTTTTCTTGCTTGAAGTGTTTCATTCAAGGCGTTATATTGCAATGACTTCGTATTTAGTTTGTCTTCAGTTTCAATTTGTCTTCATGACTTTCTGCACTATGATGATTTGATTGCTTTCTGATATATATACTAGTGTTCTGTCCTCTACAGCATTCACTTATAGCTATGTCTTCAAGATTGGATCTTTTTGCACTAAGTGAATGTGATCGGACCCTAACCTCTCTATGCTTACTATCTCAAATCTATCTGTCCAAATCATATGCATTCTGTTGAAACTATCGAATGTCTTCTCTGTGTCCTAGTCAGCAGAAGGCAAAGAGACAAACATTAAATCTGTTCTTAATGGATTATCTTTACTGTTGAAATCCAGAGAAGTCGGAACAACTCTCCGACATGCCTGGCGGGCGTGGGAACGTGGGACAACCCTGAGGGTGTTGCATGTTCGCCACGTGCCCCTCAGATGTGAACTGGTAGGGGCACCAGTGTAATTGCGCCGTCTCTCTCACCTACTTATAAATACCTATCCCCCTGCGGTAAAGAAATACTTCTTCCACCTCTCCACCTCCGTCAAAACCCTAGCGCCACCGCTAGCTCGAGACGACGCCGGCGACGAAGCGCTTAGCTGCCGTGACTTCTCCGACGCCATCCTCACGCCGGCCGCGGACATCGTCCTCTCCGTTGTCGCCGTAGGTGTCCTCCGTCGCCAAGTTAGGGCACGGTGGGCTGAAATGCTCGGTCTCCTATTCTTCTCCATCTAGCAGTTCTTCGTGCGGTAATTATAACTCTACTTTTACCACCTTTGTGATCTTCAAGATTCATCCTATTTACCGAAAGTAGTTTCTGTCTATTCAAAACTAGATCTCTTCCATCTGCATCTCATACTTCCTAGTCGATTCACTTAGATTTCTACTAGCTTGATTCCTCACTTGTACTTATTCACGGATTGGTACAAATCTGGAACCAACTCATCTATATAAGTGAATGTCTTCGCAACATGAGGTCAATATCTTCAAACTGATTTATCTTCAAAAATCTTCTGAGAATGCATATGACCTCTTCCCCTTCCCTCGCATCTCTAATGCTGTCACAGGTACATGTCCGTGGGAGAATCCCTTGGTTCTCATAGTCTGCATTCGTTTGCAGAATATTTGCAGCATCATATAAATTCTCCTGAAGCCAGTTCCTGTCTGACGAGCAAACGCAGACCTCTGATGCCTTTGAACGTACTGAAGCCTTTCAGCTTGAAGTTCATGGCAACAGAGAAATCAGCAAGGAAGGGTGGCAGACAACGCAGAAGTGGCACATCTAGAGATCTGCCTGATGACTTAGCAGAACTGTACAAGACAGATCCAGAAGAAAATTATCATCAGAGGAAGACGCGAACCCAATGGATTTGACGCTATTGGGCTGAGGAGTGGTTCAAGTACAGATTTGTGACAAAGGAATATGCAGAGAAGCATGCCATCAAGAGCCCATGGGGTGATATCCTCTATCGAGGGCTGCAACCCAAGAGCCGAGCTGAAGCCATTGAACAAGGCTTCTATCCATGCATGGTCCGTGGGCCACAGCCAGCAAACGCAGATCCCACTTCACTTCTATGGTGTCGTGAAGATTCGCTCTTCAAGCGCAACTATCAGTTTGCTGTGGCTTCGGCCAAGGAGAACAAGAAGTCCTTGGGTTTGGACTTCAATCCAGGTCCCTCTACTCCCCGTGCTGATGGCTCCCGTGAAGCCAATCCCAATGTCATTGGCCCCTATGCCAACCTTGACGGCCTCATCACTAACATCATGGTCCAAGGCACCAGATTCGATCATTCTGACGATGGTGCTGACTCTGATGAAGCTCCTGCTCCGCCACCTCCAAAGCCGCAGAAGCAAAAGAAGTCTAAGGCTTCAACCTCAGCTGCAAAGCCACCTTCGAAGACTTTGCGTGCGAAGCCACTGGCCACTGCACCTCCTGAAGCCAGTGTGCAATCTGAAGATCTGTCCCGTGTCTCCAGGAGAACGGACAAGAAAAAGCAGCTTGTTAGACCATCTGATCAGCAAGATTTGGCTCCTGCTGCCATTCTGCGTGAAGAACCCATTGATCTATCAAGTGATGAAGATCTTGCGGATGATGCCCTTGAGCAGCTGATCAAGAGCAAAGAAGAAGCAGAAATCTTTAGCAACCTGCCTTTATTTGATGTGGCCATCATTCACAATTTCATTGATGAGTGGTTCGACACCCCCAACGTCAGTTTTGAAGACTTACAGCTCCCAGTAGGCCTCAGTGTCACCTTCAATGGCGCCATTGCTTCTGAGCTAGCTCTCGCTCAGCGCATCGTTGAGCTCAAAAACAAGATTGATTTTGAGAAGGCTCAATTCAAGAAGCATCTGGCCAATCTGAGTGTTCAAGACGTATGCAACTTCAAGGTCATGCTCCATGAGCTCAAAGAAGCTTTTGTGCAGAAACGCCAAGAAGCTCAAGGCTCTCGAGAACGCATGAAGCTTTTGGCTGATAAGTGTGTGATTGCCTATAATGAGGCTGAGAAGCGCAAGTCCCTTGGCCGTCCAGACATTGATCCCAGGATGGCTGCAAAGAGGAAGAAGAAGCACCCTGCTGAACAGCCTGAGCCTTCAAGGCAAGAAGCCCCTCGCATTATCTTCCCGAGCAGCATGACTGGCTCGAAGCCAAAGGTCACCTCAACCACTTCAGAGCAGAAGAAGACAAAGGCTGCCGAGGCTGATGCCAGAAAGAGAAAGCATGCTGAAGCTTCTAATGCCGCTCCCTCCAAGAAGAAGCGCAAGACCAAGAAGACTAGGGCTGCTTCCACAGAGCCCTTAGTCGTTGAACCCATCTCCGTTGTACGCCCTGTGTCTGTTCGTCGAGAAAGAAGGATGGTTGTCCATGAGCCTGCTACCACAGAGGCTCATGTGACTGAAGATATTCCAGCAGCTGAACCCAACGCTGCTGAAGACATTGGTCAAGATGACAATGTAAATGATGATGAAGTTCTTCCTCAGATTGAACATCAAGTGGTATCATCGCCTGTTCGTATGAACAGCGAAATCATCAGCATTGGTCATCCATTGACACCAATTGCTCAGGATGCTTCGTGGGCTAATCACCCACAACAACACCAAGACTCTCCCAGTACTCCCCAACAACAACAACAAGCTCCACCCCCAGTGCAAGAAGAGGATGAAGACTTTCAGGCTCAACCAAGTCCATCTCCCAACTTGAAGCCAGCGCTTCGCAGTCTTCGAAGAGGACAAAGGCTTGAAGTCCCTCTGTCGAGTGTTCCTGAAGGAGACGTGCAACGTTCACCTATTGCACGGCAAGTATTCTCTGAACCAGCTCCAACAGTGAACATCTCCATGTCTGAAGCACATGCTTCTGAAGACATTCCGGCTGCATCAGCCGAAGAAAAAGAAGAAGAAGTACGTGTACCAACTCCCCCTGCTACTGAAGAAGAAGAAGTTCGTGTTCCAACTCCCCCTATGATTGAAGAAGAAGCAGTTCATGATCTGAACGTGCCTGTACCCGACCCTCCTGCTCGTCAAGAGGAGGTTGAAAATGTTGAGGCTGCCACCACCAATGCCAATGAAGCCAATGACGTGGTCATGGCTGACACCAATGTGGAGCATGCACCAACCAGCGTGCCTGAAACCAATGAGGCAACTATGCCCGAAGCAAATGTGGCCCCTGAATCTGACGCCAATGAGAATGCTGCACCTGACGCCAATGAGAATGCTGCACCTGACGCCAATGAGAATGCTGCACCTGACGCCAATGAGGAGGCTGCACCTGGAGCGAATATGACAAATGCTCCTGAACCCTCTGATGTTGCCCCTGCTCCAGTTCCGCCTCCAAGGCCTCACACTATTGAGCAAGCATACGATAACGGTCAGCTTGTCACTGTCAGATGGCCCGTTCTGGTGCCTCTGCCTGCTGCCTCAGGCCCCCAATTTGACTATCATGTTGAGCATCGGCCTCAGGTCCAGAAGCCAAGGTTTCCAGGTACTGCCAACTCCCCCGGGTCTTTCAATGCAAATGGCTTCAAGAGCCACAATACCTTCGTTGACAGCGCCAAGAACCCCTACTCCAAGCCAAGGATTTCATCAGATCGGTTCTGGAGCTATCCGCAGCGAAGCTATTACTCCTGCATGCTATATGATCAAGGGCGCATTTTCCCTCATATGCGCCTTGACACTGAAGCTATTGCTGGACTGCCGTGCTTGGAAGAAGCACTTGACTGCTTTCGCGATGCTGGTTTGCTTCATTTTGTGACAGACAAGGAACACTAGAATGAAGAGCTATTGCTTCAATTCTACGCCACTCTGCACATTCGGGGCTACTACAGAGACATCAAGACATGGGTTCTCGAGTGGATGACTGGCAATGTTCATCATGAAGCAAAAGCCATGGATATCATCGAGCTTACTGGGCTCGCCACTCCTGGAGAACTGTATGAGCCTAACTGTCAGCTACACCGCAATGCTGTGGAAAGCATCTTTCATAAGCCAGAACCCAACATGAGCCAGATGCTGAGCATGATGAAGCCTTTGCCATCTGACGCTGAGTATCCCACACATTTCTTTGTTGAAGACCATGAGTATCTGCCTCGCACCATATATCATATCATCAGGCGAACTCTATGGCCAGTCAAGGGACACTCATCATCAGCCAAGCTTGAAGGGGCCATGAAGACATTGGTCTTCTCTATTCTTAATGGCATCAGCTTCAACACTCAGGAATTCTTCATCAGGCAACTTGCTACTTCCGGTTCTGACCTGTTTGGTCTGAAATTTTATGCTCCCTGGGTCATGCGCCTCATCAAGCGACACTCATCTGTCAATTATCAGCCCTCTTCTCGCAATCACATCATATTTCTGCCCGAGGTTGATATGTCAGTTGATGCTGTATATTCTGACCCTGCCAAGACGCCACTTTGTCTTCAGAACATTGAGCACCAAAGCTTCACTCAGCCTATTGAAGGTGTTCAGGCAGCAACAAGAGTCCACCCACTAGCTGGTAACACCCGTCTGCCTCACAGAGCGCCAACTGAAGCCACTGAAAGCACCATTGCGCAAAGGCCTCGGAAGCGTTCTCGTGTTCTTAATGACCAAGAGCTTCTTGTGGCTCTTCATCAGAAGCAGGATAAGCATCATTTCTGGCTCAAGCGCCAAATGCAAAGCCTCTTGGTGGATGTCAATCGCATTCGCAACCTTGCCAACAAGAATGCCTTTGTTGCTCATGAAACTTGCCGAAGATCATGGAAGAGTTTGACGCTGCTCAGTGCTGAAGCTGATCTTCAAGATGATGGATTCAATGAAAGATTCCAGTTCGACTCCACTCCTCCAAGGACTGCTACCCTGCGTCGAACTCCATCTTTTAAGACTCTGAATATTCCTCTTCCGCGGCAACAGTCAATGCCAGAGTGATCGATGATGAAGATGACGCTACTTCACCACCTCCAACTACAACTGTGCGCATCGACACTGCACCAAGCTCGTCTGCACCGCCAACCAACGACGACAACCCTGCTGCTTCACCTACTCATGATGACGAGTAGATGCTCTATGTATTCAAACCTTTTTGGTCATTACTGACAACAGGGGGAGAAGCGTATGAGTTGATAGTCTTCAAGCGGGTTCATATGGGCGGTTGCATTATATTTTGCTGCGTGCTTACAACTCTTGCATTTGAAACATTTGGTTCTTTGAGTTGTAACACCTAAACTTGATGGTCGTCTGCTACTTCTGCTACTTATTTGCTTTGCGATGATAAATTCTGCATGTGCGATGATAACTTCCGCACTTAGATCATTCTGCAGACGTCCATTTTTCATTATGCATATCATTCTTATTGCTATATCATTTCATGCATGATGAATTATCTTCATAAGTTGAAGTGGATCTCCACAAGTACAACCTGCCATGTGCATTTGCATTCCAAAAGCAAATTACTTATATGCACATCTTCAGGGGAGCCCTTGCAACTTATGAAGAAAAATTCTTATCCTTACAATTTCACGTACTTTATCCCCGTTGAAAACTTCAACCAGTTTGTCATCAATCACCAAAAAGGGGGAGATTGTAAGTGCATCTAGTGCCACCCCTAGTTGGTTTTGGAGTATTGACGACAAAGTTGGTTGAGGGACTAATGCGTTTGTGAGAATTGCAGGATAACGCAGGTAGTGTCCCTCATTGATTCGGTTTACCTACCGGAGATGACCCCTAAAAATGTGTGAAGACATTGAAGACAATGGTGGTATGAGAAGATATTCATATTGAAGACTATAACATGAGAAGACATTGCGTGAAGACTTTGGAGCGCAAAGACTGTGTGTCTTTCGTTGTTTCGTTTCTTCTTTGTTGAGTCATAGGAACCACCGTACTATTAAGTGGGGTCCAAGTGAATTAAGTCAGAATGACTGAAGTGATGCTCAACCCAAATCCTATGTCTTCGAGCGAAGACAATGAGAGCAAATCTTATCCAGAGCTGGATGAGTCAGCTTTGCTTGTAGCCCAAGTAAAGTTGCCGCGTGTGTTTGAAATCTGACCGTTGGAACACGTGTGAGTTCCTTAGTGATCCAGGGTCATTTTGGACAAATCAGGTCGGGTTGCCTAGTGGCTATAAATATCCCACCCCCTACACCATAAATTGGCGGCTGCTCAGAGTTTGTGCACGGCTTTTGTCGTTTGAGAGCAACCCACCTCGAAGCATTTGAGAGAGAGAAATCCTTGCAAGGACAAAGCCCAAACACCCAGAGCCAAAGAGTGTTAGGCATCACTGAAGTCTTTCTGTTTGTGTGACCTGAAGACTTATTACACTTGAGGACTGTGAATCCTCCAGCCGGTTAGGCGTCGCATTCTGAGCATCCAAGAGTCATTGTGGATTGCCGGTGAACGAAGTATGTGAAGGTTTGGAAGTCTCCCTTGAAGACTTACTAGAGTGATTGGGCGAGGACTGGGTGTCCTTAGCTCAAGGGAAATAAGGTGAAGACACGGTCTTCTGAGTTAAATCTCAGCCTCCCTAACCAGACGTATAGTTGTCACAGCAACTGGAACTGGTCCAACAAATCCTGTGTCTTCAACAAGCAACTGGTTCTATCCCTTCCAACCTTACTTAAGTTTGTCTTCATGAAGTCATTGCTTATCTGTTTATCTGTTTGACTTCATTGCTTGACTACTGTTGTTGATTGGCTTCATACTATCTTTCATCTTGATCCTTACTGCCCAACTCTTATTAGTCCTGTACCTTCATATCATTACATACTTGACTATGGCTTGTTTAGGTTAGTTTATCTTCCGCTGCATATCAATTAGGTTGTTTCTGTTGTTTGTCTTCGTAACTTCCAAGTTTTGAAGACTTTCATAAAAATCGCCTATTCACCCCCCCTTCTAGTCGATACTAGCACTTTCAAGTATGCTGCGCCGGTGCCCCTAGTCATCGCAGCTCTCCTATGAGGCTCGTTGGCGCCACCTTCGAGCCGCCATGTCAAGCCGTTCGTCCGCCAGATCGGTGTCGTCCTCAAGCGCCATGAAGCCCCCCGGGCTGGGTGGCACCCAAGGCCGATTTGACCTTCAGCTCGGACGATCACCCCTCCAACACCGCTGGTATGATAATAAAGGTAACGATAGCAAAAGTAAAGATAAATGTTTTGTGGTTTTTGTAATAGTTTTAACAGTAGCAACGGAAAAGTAAATAAGCGAAGAACAGTATGTGAAAAGCTCGTAGGCAATGGATCAGTGATGGATAATTATACCGGATGCGATTCCTCATGTAATAGCTATAACATAGGGTGACATAGAACTAGCTCCAGTTCCTCAATGTAATGTAGGCATGTATTCCTTAAATAGTCATACATGCTTATGGAAAAGAACTTGCATGACATTTTCTGTCCTACCCTCCTGTTGCAGCGGGGTCCTTACGAAAACTAAGGGATATTAAGGCCTCCTTTTAATAGAGAAGCGTAACAAAGCATTAGCACATAGTGAATACATGAACTCCTCAAACTACGGTCATCACCGAGAAGTATCCCGATTATTGTCACTTTGGGGTTGTCGGATCATAACACATAATAGGTGACTATAAACTTGCAAGATAGGATCAAGAAGGCACATATATTCATGAAAACATAATAGGTTCAGATCTGAAATCATGGCACTCGGGCCCTAGTGACAAGCATTAAGCATAGCAAAGTCATAGCAACATCAATCTCAGAACATAGCGGATACTAGGGATCAAACCGTAACAAAACTAACTTGATTACATGGTAAATCTCATCCAACCCATCACCTTCCAGCAAGCCTATGATGGAATTATTCACACACAGCAGTGAGCATCGTGAAATTGGGAGGATGGTTGATGATGATGACGGCGACGAATCCCCCTCTCCGGAGCCCCGAACGGACTCCAGATCAGCCCTCCCGAGAGATATTAGGGCTTGGCGGCGGCTCCGTGTCGTAAAACGCGATGAAACTTTCTCTCTGGTTTTTTTCTCCCCGAGACGGAATATATGGAGTTGGAGTTGACGTCGGTGGAGGTCCAGGGGGCCCACGAGATAGGAGGTCGCGCCCTAGGGGGGGCGCCCCCTATCTCGTGGACAGGTTGTGGGCCCCCTGGCATTAATTCTTTCGCCAAAAATTCTTATTAATTCCAAAAGGTGCCTCCGTGGATTTCCAGGACATTCCGAGAACTTTTCTTTTCTACACATAAAACAACATCATGGAAGTTCTGCTAAAACAGCATCAGTCCGGGTTAGTTTCATTCAAAGCATGCAAGTTAGAGTTCAAAACAAGGGCAAAAGTGTTTGGAAAAGTAGATACATTGGAGACGTATCAACTCCCCCAAGCTTCAAACTTTGCTTGTCCTCAAGCAATTCAGTTGATAAACTGAAAGTGATAAATAAAAACTTTTACAAACTATGTTTGCTCTTGTTGTTGTAACATGAAAAGCCAGCATTCAAGTTTGAGCAAATATTATGAACTAACCATACTCACAATAATACATAGGTCTCACAATTACTCATATCAATAACATAATCAGCTAGCGAGCCATAATAATAAAACTCGGATGACAACACTTTCTCAAAATAATCATAACATGATACAACAAAATGGTATCTCGCTAGCCCTTTCTGAGACCGCAAAACATAAATGCAGAGAACCTTTAAAGATCAAGGACTGACTAAACATTGTAATTGATGGTAAAAGAGATCCAGTCAAGTCATACCCAATATAAACCAATAATAATGAATGCAAATGACAGTGTGCTCTCCAGTGGGTGCTTTTTAATAAGAAGGGTGATGACTCAACATAAAAGTAAATAGATAGGCCCTTCGCAGAGGGAAGCATGGATTTGTAGATGTGCCAGAGCTCGATTTTAAAATGGAGATTGAATAACATTTTGAGCAGCATACTTTCGTTGTCAACGCAACAACTATGAGATGGCTGTATCTTCCATACTACATGCATTATAGGCAGTTCCCAAACAGAATGGTAAAGGTTTATACTCCCCCAACCACCAACAAGCATCAATCCATGGCTTGCTCGAAACAACGAGTGCCTCCAACATACAACGGCCCTGGGGGAGTTTTGTTTAATTATTTTGATTTGCTTTGATCTTTTTGGATCATGGGACTTGGCATCCCGGTTACCGGCCCTTTCTCGTGAATGAGGAGCGGAGTCCACTCCTCTTGAGAATAACCCACCTAGCATGGAAGATATAGGCAGCCCTAGTTGTAACATGAGCTGCTCGAGCATACAAAACAGAATTTCATTTGAAGGTTTGGATTTTGGCACATACAAATTTACTTGGAACGACAGGTAAATACCGCATATAGGTAGGTATAGTGGACTCATATGGAACAACTTTGGGGATTAAGGAGTTTGGATGCACAAGCAGTATTCCCGCTTAGTACAGGTGAAGGCTAGCAAAAGACTGGGGAGCGAACAACTGAGAGAGCGACAACAGTCATAAACATGCATTAAAATTAATTCACACCGGATACAAGCATGAGTAGGATATAATCCACTATGAACATAAATATCGTGAAGGCTGTGTTGATTTGATTCAACTACATGCGTGAACATGTGCCAAGTCGAGTCACTCAATTCATTCAAAGGAGGATACCATCCCATCATATCACATCATAATCATCCTAATAGCATGTTGGCACACAAGGTAAACCATTATAACTCATAGCTAATCAAGCATGGCACAAGCAACTATAATCTCTAAATGTCATTGCAAATATGTTTACTTCATAATAGCTGAATCAGGAACGATGAATCATCATATTTACAAAAACAAGAGAGGTCGAGTTCATACCAGCTTTTCTCATCCCAATAAGTCCATCATATATCATCATTATTGCCTTTCACTTGCACGACCGAACGATGTGTATAATAATAAGAGTGCACGTGCATTGGACTAAGCTGGAATCTGCAAGCATTCAACTCAAGAGAGAAGACAGGGTAAAATGGGCTCTAAGTTAAATAACTAATCATGCATATGAGAGCCATTAAGCATTTTCAATATAGTCTTCTCGACCCCCAAAAGAAAGAAAAGAAAATAAAACTATTTACATGGGAAAGCTCCCAACAAGTAAAAGAAGAACTAGAAATCTTTTTGGGTTTTCATTTTAAATGCTACTACAAGCAAGGAAATTAAACTAACTATTTTTTTGGTTTTTCTTAAGGTTTATCAAACACACAAGAAGAAAACTAGAAAAAGAAATTTAAACTAACATGGATAATACAATGAAAGAGTATGAGCACCGACGACTAGTGTGTGAACATGAATGTAAAGTCGGTGAGAAATACATACTCCCCCAAGCTTAGGCTTTTGGCCTAAGTTGGTCTAGAATCAATGACCGCCTGGCTGATATCCATAAGTGAAACTGGGGTTGTACTGAGATGAAGAGGCGACCGCCTCCTGAGCAGCAGCGTGTTGGCGAACTGCCTCCATTCCCCTCTCATATTCAGTTGCTTCTTGCCTGGTGACAACATATCTTCCTTTTGCCTGATAATCAAAAAGGTAGGGAGCAGGAAGAGTAACAGGGATGACGTTGCGTCTGTCATAGATTAGTCTATAATGGAGGAATTGTTCATTCCTCTCAAGAAAATGATGATCGAACATAGCTTCTTTATCCAAATAAACAGGAGGTACAATCATATCCCCCTCTCGTGGGGCTATGTTAAGAAAGTTAGCCACACGGGTTGCATAAATTCCTCCAAATAAATTCCCCCTTCTAGTATTATTCTGCAACCAACGTGCAACTATTGCCCCCAAGTTATAACCTTTATAACCTGAAACAACACTCTTGAGGACACAAAGATCAGGGACACACATGTGACATGCTTCGTCTTTACCGTTAATGCATCTACCGATAAAGAGAGCAAAATAATGTATAGCAGGAAAATGAATGCTCCCTATGGTAGCTTGTGCTATGTCCTTAGATTCTCCTACAGTAATACTAGCAAGAAAATCTCTAAATTCATATTTGCGAGGATCATTAATATTAGCCCACTGCGGGAGTTTGCAAGCAGTTGTGAAATCCTCTAAATCCATGGTATAAGATGTATCATAAATATCAAACATGACACTAGGAGAATTACGCGCAGAAATATACTCAAACCTCCGCACAAAGGAATCAGTCAATTGATAGTATTGAGGACACTTATCTTGTAAGAACTCCTCTAGCTCGGCATTGCGCACATACGCGTCAAATTCCTCCTTGAAGCCTGCTTCGACCATAAAATCATCAGATGGCCACTCACAAGCTCGTACATTTGCGTCCCTCGGCAAGTTAACATCTTGCTCACGTATAGCAATCCTTGGCCCTTTTGTTTGCCGAGGAACCACCTTGGTACATTCTTCTAAGCATATTACTTTTTCTGAAAATTTCTGAAATTTTAGTAACTTCAAAATAAAAGTGAATAAAACTAAACAAGATTGATAACAACTACTCCTACAAGTGCCTAGATCCTATATCATGCATTGGAATTGCTTGGGACCTCAAAATTTTAACATGCAAGCTCAAGAACATGGTCACCTATGCAGCAAAAATTTACAATGAATAAAGCACTAGAACAAAAACTATTTGGACCAATGGAGGAGTCACATACCAAGCAACAATCTCCCAAAGCAGTTTTGTGAATGGAGCTTTGAGCTAAGAGATCGAAAATTGCAGCAAAACGAGCTAGAACTCGTGCTTGAGCTGGATAGGGATTTTTTGGTAGAAGATGAAGTGTGTGGGTGCTGGCATAACTGGAGGGGAGCCACCAGGGGCCCATGAGACAGGGGGCGCGCCCTATAGGGGGGGCGCCCTCCTCTCTCGTGGCCTGGTGCTTGCCCCTCCTGCAGTGTTTCCAGTGCCTAAAATCCTCAAATATTCTAGAAAAAAATCATAATAAATTTGCAGGGCATTTGGAGCACTTTTATTTTCGGACTATTTTTTTGCATGGATAATTCAGAAAACAGACGGATAATACTATTTTTGCTTTATTTATTCTAAATAACAGAAAGTAAAAAGAGGGTACAGAAGGTTGTGCCTTCTAGTTTCATCCATCTCGTGATCATCAAAATGAACCCACTAACAAGGTTGATCAAGTCTTGTTAACAAACTCATTCTGAATAACACAGAACCGGAGAAATTTCGAATAACACTAAGTTACCTCAACGGGGATATGAAAATCCCCAACAATAAGAATATCATACTTTTTCTTGACAGTAGGAAGAGGAAATTCAAAACCTCCAAAAATGATAGTTGGAACTTTTTCAATAGAATTGATACTATGAACTTGAGATTGTTTCCTCGGAAAGTGTACCGTATGCTCATTACCATTAACATGAAAAGTGACATTGCCTTCGTTGCAATCAATAACAGCCCCTGCAGTATTAAGAAAAGGTCTACCAAGGATAATAGACATACTATCATCCTCGGAAATATCAAGAATAACAAAGTCCGTTAAAATAGTGACATTTGCAACCACAACAGGCACATCCACACAAATACCAACAGGTATAGCAGTTGATTTATCAGACATTTGCAAAGATATTTCAGTAGGTGTCAACTTATTCAATTCAAGTCTACGATATAAAGAGAGAAGCATAGCACTAACACCGGCTCCAAGATCACATAAAGCAGTTCTAACATAATTTCTTTTAATAGAGCATGGTATAGTTGGTACACCCGGATCTCCAAGTTTCTTTGGTATTCCACCCTTAAAAGTGTAATTAGCAAGCATGGTGGAAATTTCATCTTCTGGTATCTTTCTTTTATTTGTAATGATATCCTTCATATACTTAGCATAAGGATTTACTTTTAGCATATCAGTTAAGCGCTTACGTAAAAAATAGGTCTAATCATTTCAGCAAAGCGCTCGAAATCCTCATCATCCTTTGACTTGGATGGTTTAGGAGGAAAAGGCATGGGTTTCTGAACCCATGTTTCTCTTTCTTTACCGTGCTTCCTAGCAACAAAATCTCTCTCTTATCATAACGTTGATTTTTTGATTGTGGGTTATCAAGATCAACAGCAGGTTCAATCTCTACATCATTGTTTTTGCTAGGTTGAGCATCAACATGAACATTATCATTAACATTATCACTAGGTTCATGTTCATCACCTGATTGAGTTTCAGCATCAGAAATAGAAATATCATTGGGATTCTCAGGTGTGTCTACAGGAGGTTCACTAGAAGCATGCAAAGTTCTATCGTTTTTCTCTTTCTTCTTTTTAGAAGAACTAGGTGCCTCTAAATTATTTCTCTGAGAATCTTGCTCGATTCTCTTAGGGTGGCCTTCGGGATACAAAGGTTCCTGAGTCATTCTACCAGTTCTAGTAGCCACTCTAACATCAAAGTCATTTTTATTATTTAATTCATCAAGCAAATCATTTTGAGCTTTAAGTACTTGCTCATCTTGAGTAGCAACCATAGAGGCATATTTGCTAACACGGTGAAGTTCATCTTTAACTCTAACCAGATTATCGCCTACGCGTCCTATCTCGAAAGCATTATTCTTTATCTCTCTACCAACATAAGCATTAAAACTTTCTTCTCTAGCCATAAAGTCATCAAATTCATCTAAGCATGGGCTATGAAATTTAGTAGAGGGTATTTCAACTTTATCATATCTATAGAGAGAATTTACCTTTACTACCTATGTCGGGTTATCAAGATTATGTGGTTCTTCAGGCGGTAAATTAAGACCATGTATTTCTTCAATAGGAGGTAAATTCTTAACATCTTCAGCTTTAATACCTTTTTCTTTCATTGATTTCTTTGCCTCTTGCATATCTTCAAGACTGAGAAATAAAACACCTCTCTTCTTCGGAGTGGGTTTAGGAATAGGCTCGGGAGTTGGCTCAATTGGTTCAGGAATTACTTCAGGAACTGGCTCGGGAAGAGTCCAATTATTTTCATTAGTCAACATATTATTCAATAGTATTTCAGCTTCGTCGACTGTTCTTTCCCTGAAAACACAACCAACACAACTATCCAAGTAGTCCTTGGAAGCATCGATTAGTCCATTATAAAAGATATCAAGTATTTCATTTTTCTTAAGAGGATGATCAGGCAAAGCATTAAGTAACCGGAGAAGCCTCCCCCAAGCTTGTGGGAGACTCTCTTCTTTGATTTGCACAAAATTATATATTTCCCGCAAAGCAGCTTGTTTCTTATGAGCAGGGAAATATTTAGCAGAGAAGTAATAAATCATATCCTGGGGACTACGCACACAACCAGGAGCAAGAGAATTATACCAAGTCTTAGCATCAGCCTTTAATGAGAACGGAAATATCTTAAGAATATATAAATAGTAAGACTTCTCATCATGAGTAAATAGGGTAGCTATATCATTCAACTTGGTAAGATGTGCCACAACAGTTTCAGATTCAAGGCCATAAAAAGGATCAGATTCAACTAAAGTAATAATCTTAGGATCAACAGAGAATTCATAATCCTTATTAGTAACACAGATAGGTGAAGTAGCAAGAGCAGGATCGGGTTTCATTCTAGCATTAAGAGACCATTGCTTCTGTTTAGCTAATAATTTCTTAAGATCATTTCTATCATTGCAAGCAAAAATTTCCCTAGCAGCTTCTTCATTCATAACATAATCCTTCGGAACAACAGGTAATACATAATCATTGGGGGAACCTTCATCATCACTATCATCAATAATAGGTTCTTCAATATTTTCATTCCCCCTAACTCTAGCAAGTTGTTTATCTAGAAATTCACCTAATGGCAAAGTAGTATCAAGCACAGAAGTAGTTTCATCATTCATAGCAGAAGTGTCATCATCAATAACATGCGACATATCATAATTCATAGCAGTAGCAGGTTTAGGTGTCGCAAGTTTACTAATAAGAAAAGGAGAATCTAGTGCAAGGCTAGATGGCAGTTCCTTACCTCCCCTCGTAGTTGAGGGCAAAATAGTAGTTTTAGCGTCTTTCAAGTTCTTCATAGTGATCAACAGATATAAATCCCAAGTGACTCAGAGAATAGAGCTATGCTCCCCGGCAACGGCGCCAGAAAGTAGTCTTGATAACCCACAAGTGTAGGGGATCACAACAGCTTTCGAGGGTAAAGTATTCAATCCAAATTTATTGATTCGACACAAGGGGAGCCAATGAATATTCTTGAGTATTAGCAGTTGAGTTGTCAATTCAAACACACATGGATAACTTAGTATCTGCAGCAAAGTGTTTAGTAGCAAAAGTGGTATGATAATAAAGGTAACAGTATCAAAAGTAAAGATAAATGTTTTTGGGTTTTTGTAATAGTTGTAACAGTAGCAACGGAAAAGTAAATAAGCGAAGAACAGTATGTGAAAAGCTCGTAGGCAATGGATCAGTGATGGATAATTATGCCGGATGCGATTCCTCATGTAATAGCTATAACATAGGGTGACATAGAACTAGCTCCAGTTCATCAATGTAATGTAGGCATGTATTCCGTAAATAGTCATACGTGCTTATGGAAAAGAACTTGCATGACATCTTCTATCCTACCCTCACGTTGCAGCGGGGTCCTTACAGAAACTAAGGGATATTAAGGCCTCCTTTTAATAGAGAACCGGAACAAAGCATTAGCACATAGTGAATACATGAACTCCTCAAACTACGGTCATCACCGAGAAGTATCCTGATTATTGTCACTTCGGGGTTGTCGGATCATAACACATAATAGGTGACTATAGACTTGCAAGATAGGATCAAGAACGCACGTATATTGATGAAAACATAATAGGTTTAGATCTGAAATCATGGCACTCGTGCCCTAGTGACAAGCATTAAGCATAGCAAAGTCATAACAACATCAATCTCAGAACATAGTGGATACTAGGGATCAAACCCTAACAAAACTAACTTGATTACATGGTAAATCTCATCCAACCCATCACTGTCCAGCAAGCCTATGATGGAATTACTCATGCATGGCGGTGAGCATAATGAAATTGGTGATGGAGGATGGTTGATTATGACGACGGCGACGAATCCCCATCTCCGGAGCCCCGAACGGACTCCAGATCAGCCCTCCTGAGAGAGATTAGGGCTTGGCGGCGGCTCCGTGTCGTAAAACGCGATAAAACTTTCTCTCTAATTTTTTTCTCCCCGAGACGGAATATATGGAGTTGGAGTTGATGTCGGTGGAGGTCCAGGGGGCCCACGAGATAGGAGGCCGCGCCCTAGGGGGGCACCCCCCTGTCTCGTGGACAGGCTATGGGCCCCCTGGCATTAATTCTTTCACCAAAAATTATTATTAATTCCAAAAAGTGCCTCCGTGGATTTCCAGGACATTCCGAGAACTTTTCTTTTCTACACATAAAACAACATCATGGCAGTTCTGCTGAAAATAGCGTCAGTCCGGGTTAGTTTCATTCAAATCATGCAAGTTAGAGTCCAAAACAATGGCAAACGTGTTTGGAAAAGTAGATACGTTGGAGACGTATCAACCGCCTGCTCGGGCGCGCTCCCAATGCTATGCACCCCCACCATCTGCCAGGTGACCGTCACCAGGACCCTTATCAACGGTTGTCCCGGCCTCAACGTGCTCTCGGTGGAGGCCTTCAGCCTCCTCCACGTGCCGCTGGAGTGACTCCGGACAAGCAGGCCCTTCTCGGGCGTCGGAGGCAGTTCCACCGGCTCCCTCGGGCAGATCCGCCTCCCGGTGACCTTTGGCACCCACGACAACTTCCGCACGGAGCTGGTCGACTTTGACATCGCCCCCATTGGCCTCAGCCTTGGCCCAGTTCATGGCAGCGACTCACCCGGCCTACAACCTCATGAAGATGCCCGGGAGCAGTGGTGTCCTTACCGTGTCCGGAGACACAAGGGATGCGCTGCAGGCGCTCAAGCTCGCTTTCAAGACGGCCGCGGTGGCGCAGCCCGCCAGCGCAGACACCCTCAAGCCCAAGGGGGATGCGCCGGCCAAGAAGAAGCAGTTATTCACCCAAGACAAGGCGGAGACCAAGCAAGTACCAGACGACGAGGATGGATCCTCTGGCGCCACCTTCACCATAGGCGCCAATCTCGACCCCGAGCAGGAGGAGGCCCTGGTGAAATTTCTGCGGGCAAACAAGGAGGCGTTTGTGTGGGAACCTGATGAGCTAGCAGGGGTCCCAAGAGATGTGATTGAACACCGTCTCAACGTGTGCCCCAACGTGCGCCCCGTGAAGCAGAAGGCAAGGCGACAGTCCACCGAGAAGCAGGCCTTCATCGTCCAAGAAACCCGCAAGTTGGAGGCTGCCGGTGTCATTCGCAAGGTTCACCATCCTGAATGGCTGGCCAACCCTGTTGTTGTGCCAAAAAAGGGGGGAACGAGCGCATGTGCATCGACTTCACCAACCTCAACAAGGCCTGCCCTCAGGATCCATTCTCGCTCCCTCGCATCGACCAGATCGTCGATTCCACCGCTGAATGCGACTACCTGTGCTTCCTGGATGCCTTCTCAGGCTATCACCAAATTAAGATGGCAGTAGAAGATGTGGAGAAAACAGCCTTCCTAACCCCGTGCGGGGTATACTGCTATACCAGCATGCCGTTCGGGTTGCGCAACGCGGGCGCGACCTTTCAGCTATTGGGGAACGTAGTAATTTCAAAAAAATTCCTACGCACACGCAAGATCATGGTGATGCATAGCAACAAGAGGGCAGAGTGTTGTCCATGTACCCTCGCAGACCGTATGCGGAAGCGTTATGACAACGCGGTTGATGTAGTCGTACGTCTTCACGATCCGACCGATCCAAGTACCGAACGTACGGCACCTCCGAGTTCAGCACACGTTCAGCTCGATGACGATCCCTGGACTTCGATCCAGCAGGGTGTCGGGGATGAGTTCCGTCAGCACGACGGCGTGGTGACGATGATGATGTTCTATCGACGCAGGGCTTCGCCTAAGCACTGCAATGATATGACCGAGGTGGAATATGGTGGAGGGGGGCACCGCACACGGCTAAGGAACGATCACGAAGATCAACTTGTGTATCACGGGGTGCCCCCTGCCCCCGTATATAAAGGAGTGGAGGAGGGGAAGGGCCGCCCTTCTCTATGGCGCGCCCTAGGGGAGTCCTACTCCCACCGGGAGTAGGATTCTTCATTTCCTAGTAGAACTAGGAGCCCTTCCATGTAGTAGGAGTAGGAGAAAAGGAAAGGGAAAAGAGAAGGGAAGGAAGGAGGGGGCGCAGCCCCTCCCCCTAGTCCAATTCGGACTAGGCCTTGGGGGGCGCGCGGCCTGCCCTAGGCAGCCCCTCTCTCTTTCCCGTATGGCCCAATAAGGCCCAATACTTCTCCCGACGAATTCCCGTAACTCTCCGGTACTCCGAAAAATACCCGAATCACTCGGAACCTTTCCGAAGTCCGAATATAGTCGTCCAATATATCGATATTTACGTCTCGACCATTTTGAGACTCCTCGTCATGTCCCCGATCTCATCCGGGACTCCGAACTCCTTCGGTACATCAAAACTCATAAACTCATAATAAAACTGTCATCGAAACCTTAAGCATGCGGACCCTACGGGTTCGAGAACTATGTAGACATGACCGAGACATGTCTCCAGTCAATAACCAATAGCGGAACCTGGATGCTCATATTGACTCCCACATATTCTACGAAGATCTTTATCGATCAAACCGCATAACAACATACGTTGTTCCCTTTGTCATCGGCATGTTACTTGCCCGAGATTCGATCGTCGGTATCTGAATACCTAGTTCAATCTCGTTACCGGCAAGTCTCTTTACTCATTATGTAATGCATCATTCCGCAACTAACTCATTAGTCACATTGCTTGCAAGGCTTATAGTGATGTGCATTACCGAGTGGGCCCAGAGATACCTCTCCGACAATTGGAGTGACAAATTCAAATCTCGAAATACGCCAACCCAACATGTACCTTCGGAGACACCTGTAGAGATCCTTTATAATCACCCAATTACGTTGTGACGTTTGGTAGCACACAAAGTGTTCCTTCGGTAAATGGGAGTTGCATAATCTCATAGTCATAGGAACATGTATAAGTCATGAAGAAAGCAATAGCAACATACTAAATGATCAATTGCTAAGCTAACGGAATGGGTCAAGTCAATCACATCATTCTACTAATGATGTGATCCCGTTAATCAAATGACAACTCATGTCTATGGTTAGGAAACATAACCATCTTCGATTAATGAGCTAGTCAAGTAGAGGCATACTAGTGACATTAAGTTTGTCTATGTATTCACACATGTATTATGTTTCTGGTTAATACAATTCTAGCATGAATAATAAACATTTATCATGAAATAAGGAAATAAATAATAACTTTATTATTGCCTCTAGGGCATATTTCCTTCAGTCTCCCACTTGCACTAGAGTCAATAATCTAGTTCACATCGCCATGTGATTTAACACCAATATTCATATTTGTATATGATTAACACCCAGAGTTCACATCATTATGTGACCAACACCCAAAGGGTTTACTAGAGTCAATAATCTAGTTCACATAGCTATGTGATTAACACCCAAAGAGTACTGAGGTGTGATCATATTTTGCTCGTGAGAGAAGCTTAGTCAACGGGTCTGTCAGATTCAGAGCCGCTTGTATTTGCAAATATTCTATGTCTACAATTCTCTGCACGGAGCTACTCTAGCTAATTGCTCCCACTTTCAATATGTATCCAGATTAAGACTTAGAGTCATCTGGATTAGTGCCAAAACTTGTGTCGACGTAACCCTTTACGACGAACCTTTTGTCACCTCCATAATCAAGAAACATATCCTTATTCTACTAAGGATATTTTTTGACCGTTGTCCAGTGATCTACTCCTAGATCACTATTGTACTCCCTTGCCAAACTCAGTGGTAGGGTATGCAATAGATTTGGTACACAACATGGCATACTTTATAGAACCTATGGCCAAGGCATAGGGAATGACTTTCATTCTCTTTCTATCTTCTGCCGTGGTCGGGCTTTGAGTCTTACTCAATTTCACACCTTGTAACACAGGCAAGAACTTTTTCTTTGACTGTTCCATTTTGAACTACTTCAAAATCTTGTCAAGGTATGTATTCATTGAAAAAACTTATCAAGCATCTTGATCTATCTCTACATATCTTGATGCTCAATATGTAAGCAGCTTCACCGAGGTCTTTCTTTGAAAAACTCCTTTCAAACACTCCTTTATGCTCTACAGAATAATTCTCCATTATTTCTGATCAACAATATGTCATTCACATATACTTATCAGAAATGCTGTAGTGCTCCCACTCACTTTCTTGTAAATGCAGGCTTCTCCAAAAGTCTGTACAAAACCAAATGCTTTGATCACACTATCAAAGCGTTTATTCCAACTCCGAGAGGCTTGCACCAGTCCATAAATGGATCGCTGGAGCTTGCACACTTTGTTAGCTCCCTTTGGATCGACAAAACCTTCTGGCTGCATCATATACAACTCTTCTTCCAGAAACCCGTTCAGGAATGCAGTTTTGACATCCATCTGCCATATTTCATAATCATAAAATGCGGCAATTGCTAACATGATTCGGACAGACTTTTAAGCATCGATACGAGTGAGAAAATCTCATTGTATTCAACACCTTGAACTTGTCGAAAAACTTTTTGTGACAATTCTAGTTTTGTAGATAGTAACACTACTATCAACGTCCGTCTTCTTCTTGAAGATCCATTTATTTTCTATGGATTGCCGATCATCGGGCAAGTCCACCAAAGTCCACACTTTGTTCTCATACATGGATCCTATCTCAGATTTCATGGCCTCCAGCCATTTCTGGGAATTTGGGCTCATCATCGCTTCCTCATAGTTCGTAGGTTCATCATGGTCTAGTAACATGACTTCTAGAACAGGATTACAGTACCACTCTGGTGCGGACCGTACTCTGGAAGACCTACGAGGTTCTATAATAACTTGATCTGAAGTTTCATGATCATCACAATTAGCTCCCTCACTAATTGGTGTAGGAATCACTGGAGCTGATTTCAGTGATGAACTATTTTCTAATTCAGGACAAGGTACAATTACCTTATCAAGTTCTACTTTCCTCCCACTCACTTCTTTCGAGAGAAACTCCTTCTCTAGAAAGGATCCATCTTAGCAATGAATAACTTGCCTTCGGATCTGTGATAGAAGGTGTACCCAATAGTTACCTTTGGGTATTATATGAAGACGCACTTCTCCGATTTGGGTTTGAGCTTATCAGGTTGAAACTTTTTCACATAAGCATTGCAGCCCCCAAACTTTAAGAAACGACAACTTTTGTTTCTTGCCAAACCACAGTTCATAAGGCGTCGTCTCAACGGATTTTGATGGTGCCCTATTTAAAGTGAATGCAACTGTCTCTAATGCATAACCCCAAAACTATAGTGGTAAATCAGTAAGATACATCATAGATCTCACCATATCTAATAAAGTGCGGTTACGGCGTTCGGACACACCATAACATTGTGGTGTTCCAGGTGGCATGAGTTGTGAAACTATTCCACATTGTTTTATATGAAGGCCAAATTCATAACTCAAATATTCTCCTCCACGATCAGATCGTAGAAACTTTATTTTCTTGTTACGATGATTCTCCACTTCACTCTGAAATTCTTTGAACTTTTCAACTATTTCAGACTTATGTTTCATCAAGTAGATATACGCATATCTGCTCAAATCATCTGTGAAGGTTAGAAAATAATGATACTTGCCACGAGCCTTCATGCTCATTGGTCTTCATACATCAGTATGTATTATTTCCAACAAGTCAGTATCTCGTTCCATTGTTCTGAAGAATGGAGTTTTAGTCATCTTGCCCAAAAGGCACGGTTCGCAAGCATCAAATGATTCATAACCAAGTGATTCCGAAAATCCATCTTTATGGAGTTTCTTCATGCGCTTTACACCGATATGACCCAAACGGCAGTGCCACAAATAAGTTGCACTATCATTATTAACTTTGCATCTTTTGGCATCAATATTATGAATATGTGTATCACTACGATCGAGATCCAATAAACTATTTTCATTGGGTGTATGACCATTGAAGGTTTTATTCATGTAAATAGAACAACAATTATTCTCTGACTTTAAATGAATAACCGTTTTGCAATAAACATGATCAAATCATATTCATGCTCAACGCAAACACCAAATAACATTTATTTAGGTTTAACACTAATCCCGAAAGTATAGGGAGTGTGTGATGATGATCATATCAATCTTGGAATTACTTGCAACACTCATCGTCACTTCCCCTCAACTAGTCTTTGTTTATTATGTAACTCCTGTTTCGAGTTACTAATCTTAGCAACCGAACAAGTATCAAATACTCAGGGGCTACTATAAACACTAGTAAGGCACACATCAATAACCTGTATATCAAATACATCCTTGTTCACTTTGCCATCCTTCTTATCCACTAAATATTCAGGGCATTTCCGCTTCCAATGACCATTTCCTTTGCAGTATAATCACTCAGTTTCGGGCTTTGGTCCAGCTTTGGGCTTCTTCGCGGGAGTGACAACTTGCTTGTCATTCTACTTGAAATTCCCTTTCTTTCCCTTTGCCCTTTTTCTTGAAACTAGTGGTCTTGTCAATCATCAACACTTGATGCTCTTTCTTGATTTCTACCTTTGTTGATTTCAACATCGCGAAGAGCTCGGGAATCATTTTCGTCATCCCTTGCATATTATAGTTCATCACGAAGTTCTAGTAACTTAGTGATGGTGACTAGAGAATTCTGTCAATCACTATCTTATCTGGAAGATTAACTCCCACTTGATTCAAGCGATTGAAGTACCCAGACAATCTAAGCACATGCTCACTAGTTGAGCGATTCTCCTCCATCTTTTAGCTATAGAACTTGTTGGAGACTTCATATCTCTCAACTCGGGTATTTGCTTGAAATATTAACTTCAATTCCTGGAACATCTCATATGGTCCATGACGTTCAAAATGTCTTTGAAGTCCCGATTCTAAGCCGTTAAGCATGGTGCACTAAACCATCAAGTAGTCATCATATTGAGCTAGCCAAACGTTCATAACGTCTGCGTCTGCTCCTGCAATAGGTCTGTCACCTAGCGGTGCATTAAGGACATCACTACAAGAAATATGTCAACTTATGACCACCACTATTGGTCACTGAAAGGTCACAAATTTCCATTTATGACCTTTTTGTGACCAAAAACAGAAGGTCAAAAGCTGGCCGTCGTAAACTGACTATAGCGACCTTTCTTCTGGAATGGTCAAATACGTTTACGACCAAAATATTCCTACTGTGGCGTTTTGGTCACTAGCAACCTCCCCCAGGCCACGTAGGCATCTAGCGTGGCAATCTAATGTGGCACAAGATTCAGCCCGGTCCAATTCAGCGTTTTACATGGGCCGAGCCCATTAATTCAGCCTTTTATTATTTTTTCCTTGTTAATTCTGGTCGGCTTCATGGCCAAGCCCAACATTGTAGCCTTTTTTATTGTTGGCCTGTGGCCTTTTATTATTTATTTCTTTTCTATTTTCAGCCATTATATATTCAAGCTGGTCCCACTAGTCAGATGGGTCCCACTTGTCATGATCATCTCTCAAATTGGTCCCACATGTTAGAAATGTACAAAATTGACAGATTATTTTCATAAGTGGACCCATTGGTCAAGTTTCCATTTCACAAGTTTTCAGATCACATACATAATCAAAAAGATTCATCAAATATACCACTAAATAAATCTATTACAATCTTTACAACACATATATGCTACAATATGCTACTCTTCACTAAGTAGAACTTGACGGCTTCACACTTCACGGCTTCACACTTCATTCATACTTCACGGCTTCACACTTCACGGCTTCACACTTGAGCATCTGTAAAAGAGGAACAACCACAAATTTAAATCTCAATTGCAGTATATGTAGAAGCAGTTCAAAGTTGAAACAACATCGATTAAACACACGCGCACAGAAACATAGGAGTCAAAATGCAGTATAGGACCAGGACAAGGAAACTCATGTTATTAAATCAACACACAGCTTGTAGCAAAACAGCACAGAAACATGTGGATATCTCATGTGAGAATCATGCTATGGTTTTATTAAACAGTGATATAGCAACAGAATACAATATCTTCAGTGCAAACCAGCAAGAGAATTGCTCCTGCTAGCTGATGTTGCTGCCACAAAACGCATGACACATTAGTTGTAGTACAAGCTATGGATCTGGATTCTGGACTGAGATCCAACACGACGTATGTACAATGAAGTGCAAATATGCAACTAGCAGGAAATCTAAGTGAACATGGTTTGTACTTCTCACATAAATCTTTACTCTTGTAAATTCAAAGCTATGTTTGATCCCAGACGACATGAGCTGATGATTATAATGTATGACACCCTACTGAAGCAACAAACAACTCCTGACTTATTACTACAAAGAAAATAGTTCTTCCCAAGCCTCCATTTTAACAATGTATAAATCTGAGTGAATAGATGTACTCTAGAGCGATGCTAGAACCACTAGCAGAGTAAACAAACAGAGTCCATGGAAAATCTGGCAACAGCGGATGTACCGTACTGATAACATTAGACTAGTACTAAGAGCCTCAGAGATCTTGGTGGTTAAGATCATCAAGTGGGATAAACCCATTAAGAGTAGCAAATATTTTGATAACATCACAGGCTCAAAGGAAAATAAACACCAGCAAACTATTGAATGAATTAAAACCCAAAATAGAGCAAAATCTCTTAAAGAGCACAAAATGGCATGGTCTGTCAGAAGTAGCTGGTTGTGATAATCATGAAGTATCAGTGGGAATCTGAACGATTTTCTTCATCACGCAGAAGCATGCAAAAGACCCAATATAACACAAAGAGCAACAAGGTTGCGACCAACACAAGGAGTGCATGTACAGCCAGTCATAAAGCGGTGCAAATGTAATATAGGAGATGCCATCATCCATCAGAAGTAGCTGGTTACACTAATCATGAAATATCAGTGGGAATCCGAACAATTTTCTTCATCACCCGGAATCATGCAGTTCAACCCAACAGAACACAATGAGCAATAAGTTTCATAACCAATGAAGGAATGCATGTACAGTTAGTCTAAAGCAGTAAAAATGTGCAAATGTACTTCAGGAGATGGGGTGACCCGTCGATTTTCTTCATCACCCAGGTAATGCACATCTCATCAGCCAGCAGAACACAAAAAAGAGGATACAAAAATTACTGCTAAGAGGTTTGCAAAAAATCAAAGGAAAGTATTTGCTCAATAATAAAGGTGTACTCCCTCTGTAAACTAATATAAGAGTGTTTAGATCACTAGTTAGTATTCTAAACACTCTTATATTAGTTTACGGAGGGAGTACATATGTAGTCCAAGAGATGGCATGATCCGTCAGAAGTATCTGGTTGTAATAATCATGAAAATCAGTGGGAATCCGAACGATTTTCTTCATCACCCAGATCATGCACATCTCAGCCAGCAGAACATCACAAGTAACATATGTAAAACAATGATTCTGAGCATGAGCAAACAATGATTCTATTAGAGTACCAGCAAATCAGACTGAAGTTTCATGGAATGATTAGTATAACTAGACCCATTTTAGTTTAGCATTACATAAAAGACTAGTAGAAGTCGCACAAGCAACTATTGAGCACTGAAGAAACAGGACAGGGAAACAGCATACCCTGATGGTGCCCAGGCTGCAGCCTCAGAATCCTGCAAAACCACAAGCGACATTAACATCAAACACACATATAAGACGCACCATGTTATGAAATGGACATATAAGATGCACATATAAGACGTTAACACCAAATTCACAGTTTAGAAAATTAGTATCTTCTTTGCAAAGGTGAAATGAGATGACTGAACTTGATTTGGCTTTTTAGCTTCCATAATTTCTACTAGCAGCAGATGTTATGAAATGGACTTACTGAATTATCTGAATCAAGGAAAGAAATCTGCAACTAGCTTCAGACCATCTATTACACAGACTAAGAAATCTATTTCCATCCAACTACTTATACTTTTCTACAAGACTACAGCAGTTTTAGACAACTCCAAAGTCCTAAATTTGTTCAAAGGTTATTCAACACAAGTAAATTTGTTCACAGGTTATCTACAAGATTAGAACAGTTTCAGACACCCCACACTAACAGTTTCAGATTTCAACAGATTCAGACAACTGTTTTTCAGACTTGGAACAATTTCAGTAAACTGTTCTTCAGACCACAACAGTTTCAGTAAACTATAGCAAAGTCTGAATGTCATGGAAAACAAATGCTGTCACTAACCAAGGGTCTCGGTCAGGAAGACGACGATCTCGAGGGTCCCGCCATAGTCACCGTCGGGGAAGACGCCGTCGCTGAGCATGAGAATGGAGAGGGGCCCCGTGCTGAACTCCTCCTCCTCCTTCTTCCCCTGCTGCCAACAAAACAAAGACAGAACCAATGACCGTGTCAGTAAGCTGTTGTGGCGGATGAGAACACCGTCGAGGGAGAAGAGGGGCAGAGGAAAGCAGCAGTGCTAATCTAGTTTGAAGAACAATGCCAGCAACTCAACATGGCCTCCTACTTATTGGTAGGCAATGATGCAGAGAATGGCCAGGTAATTAAGGGGCAATGTGATTGTGCCCAGCAGCAGTAGATGGTGGTCTACTATTTGTTTGACAGCATTATTAATAGGTGTTTCGTGCTGTCTTCTCAGGCAACAACAGTCAGGTACAAGTACACCTAGCAGCAGAGCTGCCAAGGACGGATGGACAATGCATATCATCTGTCAAATTGGACAGTAGTATGTGACTGGAATGAAAGGAGAAAAAAGGAATTCCAGGTCCTTTTTCTGGAAACAAAATAATTTACCAGACACATGCATACAGGGGCCAGGGAAGAAAATGATGAAGTGAATTAGTCTGACAGATAGAGAGAAAGAACAGGGAAGGGGATTGTACTACTCACCGGGACGTCCTCTTGGAAGACGCCGTAGCTGTGGGGAGCCTCCATGGCGAACTCCATGCTGTTCCTCGGAGCATCAAACCCTGCAATTGAGCCCAACGAGAATCGGTTAAACTTGTTGCAACACACTGGACTTGGCTCGTTCTAAAAAACCCAGCGGAAGCTACTAATCGAGCGAGAAGAGGGGCTCACCGGTGTGCCCTTGCTTGGCGGCGACGTGGAAGGCATCGAGGTCGAGGAAGGAGCGGAGCTTGGTGGCCTCGAGGTCGTAGAGCGGGAGGAGGAGGTGCACGTCCTCGGCATCCGCCGGGACATAGAGCGCGGACTCCTCGGCGCCGGCCAGGAGGCGGCGCACGGCCTCGGCGTCCGCGGATCGGAGGGCCGCGAAGAGCGCCTGGTGGGAGAGCAGCGGGGGATCCATCGTCGGGCGGGCGGCCAACCGGAGAGCCGGCACGAAGCTGACCAAACGGAACCCTAGCACGTCGGCCGACCTGCTCGACTTGATCTAGGGCATAAGGT